>NW_020799098.1:33488730-33555550 GCF_003259725.1 Athene cunicularia
AGAAAGAAAGAAAGAAAGAAAGAAAGAAAGAAAGAAAGAAAGAAAGAAAGAAAGAAAGAAAGAAAGAAAGAAAGAAAGAAAAGACCAGCAATAGAGAGCTGCAAAGAAACCATAGGAATTGCTGAAATTAGTAGCCCTGAGAGGGTGATCTTTCTGTCACATTGTAGAAGTTATTGTGGTTTTTTTCCCAGAATATAAGAACTCAAGTAAGTCTGACACAAATACGAAGTGTAGAACAGAACAATAATGAATAGATAGTTTAGCCACTTCTATGACTTTTAGAAAAAGTTTTAAAATACTGTTTATTTGTGATAAAGATGGAACAATACACCAATAAAAGGAATGAACTTATCAGGAAACTGAGTCTCAGTTAAAGAATGTGGTGACTTGAGAGACCAAGAAACTAACAGATATCTCATCTACCAACTATTTCATCCACTATATAGTCATGATTCCCAGAAAAATACAGATTCTCCTTTCTCAGAGATATAGCTAAAGTCTGTTTGAAGATTTTCTGTTGACTTCAACGGGTATTGGTTGAACTTATGACTTGAGCAGGTACTCACAAGGCCCCAGACGAGTTATATACTTGCAGTCTTGGCCTTAGTTGACCCTGGTCACCACTGGCTATCACCAGAAGTAATCTGCTAACAATCAGAGTAATTTTGTTTAAAGCAGAAAAAAAAACATGAAGTAATAAAAATGCCAGAAATATTAAAATTTTTCATGTGGTTAATCAGGAATTTAAACAAAACAGCAGTTGCCCTTAAACAGAAATTTGGTTCATCACTACCAAAGAAGAAAACATTGGAGTTAATTCTACACACATTTTAAAAACAACAGTAGTATATGTTTTATTTGAAAAAGACAATACAGAAGAAAATACCAATACTTATTAATGGATGAAAATTCTCTTCTCCTTATAATGGATAATTTGATAACTATTAGATGCAAAAATTCATCATAAATAACTGATAGTATTTTTTTTGCTTCCTCATAAATTTTCAACATATCAAAATTTGTGGGTTTTTAAATTTAACTACTGACTAATTTCTGTTAAAAAAAACCAAAAACAAAAACAAAACACCTTTATTTGTGGCTTGTTTACAAGTATATTTTGAGACTTAAACTTTCAGATTAAATTAATGTTGAAGACAAAAAGTTCATGTGATGCCTAGTTCCCAACTTTTATCCCTTTCACTACAGTATTTTTTGTGTTCCAGCTTTATCTACAGATATGGAATTTACTTTTCTAATAAGTGAATGAAACTTTAAAGTAATATCATACTTTCAATATCTCAACTCCAGTAGATAATATTTTAGCATAGATTTTGAAAATTATGAGACTTAAGCAGGAAAAGTATTTTATATACAAATGCTTGCAAAATGAAATTGAAATTTTCTTTCCACACACATTCTGTAATATCATGCTAACATTTGGCTATTTTTATACATTTTCTTGCCAGAAAACACTGTTGTTGGAGTATTTTTGGAAACAGGATATGAAAAGAATGTGATCACAGCTATGGTACTTTTTAAAAAACTATTAATATACTGGGAATTTTTTACAGTATTTGTCCTGCTTTATAAGTCATTAAGCAATATTTGTTCAAGAGAAAAACTGTCTATTTCTTAGGTAAATAATTACATTTTTACTCCTGGATTACAGGAGAACTTTGGTTCTGTACAGAGCAATACAAACTCTTACTGACATTTCCTCTTTAATTTTTAAAATAAAGCATCTTTCATTATCTTTTTGAAAACAAGAGAAAACAAGACAATAAATATTTCATGGTAAAAATTAAGATCATCTTTGACACCTGTTCTGTACTCAAATTAACTAAAATAATTTCTGTGATACTGTGCTATTAATTTTTACAGGAATATTTTATTTGTGTGGTCTTTCAAGGCTGTAGGAAATGTGAAACAAAGCTATAAAAAGAGGAGGAATCTTGTGAGGATATTTAACCACAAACACATTATAGTTTCCTACAAAAGAGAATAATGAAGCAGTGTATCTTGAATGGATCTGCACGTTGAAACATAAAAATTAATAATGAAATATATTCTGATCTTTGATATTTATATATGTAGTCACTAAATTCTCTGGTATGGTTCATAGAGATGAATTCTCAGAAAAGACTTACCAACCAGCCTGAGGAAAAAGAGAAATCAGATCGCTCTTATATCAAAACTTTATAATGAGAAAAACAATCTGCACAATGAAAACAACCTTGTAATACCTTTGATCAAATACAAATCTTACAGAAATTCTAGGAGTTCAAATTAATTTTCTTTGTCTCTTTAGTTTTAGATGTAGACAGACAAAGAAAGTCAGAAATACTATGCAAAACCTTATTCTTCACATTATCAGACTTTGAGGAAATAAGAATAGCTGATAGCATTCAGTGACTCTGTAGTCGTTAGACTCTCCTTGTCTTCATGACATTTAGATGGCAAGAACGTTGTCTACAAGAATGTCTGCGAAGCTGATCCCTTCCATCACAGGCCTGTATTTTTTGCTGCTTCCTCCCTGTGCACTAAAAGATGCTCAGTTTGGAAAAAGTTTTTTGAGGAGATCTCTGTACACATCTGAAAATCCAATGAGAGTACAAATACAGCGTGTGTTTGTGTGTGTAGTTACATTTGCACGTTAGTCCACGTATTAACTGACAGCCAAAGCAGAAAGCTTCCCCTGTTTCAGATGACTCCTTCATTAACGATCTTTCCTTTCTTCATCTTTTGTGCTCTTTCCTGTATTTAACACTCACTACTTCCAAGTCTTTAGCTACAATTTCTATCCAGAATAAATTCCTCGTTTTACAGTTGGCAGAAGGCCTTGTGTAAAAGATGTGATTTTTTTTCCCTAACAGTAATGTCTTTAATTGTTCCACAGTTGAATTCTCGAGGAAGTAACTTGAGGAAGACACTATATGGTCAAATACCTTACTTGAGCATAAGCCATCAGAAGCAGTATGCTAATGGATGGCAGTTTGTTTAGAATTAAGAGAGATTTAGCTAAAATTAAGAATTTTAGTTTACAAATGTTAGATGCCATACTCATTTCCAGAGCCTCTGTTGTTAAAGTTTCTATAAGCAGAGAGAGCAAAAGCTACAGCTGGGCACATGACATGCTCCCAGAGTACAATAGAAGAATAATAGTCATGCTTACATGCTTGAGGCTTTTCTAGGCCAACAGAAATGCTTTCCTGGAAGCTGGAAAACCAAAGAGTTTATTTTTGCTTTTTCTTTTCCTTTTTTTTTTTTTGTCCCCAGTTTTCCATCTACTCTACAGTTAGTGTAAAAAAACCCTGTAAATTTCAGGTTTCAATGTTAATGAAACACAATTCAGTCAAATTTTTCATGGTTTTGTTGGGTTTTTTTTTCTCTCATATCCTGTTTAATTTAATTGTCTCAGACTTTAAGAAGATTAACAGGGATTATTTCAGATACTTCATTTTACATTAAGAAAGATTCCCAATACGGACAGTCTTTACTATCAGCATTACTCACAACTTCTTAATATCTAGTTACTGCTTGCCTTGAAACTATCCATCCCCTTCAATCTTGGCTTGGCTTGCAGTGCTATTAGGTGTATTTCAGGCATCATGACACTGCTTTCAGACTGACTTGTTACATCAATCATTACAGAGTGGGACCAGTTACTGGTGCAAATTCAGGATGTCGAGGTATTAATGATATAAATGGGAGGAGAGTGGAACAGGGCTACATTAATTAGAAAGGAGAATACAGAAATATTTAATGAATTTATCAAATTCAAGAAACCTCAAAAAGAGATAAAAATGAACAAAACTGGAAGGCAATCATGTCAGTATTTCTAAAAACAGAACGTTATTGATTTGCTTTAAAAACTTATTTTGAATAAAGGATATTTTAGAAAAGGGTTTCAACTTGCAAAATAAAAGAGAATGCTTTATTTTAGATGGAAGAAATGAATTTGCGCGACCTTTGTTTTCACCAAGAAAATAAAAAATTAACCTTCTATTGACTGAAACGCATTATGGTTCTGTTTTTTCATTTCAGTCAGAGAACCATAGAGAAAAATGTCAGCTTTTCAGATAGCTCTACTGGAAGACTCCCTACTGCTGTTCGTAAATCTTACAAAAGGGTAGTTCTTACCCACCTTTGTAAAACATTTTGGTCTCCTCAGCTCAAAGGCATTGCATAACTGCAAAGCATTACTGTGTGTTTATGCTGTTGCCCTCAGGATATAAAAGAAGAAATTTTTGTGGCCTGTGATTTCATTCTATACAGTGGTCTGCCTGAACTATTTCTGATGTTGTTTACAGCTGTAGGAACTGGAGCATAGTTGCCTTTTTTTACAGAAGAAAACAGTTAAAGATTTTGGTTTTGGGAAACCTTTCTTCGTTTGAGATGGCCATTTTCCCTTTACAGTCTTCTAGAGGCCTGTATATTGGAGCTTCTGAACAATCAGCTCAATTTATGCTCTGTAAATATTCAACAATTGTGCCCCTACAGTAAAACCACATTGATGATCTGCTTTCAAGAACTGGTAATCACATTTCTCCCCTGCCATGAGGGCTTGAATCAGCCTTTCAGTGCAGATATGGTTAGTTTACAGATCTGTGGGTGGAGGCTAGTGAGCAGAGGGGTCAGTGAAGGGAATTTATCCAGCAGTGGAATAGCCAACATGGATTGCATTATTCTGCCAAGTAAGGAGAGGAAAGCTCCATGACACATTTCAAGAAGTCTTTCAGTGAACACAGGCACTTACAATCCAAATCCCAAAGATTACCTTTGCTTTGTCCCTTCAGTAAACAGAATATGTGCATAGAAAGCAAAATGCTTGCTTTTATTAACAAAATTTAAAAGCTTGTCTACATATTTTAGGTGAAGAAGCAAGACATTAGTTTCCCCAGGTTCTACAACTGTTTTCACGCAAGTCTTAGGTTTTAATTATTGGTTAAAGAAAACAAAAAAAGCAAAACAAAAAAAAAAAAAAAAACCCAAACAAACAAAATAAAACCCACAACTCATTGAAAAATTAATTATATGTTTTCAAAAAATACAGTGAATGTTCTGGGCAGGAAAGGTCTGATGAGGGTCTAAATATATGAAGTAGGGTCAGTCTCCACACTGAAGAATAACTTCTAGTCACACAAGAGTGTTTTTACATGTATATTGTCAACCAGCAATTGGTTTTAGGCTCAATAAAACCTTGAGCTGGAGGACCTTACAATCCTCCAGTCCTGCCTGCTAAAGTTTCCCATCCTCTTTCTTGAAACCCTTTTGTCTCATATGTGAACAGAAGTGCTGCTATCCATTTTCTGATTCACAGGTTCCTCTAGTCTGAGAAACTGCTATACTGAGGAATGCCTGTGCTGAGGAATTATCTGATGGGGTAGTTAGGTAGATAGTTTTCATGGAGAGCATTGATGAGTCACTTCAGTAAGATGCATGAATGTCCGATATACCATATGAAAGACTGATCTCATCTTGGGTTTAGCAGCCACCAGTGACTATACAAGTTGTAAGCATCTACTTAAGTAGGACTATGAGAAATAACAGTCAACCAACTGAACAGTGAAACAAGCATCTGCATTGGTGTAGATATGCACTCAAACTGGTTGATTTGTGAGTGAAATATAATGTTAGGTGTTTTTTCTAACTGAATTTTCTGTTAAAGAAGTTACTATTTACCTAAAATAATTTATTTTTTGAAATTATTTACTGAATACTGTTCAGCACAACTGCATTTATTTCTATTTGTTTCTGTTCCGTGACAGATGAACATGCCAATAAATAGGAATCTTTAAGTATGAATACTTGCATATATAATTCACTGTTAATTTTCCACAAGTGCTTTGCAATGTTTCCTTTAAAAATAGTTTAGCCCCAAACAGTATATTAATAGTAATTTGATCTAGAAAAGATTTTTCAAAAATATTACAAAAAGAATATAAATTCAAAACAAAGTATTAATGTGAACAGTTTGCAGAAGTTTTCCAATATTCACCTATCTTCACTGTTTTATGAACTGTAAACAATGCCCACATTTGTTCAAATAATTAATCAATGTTAAGTATTTTTCTCTGTCACTGATTTAAGCAAATCAGTTTATTTCCTTATGCTGAACCCAATTTAACAAATCATATTTCCTAATGAGTTCATTCATGGGCAGCAAATATTCCCAGTTTCTTAACATTAGTTCACATTTGGAAGCTGATTTCTTACAGGAACCACTGTCACCCTCAGCTAAATGCAACCGGTAGTGATAATCACAGATACAGCAGGCTATAACTTCCAGATTCAGACCAAAATCCACTATTTCATTTGGGATTCAAGGAAATCTTTTGTTAGTTTCAGTTAGGCAGGTTTGCTTTTTTTGTGGGGTTTCTTTGCTTGCTTCTCCTGTCTGAAGCACTAGGCTAGGCACTCAAAAGGAAAGCTCCTTTGAATGAGGGTTAGCTAGCCTGACTGAAAGCATGGGCCGCTTTTTCACTGTCATTGGCTTTTTTAGAAGTAGTACATTGAGTAAAATACTCCTATGTTCACTGTTCTTCACTCCCTTCCCAAAACTCCCTCCTCTGTGCCCTCAAAGGCAAGTCACTTTCTCTCAACAAAGTTCAGACTTGCTGTGCGGTACACAGCAAAACAAAAGATGTGATCCCAAAGATATGGAACAAAAGATACGACCTCAAAGATATGAAACAAAAGATACGGTGTTGAAAATCCCAGCAACCCACAGGGCCAGGGTCACTCATGTCAGGAGAGGGTAACTCAAGTGTAGCTTCCAGCATTTCCTTTCTTCCACGTGTCTAAGACATGTGCTGAGCCTACTGGTTGATTCTGCAGCAAAGATATACCTACAAATATTTCTTTTAAATCAATGAAGTTGAGTGACTTCACAATGTAAAAGTAACATGAGAGTCAGTTTCAGTATACCTAGCCCAGGCAAATGCATAGCAATGAAAACCAACTGTATAAAAAGAGGAAAGGCTGTTCATTTTAGGGTTTGTGATATTTGCCAGATAATATGGATTGCACTTTTTTTATTATTTTTTTAGTGTGGATGGGACTATCTGCTTTTGCAAGGGATCACTAATCGTGAAATTAGTCTGTAAAGAATTTCCGCTGTGAGCACATCTGAATGAGCCTTGGTCCTCATTTGCTTTTCTTCCTTGCATCAAATAGGAATACGCCCCAGCCTAAACCAGACTTCTTTCTCAGTTTTCAGTTCAGTATGCCATTGACTACCACTGAACTAAACAAATCAGAAAATGAGATGCCTCAGCACCTTCCAGGATGCAAGTGTTGACTATTTTTTCTCTTTATATGAGACAGGTACTTAGAGCTGTTGCTCAGTCTGTCTTCTATTCTGTTTTTATTTAGAAACTGTGTGTTAGGGTTATACCTTGGCCTAATATGCAGGTAGAAATGTTTGTAAATACTTGCTGAAAAAAACTGAATATAGTATGGTATAAAAGCACTGTTGTTAAAATTATGGCATTATACTACCTGGCAAAATAGTGGCTGTATTATAAAGGCTGCATAGTGATTTTCAGTCTGCCTCAAGAATGCAGAATGTGACAACATGATAAGAAGGGAGAGAAACTGGAATTTTCATTATAGCTTTCAACATTCTTTCCAAGTCCTAACTTAGCTACTGGAAATGTTTGCAGATTGAACTGCCTTTAAAGGCTGCTATTTAAATCAATAACTTTAAAATTGCCAACTTCCACAGAAAATGAATAGCACACAACTAAAACAAGTAAGTTCATTTTTATAACTTAAAAAGAGGTATAACCTCGGGTTAAGGTTTGCCACTTGAAATACTAAAATGAATACCAAAAAATATTTTTAAAATAAAGCACAAAAAAGACAGAATTTCTAAAAAAAGGTTTTTCTTGTGCTATTATTCTTGGTAAATACTACAGATGGCAACGCTTTTAAGAAAACTACCCTCTTGTCTGATAACCACTACAATTGTGTTTGTACAGAAACTTTTCTATATATTATCAACCTACTCTGTGTTTAAGAGAAGCCCTTTTGAACTGAATTCTACCTAATAATATCTGTCAAGAGGTTTTAGTTGTGGGGAGATTGTGCTGTGTATACATACGGATGAATCCTTCTAATAGCGATTTGAATTAGATAAAATGGACATTTAATTTCTAAAATCTCCCATTTATTTACAAATGCAATAGGGTTTGTTTCTTGCATTCGGGAATGTTCTTTTATCTGTTTGCAGGCATTAAAGCTATCAGTTTGGTGAAAAACTGCACGGTGTTGGAGCTTCACTGAGCATGTTTTTTTCTATTTTCATTTCTGCCAGCTGCAATATGAGGCTATGAGTCTTTTTCAGCTCTGAAAAGTATACACATTTTCAGTCAACATTCATTCATCCCAGCAAAACGTTTCTTGGGTTTGGACAATTAGATTATTGCAACACAGTAACACTGTATACCTGAAGAATGACTTATTTTTCTAAATTGTGTTTGTTTCACAAAAAAAAAAAAAAAAAAAAAAAGATATATATCATACTTTCTGTGGTTTATCTTGTCCAGACCTCTAAAAATCTTTGCCGCCTTTGCAGCATGCAGATTTCTGTTCCACACAAGTTCATCTTGGAAGTAGAAGCAATTGTGAAGAAAGGTTTCTATTTGTTGGCTATCACGAAGTTTTTCAGATCATAGAAAGGGGTTATAGATGTGAGCAATGAAAAGAGAGATTTTTCTTGTTCGTTTCTATGTAGCCAGTTTCAGTGGCTCTTAAAACATGCATAATTGCCACACAAAATGCAAACCATAAGACGGTCCATTTTGTGATTGCTTAACCACATAAATTAGACAAACATTTAGCTTGTATTAACTCTTCAAGCAAGACACCATTATAATTAAAACAGCAGCCTTCATTTTTTTTAGGATTTTTAACCTCCTTGTAGATTACCATTTGAAAACTACCATTTTCAAAGGCCAATTAAAACTGCATTATTACTGCATTTCACAGCAGAGAACAAAGATAATACCACAGTTAATTTGAAACTTCTTAAGATCTCAAAAGATCTCTTAAAAGCAAAGACCCAGTGCCTAAACACGTCTTCGCAAAAATACTTCTGCCTTCTGGCAAAAAAACTTACATCTGTTAGCAGCAGTGAAGGAATTGCATATGTTGTATGACAGGTAGCAGGTGACTTTTTGAATACTTTCTTCTTTTAATTTAATATAAAGTCACATATAACTTAACTTTCTGCATAAACTTTTTTTTTTTTTTTTTTCAAAAATAAAAACATACTTCAGGTTTTCCAACAGGATAGATTTCCTTTTTGTTTAAAAAAAAAAAAAAAGGATAGAATAGCCTTGGAATTCAACATCTGTGATAGCTGCTTCTCTCTTCAGATTCTTATTCATAAAACTTAAATTAAATCATCATCTACAACTGGAAAATATCAAGGCCTAAACTGTATCTCCCAGGTCAATATTTGTCAAGTAACTTTACTAAAGAAGAGTTTTCTTTAAAAATATACAAGATCTACATAGAATTAAGTGCAGTTCTCGTTAGGTTAAGCAGTTATGCTATGCTGATTTGTCAGCCAACATCAGACAAAGACATGCTAACACTAATTTTCTGTTTGGTTGTCTTTTACTTCCTACACCCAGTAACCTATTACAAATTTACAATGAAATAAAGCGGTGGTGACATCTGGCACACATTGCAGCATGATGATTCATCACAACTCAGCGGAAACAATTCACAGTTATAGCTCCTGGAAATGGTTATCAAAGCTTGTACTGTGGAAGCTATGGAGTGCATAACATCCTTAAGGCTGCATGGCCACTAGCTGTGCAACGCAACCTACTGCAAATCACCCACAGGTTTCCCTTCTCTCCAGACCCTTATTTTCTGCCTATGGCTTAGCCTTCCTCTCTGCAGTGCTTCCGATCCTGACTCCAATCCTTCTCACACATGTCTTAGTTCTTGCTTCTGCCACACACCCACTTGGAAAGCTGTATCCTCTGTGACAACATATTTAAGAAGGGGAATTTGTGAGGAGGAGTGGGAGTTGTAAGGAGAAGTTGTGAGGAAGACATCGATGCCAACACCAAGGTCAGTGGAAGAAAGGAGGAGGAAGCGAGGGAGATGGACCAGAGCAGAGACCCCCTGCAGCCTGTGGTGAGAGGGCAGGGCCACACTCCTGCTGCCCATGGAGGTCCACAGTGGACCAGATGCCAACCTGTGGCCTGTGGAAGACCCCACACTAGAGCAGGTGGCTACGCCCAAAGAAGGCTGGGACTCTGTGGGAAGAAGCCCCCGCTGTAGTAGTCTGGCGCTGAGAGGACTGCAACATGCAGTGGGGGACCCACACTGGAGCAGCACAGGAGACACTACAGCCTGTGGGAAGGACTCATGTTGGATTGTCCTGGTTCAGCTAGGATAGGGTTAGGTTTCCCCAGCAGAGAGAGAGGGGGAAGGGATCTCCAGCCGGGTTGTTCATACCATGCTGACGTCATTTCCAGGGGCGGGAAACTTTGACTTTACTTTCTCTTTGGCTTTTTGGTGGCAGGACCCCACGTGTCGGCTTTGTTCTGTGACCATTTTGTGGTATTTCTCTGTATATCGTTTGTCTTGTTCAGTTATTGCTGTTTATTGTTGTTATCATTGCCACTGTTGTTGTTCAGATTGTTTTATCACTCTGTTGTATTAAATTTCTTCTTATTTTAACCCGGGTTTGTGCCTCACTGCCAGCCCGACCGGCTGAGGGTGAGGGAGGGGCAGCAGCAACGTGCTCTCCGGTCCCGGCAGGGCTTAAACCAATACATGGATAAAGTTCATAGCGGACCGTCTCCTGTGAGAGACACACCATGCTGGAGCAGAGGAAGAATGCAAGGAGTCCTTTCCCTGAAGAGGAAGGAGCGGCAGGACTGACTGTATTGCCATTCTTTTCTCCCTGCATTGCTGAGTGGGAGGAGGTAGAGAAATCTGGAGCAAACTGAGCCCAGGAAGAAGGGAGGGTCTGGGGAAGTTGTTTTTAAGATGTGATAACACTTCTCACTGTCCTACTCTCTCTGTTACATGGTGTTGTTATTAGTGTCTGAATTAAATTTATGTTCTTTTGTCTTCCCCTAAGGCGTCTGTCTTCTACCTGTGACCATAATAGGTGAGTCATCCCTCTCTGTCCTTATCTTGATTCCCAAGCCTTTTGATTTACTTTCTCCTCCCTATTCCTGAGGTGGAACGGTGAGTGAGTGGCTGCATGGTTCTCAGTTGCCCTCTGGGGTCGAACCATGACAACCTTCCCTCTGTTCCCCTTCCTTTTCACCATATCCCTCTTACCAGCTACCTTCAGCTAACAGATAGTACTTATTTCAGCATCACCTCTGCTACACTAAGATTGAGACACTTTCAAAGAAATAATAATCATCATTGAGATGTGCCTTGTAAGTCCTAGTTGTGCCTCCAAAGATTTCCTAGAATTTTGACCAAACATTTGAATAATATAGGTAATTACTAAATAATCAAATAATTAATCACTTAACTAAAGCCAGTCTCAAAATCCAGTGAAGCTTTCTTTGCCACATGGGATTAGCTGGTTTTATAGAAGAAACTGTTTTGGTTTTTTTTTTCCCTAGCCAAGTGTTTTGACTACCAGTTTCTACCCTCCCCCTTTCCAAGCTAGTTCTCAAAAGCAGGTGTTCAAAGCAGTGACCCCATGGGTAGCAAATACAGGATATTCTTCTGCAGAACAATGGCTGTTCAGTAGAGAAGGCTTCAATCACCTAGCTGTCCAGGGCTGCTCTGCCTCCTACCACTTCACACTGTCAATCTCAAGAAGTCACTGTTTTTCACCACCACCCAGAGATCTACTTCTAAACTGGGTTTTTCCAGCTAAAGGAATTAGCAAACAGATAACGATTAAAACCTTATTCACAGAATAATTTGGAATACTTACAATTACAGGTTACAATTTGGTATCGTCTGTATTATGTTGCAGGCATATCACCTTCATATGCCAAACTGTCTTCTGTTCAGGAAAGGGCAATGATCTCAGGTGTCTGCACAGGGATCTTGGGTCCCTCACCAGTGAACTACCCTGATTTGCGGGGAAAAAAACCTCTACAACTCAAGTAGAGTTATAAAGCAGGTATATTTACTTTGGCGCCAGAGTGCAAGGGGATTTCTCCACAAAGCTTGCACACCCACCGCACATTTTACCAAAAACTTATAGAGTGTGGGTATCCCTATTCACTGGATTACATAACACAAACATACATATGCATGAGTAAGGCTGGGTTAGTTAGAAAGAATGGTGTCAGTAGTTTATGTTCTCTTTGCACCTGCACATTGCCTCCTGGTGGGCGTCTTCGGGGGTCTTTGGGAGGAATGCTCGTAGTCTTTCTCACCTTTTTTTTTTTCTTTTCCCCAGAGCATGCGCAGATTCTCTTGGCCAATTTCTTGAATAACAAGAGTGTTTTTCAGCCGGTTTATTCTTTCTATCTTATCTATGAGAACCAGTAGAACTTCTACCATCCATATATGGCTATCTTTACTCATTAGCAAGATTCCAACTAGTTAGAGCACACCTGTTTCTCAAGGACAAAACCATAGTATTTTGCTGAACATTATATTTCTTGGTAGATTTTCACAGTGAACTGCTTTGTTTTCATGAACACAGCAGTCCTTGGTAAAATTCCACAGAACAGTCAGGGCAAGCAGGATTCTTAGCAATATTAAAAAAAACACTATAAGTAATACTATAACTTGCTATAAAGAAGTAAATAAGTTGCTAAGCGGTTTTCTATAAGTAAGTCTCAAAACAAGTAATCTTTTCTCTGTATCAACCCCCAGAAAGCTTCCATATGGTATAAATATTTTCTTTGGATAAGTAAGATTGAAAATTATATCTAGATCTACAGAGTAAATGATGGGTTATTTGCAGAGGACATAAACTGACCAGGCACTAATCAGAAAGCCAGGAAACTGAGATTCATATCATTGCCCAAGCTCAGTCACCTCACATGTCTGGACATGTTGCAAAGTCTTTCATGGTATATCTGAAAGGTATATAGAAAAAGTGATGTTTCTACTTCATATGAGAATTCAATGGATGAAGACATTAAGCTATGTCATGTTCTCACACACCACAATGCTTTGTAAACATCATAGCTCTCCACTGTATTTAGGAAAGCTTGTGTGTGAGAGACATAATTTTGGTAAATATTACATTTAATTGTCTTTTTAATTCTAAATGTTGAATTATTATTTATATTAATTATGGGACACGCCATTAGACACTATATTGAACGTAATATATAGTTCCAGGGACCAAATGAAAAATGGTGCTCACAGAAACGTAAAAACATCATGAATAGCTTTCATTTGACTGGAAAAATAAACATTAAAAAAAGGATGTATTACATGAAAATAGACCAGCCAACACACTATTACTTTTATGTGTTTGGTACATAAATATGCATTATTTTTTAAGAACTGAGGTTTACTTAAGAGAAAATAACCTAAGTAGAAAGAAATGTGAACAAAAGCAAATGGACAGGGAAGGCAAAGAGAAAAGTGGTAGTTTTAAGGAGGGGAGCAGAGTAGAACAAATTACCAGTCACTTCCTGACCAGTTAAAATAAGAAAAAGACCAGCCAATACCAATTCTCAGTGATCAGATACATTTTCTCATAGGCATAATATTATTTCATTTGATGTAGAGAATCCTCCATTCAGTCAAACAAGATCTTTTATGTACATATGCACTTTGCTATTTGGCTTGATAGATTATACAAAACCCATACAAGCTGGTGACAGAATATTTAAACAGCAGCAGCTTGGGAGCAGGGTTGTTAAAACTCTTCTCTAGTACAAACAACATCTTGCCAAGTAATGCCAAGGGGATGTAGCACAGTTTTGGGACCTGGTACAGCCTCTCAAGGGATGTGTTTCGCTCCACCCTTGGGCCTGGAACCGGTGCTTCTGTTTCATCCCACTTTTGGTTTAGGATTGACTCTTAAACCCCTGTCCTAATGACTCTATCTGTTTAGGTAACACAAAAAGATGTTGCCCTTGGTAGCAATCTGGAGAAGTATGGGAGAATATGAGAGATTTGTTCCATCTGTCCCATTCCCCATCTCAGCAGAGTAGGTTTACTGGCAGTGAGCCATTACTTGGCCTTTGCCAATCCCAGATAAGACTGTGACTTAGACAGATACTTTTCCCTTCCTCAAATCCTGCATCAGCCTTTGTCTGGGCCCAAGCAGCTGCCTTTCTGAATTTAATACTATTTAAAAGACATCTGTTTCCTAAGGCTTATCTAGTTCAGTAGCAGTTTTGTTCGGGTTTTTTATTGATAGCACGTAAACCTCCTTGGGACATGTTGCATGAATAGTGGGGTGAAATAGCAATTTGTATTTGCAACTACCGTTTACCTATGTGCAGAGATCAATATCTGTTGTATTTTGCCCTATTAATTCACAAAATATGAGTTTAGAATGTAATCTTTTGCTATCTACTCCTCATAACAAATCAATGTTCCTATGTAATATCAGTCTCCTCAGTTCAGACTTAAAATCTTTGGCTTTTTAGGCTTCTTTTCCTTCCAGTCAAATAGATAAAATGCCAAAATTGCTATATTAGGAGGATGTAACATACATTGGAACAGCAATCCAGGGTTTTCTTTGGATGGTTTAATTATCTTCTTCTGTAATAAGCAAATTGAATACCATACATTCAATGGCAAGCTGGATTTAAATTCTATATCAATGACCTTAACTGATCCAACAGAATATCTACAAATATCTCCAACTTTCAGGGGAAAACTAAACCTGTTATCAAGGCACTAGAAAGTTATTAATCATAGAATGATAGAATGATTTGGCTTGGAAGGGCCCATAAAGACCATCTAGTTCCAACCCCTCTGCCACAGGCAGGGACACCTTCCACTAGCCCAGGTTTCTCAAAGCCCCGTCCAACCTGGCCTTGAGCACTGCCAGGGAGGGGGCAGCCACAGCTTCTCTGGGAAACCTGTGCCAGTGTCTCACCACCCTCACAGTAAATAGTTTCTTCCTTATAACTAATCTAAATCTACCATCTTTGAGTTTAAAACCATTACCTCTAATTCTATCTTTGCATTCCCTGATAGAGTCCCTCCCCATCTTTCCCGTAGCTTTCCCCATCTTTCCTTTAGGAAGGTTGAGATAAGAAGAGGTAATAGTAAAGCCACTTGAAGATGGCTTTGGACAATGTGTGATAACTTACTGAAGCCCCTGCTACCAGGTCTCTCTAGGACCCAGACCCACGTGGCAGGCCAGTGCATCTCATTCCATGCCCACAATGGTGTCTGACTCACGAAAATATGATAAGACAGTTAATTTATTGGCCATAGTCCTCTGCAAAGATGTTTGGTAGCAGAAATCAGAGCAAGTGCTTCTAGTGCTTTGTAAGCAGCTCCTGAGGCCATCTTTCTCAGGCTGTAGCTGACTCCCAGACTGACCATCAGGTAAACTTTTTCCCTCACAGCTGCAGCAGTTCACACCACACCTGTTAATAATAAAAGATAGACAGAGTTTATTACTAATTTTCTGTGTGTCTCCAAACCTAGCCTATTTTCATGCAGCTGGAATAGCATTTAGATTCTCCAGTACCTTCCACAGCAAATATGTAACTCCTAAAAAACAAAGGCCACGAATGCAACTGTGGGTTTGTTTTTCTAAAGTCAAACCACCAAGAGTCTGTGTTGATAAATAATTCCACAGATATCAGTAGATATCCAAGTTACTTTGCTTAGTCTTTCTGGGGCACTTTGGGTGATATTCCTCTCACCTAACTTCAGGCATTTAAAAATCAACTGACTAGATTCCTACCTTATGGAAACGAGTAGATGAACTGCACTTTGGAGGCACCAGTCTCTATAAAAAAGTGACACTGAGTTTGACTATATGCTTTAATCAACTAAAGAAATTATTTGAGATGAAACTCGCTACTAGTGTCTACTGCCAGATTCTACAATAACTACTAGATCACATATATAGAATACATATATAAATCCTACCCATTTGATGGATAGATTCCCCATAGCTGATTTTCAAAAAAAATTGGCCCTGCTGTAAGCCAGCAAAACGACCTCCTCGATTAAGTCAGCTTTCTCTAGGGAATTTTCTTGTTATAAAATTTATTTGAGCAGCATGATGTTATGTCCTTCCCAGAATGGCTGCTTCCTTTAGTTGACACAGGGAGTTTTATAATAGTGAAGAAAATATTTCAAGACAGGTCAAGAAAACTGCAAAAACATATTCCTCCTGTGCATGTGTACGTTGTTTGCTTGGCACGTTTTTGGCTTTATTTTTTTTTCAAACAGGCATGGATTTTTTAAGATGGTTGAAATTTTCTGAGCTTCATGATCCATAAAATAACTGTGTATAATTACATGGCAGAGGCAAAGTAAGGTTTCAGTTGATTTAATTTATTTGTCTCTCTTAATCCTATTCCATCCATTCAGTTTTATCACCTTACTGTCTCTGCTGCTATTATCACTCCAGCCCTGAACCTCCCACTGTCTGGCTATAACCACTATAACCTTTTTATTTCTGGCACTAGCTGATCCTATCCTAAAAGCCTTTTATCCCCCATTGAATGTAATCTGACCACTTAACTTTTGTATATATGTTTCTTTACTCCATTCTCTCCTTTTACAAGGATATTGAACCTCTTGTATTTTCCTCTTCACTTTTACTATAGGCTTCTTATTTTCTGTGGAGTGAAAGAGGCCACAAGGCAGACAATAATCATGTGTAACATTTCCAGTGTTTGCTTTAGATGCGTTATTTATCTTATAACCAATATATTGACATTTATTCTTTGGTTTTTATTCACAGGCTTTTCTATCATCTCATCAAGATAGCTGGCTTCGTAACAGAATAGTTACTTGCCACTGTACTGTCACAGAGGATTCAATATCAAGACCTTCTGGGAAGGAGCTTTCAGAGCAGGCTGAATCTGATGTCATGTACACTTTGATAGGCCACAGATTACTTCATTTAACCTGACAGAACTATGCTGCTAGATAGCAAGTTCAAAATCAGACTTTGCTACAACCTCCTGACTAGTCATGCTATGTGCACACTGTCACAAAACCTTTCTCCTTCTCACTTACAAACCTCAGAATACCATGGAGAAAAAAAAAGCAAGCATAGATAGTGAACTATGTACCATTAGTATGGTCAGGAAAGAATGGGGAAATAGGGAGCTGGTCATCCGTCCCATACAAAAAATCTACCTAGCATAAAGTAACAAAGAGTTAATATGTCTTGGTTTGTTAGCATTTGGGAAAATGTCTAGGATTAGAAATAAGGCTAATTTAAAAAAAAAAAAAAAAAAAAGTGACTTATAATTTCACATAAAACTTCAGCATACCTTCAGAAAACACAAGGCATTTTCTATGCATTTATTACAGGGTTCCTCAGTGAAATTCTCCCTCAGGAGTCTTCACTTTTGGAGGGAACACAGTTAAAACGATATTTACATTAAAAAAAAAAAAAAAAAAAAAAAAAAAAAAAAAAAAAAAAAAAAAAAAAAAGACATTTTCAGAGTTATTTGGCAGGAATTATCTAACCATCCTGATGTAATTTAAAATGTTTGGAAAGTACTGAAATAAGTAATTCTAGATATGTGCTCTTGGAAAGATTCAGAATCAGAAAATTATATACCTGAAGTTTTTAACCAATGAAGTACCATTCCCTCTGATTTTAGGGATTTCTTTTAATCTTTCTCTTCTTCAATCTCACTCTTTTGGTTCCAGCTGCATTAGTTAGAATTTACTTTTTCCTCTTCAAAGCACTATATATTTTTTCCTCATTTCCCTCTGTTCATTCTTGTACAGTCTGTAGATGGAACGAGAAAAAGAATCTTTCTAGCCCAAGGTGGCAACTGACAAAGGGCAGCCTATGGTGGTAGGACCAGCACAACTTTATTCAGAATAGTCAATTAACTCTCAAATGGGATAATTATTAGATGTGATAAACTGAATTATCTCAAAAAGTGGGTATTGCAAAGTAGGTAAAAATTGACCTAAAAGAACGTATGGTGACTAATGGAGAAATAAAGGTCAGCTAGGCCCAGACAGTGTACTTGATAAACATCTCACAACATTGCTTTCAGCTCCAAGAGCACAATATAGATAATCTGCATAAATAAATAGAAAAATAGGTTGACATGTGCAGTACAAATACAGATTCCTCTCTTATTTTATATTCCTAAAGCATGAAAAGCAGTTATTTTGAGGAAACTCAATCAGTGAATTATGCAAATGTTATAGTATGTAATAGATATGAACAAAGCATATCACAAAAGGTGTTATTTACATGAAGTCTCAATACCATAATATTGTCTTTAAGATATGAAGAAAAGTGTCTTAGGGCACTTAGTCAAATATTTGCCCATTTTATACCAATTACCCATACATTTTAGGCACACATTCAAACACTCAACTACTTGATCGTTGTAATTATTGTACATTCCATATCTCTGAAACATGCCAGATTCCTAATTGGAAGGAAGAAAATTATCTTGAGGCATGCTCTAACAAAGCAATGAAAAATAGCCTAGGAACAATGCCCTTTTTGTGCTGCCTACAATATCTTCCTGCTGTGTATACAAAAGCACAATAAACTTTTAATCTGAACTAGAAGAAAAAACTTCCTGATACTTAGATACCATAAAAGCCAGAGAGAAAACTTTCCATGTATAGTAGCTTTATACACAACCAAATCTACTTCTACATTTACCCTTATTCTACAGCATAAGCCAACACTTTGTCCTTCTCTGCAATAATCTCCCTGAAAACAAACCAGCAAGGGGTCAAAAGCAGCAAAGGAATGAGGCACCTCGACTGCAATGTAGTTTTGAAATCAAGTCCAAACAGCACTCAGAAAAATCCTTACAGCTCTGCTATCCAAATTACCAAAATGACTCACATTTTTAAAACTAAATTCCAGAGATGCCTACAATTGGCATAGCTGAGTAGTTCACAATGCTTGGCTCACACCTTGCTTATATGGCTAGATTAGGATCCAAAATGATGTCATTTCCTACATATGTTCTCTGAGGATCTTGACTTGAGAGACATCATCAGAGCATATCTAATACACATTCTGCTTTCAAGTTAATCTCAAATGCAGCTTCAAGTAACTACAATCATATAAAACATGACCTCTCTTCATCACAAAGAGCTGTGAAATTCTAACACAGTCCCTTCCTTAGCTTGTTTCAAAGGTATGGGTTGTGGTTTTTTTCTTTATATGAATAGGAGTAGAAAAGGAATAGGAAATGATGTAAAAAACACCTAAACTAGAGTAGTTTAGTGCCTAGAATAGTTTCTAAAGAGGCCTTTTCACCTGAGCAGGTTTTAGAAATTTTCCAGTTCTTTAAACAGGCCGTCTTTTCTGTCCTTAGATCATTCACTTTCTTAGACTAGTGTCCAGACTACTAGGTTGCAGCATCATGTTCTGTCTCAGACCCATAATGTCTGAAAATTGTTTGAATGAGTGGTGTGGGTTCGAATTCTTTGAGGCAGTAAGGAAATATTAAACCAAGATTTCTGTATTTCTAGGCCAAATGCTCTGACCATGAAGCTGAAGTTCTTCATACAACTGTATTTCTTTAAGACTCAGGCGCTTGTCTTCAGGAGAGTCATCAGGTAGCTTGACTCAGGGGCAGGGTTAATAACGCAGTCACCCACCCAGTTGTCTAACTCTCAGCAACTACACACACAGGATGTTATTCTAAATGTCAGTCTTACTTTACCTATGAATTGCCTAGGAATTTAGGTTTCTGATATACAGAACTCTTGTCTGGGAAAAGGCCATAAAAGTAATAGCACCAAGAAATCCATTTAGTTGAATTGGTCATTTAATATCCACAACTTTGATCTTCCACTGTTTCCAAAATAGTTTGCAATTCACTTTCTTTGCTAGTATTAATTTAGCGTTATTTTCTTAGTAACTAACTAGTTTTCTTGGTGCTGTTCTGAGTTACATGCCTGACTTCCTGCAGCAGTAGAAGATTGTATAGGTCATCCACAAGGTAGACAAGCATTTTCAGCATTATTATAACCCTGCCAAGGAATTTCAGTTTTAAAAGAGGTTGTATATTGTCCTACTGGTTGCCCAGAAAGAAGGAAGCTGTTTTACCTATGGTCTTAATCTGGAAACTGGCACACTCATTGTTCATTTGAATATCGTTTATGTGACTTGTGGAAGTGGATATGTGCTATGTTGATAGCTCTGCAAATACAGTTCTCCAATGCAAAACTGGAAAAAAATCCACTCTAGTATAACTACCTGCACCTAATACAGCTAGGAGTTGAAATGGATACAGTAGTAACAAATTCAGTGTCTCAAGATCCTCCAAGTCTCTGTTGTGTTACCACTGCAAAGGGGATACCACAGTCAAGAGCATGCAAAACATATGCCCTCTGGACAGAAGCACGAGGATCCCAGTCTTGCTGTGAAATGTCTTATCTCACTGTTCTAGAGTTTCTTAACTCCATATATTTCCATGTGCAACTGGATATAGTAATAATATTTTTATCATAATAATGATTATTTCATGTATAGTAATTTTTTTAATCACTTTTGAAGAAGAATAGAAGAGTTTTCCTATGCAAAAGGCTATTTTAGGCCTATTTCTCATTAGGCCTAGCACAGTAATCCAAACACCACCTAATTAGATATTTCTATTACTTCTTTCTTGTTGTTCAAGTTACTGATATATCCTTTTCCATAAGTAAAACCTTGAAATCTTGTTGACTTAGTGGCACTACAATCATAGCAGTGGGAGAATTATGCCTCTGTAATTACCCATGAAATGTTTATTTACTTTATGGCTAAAGGGTATTTCGTTACTCTTTTCAGCCTTTCTTACTGGTGAGAACTAGACAGTATTTCAGTATTCCATCTTCTACATCATCGTGTATGAAATAACTGTTACAAGTTTCCCAACATTTTTCATTGCGGTGTTTCTTCAGCCTTCAATGTCCCACTTAATGAAAAGGTGTTGTCTAAAAAAAAAAAAAATGTGCTCCAAACAGTTTAGGGAGGTGAGAGAGGAGTTGAAATATGGAAAGAAGGGGACTGGAGCAACTGAAGCTGCTTTTGCATAGGAGATATGAGTATCACTTGTTCCATGGTTCTGCAGCTGAAAATCTGTCTCATTCTCAATTCTGCTGAAAATTTGTATCCCAGAAACTTTTCTGTGAACTTTATGTGAACATTTTGTAGGAATTAAAGGCCGTCGTGTTTCAGTTTTAAAAGCTCCACCCATAGACATTTGAAATTCTTCAGTGCGTGGGAAGATCCCCACCAGAGTCTCAGTCACTCTGAGTGATTCCAAGTTCTGCAGGGACCTATGGTCCCCTGCCTCAGACCTTAATTCTCTAGCTCAGCAAGGGAGAATCTATTGCAAGCTACACAGTTGTTTCTTCTGCTAAGAATATATTATGACTCCAATCCTTTTCTCTTAAACTGAAGCCAATCCATTCTTCAACGTATTCCCATGTGAATGAGTCACATTAATGATTCCCAGTTGTCCCTGGTCTGGGATACTCATGAAACATGTAGCCAAAAAAACCCCAATGGTAGCAAAACTTGGCTCAACCTATACCCTAACATGCAAAGAAGGAGCAATGTAATTGAACAAATCACAGTGTGGAAGTTTCAGACCAAATCACCAAATTATTGTACTGTGTAACTATAACTTTATTTCTGTTTTTATTATTGCCTGAATTGCTGAGTAAAACATTTTGAATACATCGGGTGATGTTCCTGAGGTCATTACAAGTAAAAATCTCTTTCTCCTGTTATATAGAGTGTGGCTCCCTATTGCTCATTTCACACTTATGTGAAATAAGCACAAATCATACAACAGAAATGGAATGTAAATGGAAAAGAAACCATTCTCCCTTGGTTTTTCTTCACAGGCATTTCCCTTACTAGTAAAGAAGTTATTTCTTCAACTTGGATTTCTTTTCAGTTTCTTCTCATAGTTTCTTTCTAACTTTTTAAAGAATCAGTCCAGATACTCTCACAAGTAATATTTCTGTATTTCTTTCTGTCTACATCATATATAACAGGTAGGGAAGACATATGGAGAGCCAACTTCCTCTGGCTTTGCTATGTGCCATTCCACAAGGCATATTGTTTCTATCAGGAGATGCTTTGTCAAAACATGTTTTAAAGGACTAAATTATCTTCTCATTGCTCAACAGGTATAACAGGATTCAAATTTCTCTCCAGAAGTAAAAAGTGTTCTCATACAAATATTCCTTGTCAGAAATGAGACCTGCTGAGTGGAATAAAAGCTTTCAAAAAAAAAGCTTCTTAATTAACATCACCATCTCAGGAGCATAATACTATCACACCATCTCCAATTAGATTTTCAGCAAATTGAAACCGATAAAGTAAACAGACTGTATGACAGTGATTAACAAAGCAGAATTTATTCACTGAGTGTTATATACGTGAATTATTGAAGGCAAAGCCTCAAAGACATTTAAACAGAAGAAGATTATATCAAAGATAAGTATGAATAACATCTGTATTTTGAACAAGTGTGGAAACAAATAATAATATTCACATATGGAAACGGTTACTAACAGCAGATTAATAGAATATTGTCACTGATTTTTTTTTTTAATTTAAATAACCTAAATAGAAATGTAATTTAGTAAAAATAAATATTGTCCTTTTATTTTAAAAGCCTTTTCCTTTGGAAAGTACAGCTAAATTCTGCTAGTAATAAAGCAGAATATTGCAAGCTATTGCATCATTAATCCCCGCATAACCATTTAAAGATTGTAGTCATAATTGCTTTAGTAATGTTTTCCCATGTTGTCTTAATGATTTACAATAGTTCCATTTTCCTGGACACTCCAATCTACCACTCAGGTAAAGAGGATTGCAATTTATGTGAAGAATGCAAGACTGAACCTTGGCAAAAAAACCCACATTCACTACATAGTGCCTAAAATACTAATTGTACTTTATACCAGCATACTCATTTCTAAATTGTGTTTAGCAGCACGATCTCTGAACAAACCTCAAGCGGTCCATTCCCAGTCCTCTCTTGCAGGCACTTACAGGTATCCTTTTCAGAGATGAGGACAGGCTGAACCCCCATTCTGTGCAGTCTGGGAGCTTCTGTGCTTAAGGAAGTATGAGGGCTTCCAACCAGAAGTCTCTGACAAACAGTAACAGAAAGTAGGAGGAGAAGATCCATTGGGCTGTTTTTTCTGCTCATTCATGAAGTGTGAAGGACCATGTTTCTAAAAGGACCTTTTCTTTTATCCTAGACACAACTGAACAAGCTGCTGGTGTTGAGCAATCTAACAGAGTTGAAGAGGAATGGAAAAGAATGCAAACATCCTTTATAGTCTCAGTCTCTACGTCGAAACCCTATTTACTTCTCAGTTGTTCTTATGTAATGTGCCATCTGCAGAAAAGTTTGCCACCATTCCTTTCCTACTTTGTTTAGTTAGAATTCCTCCTGAAGTGTAAAAACATGATTTATGGGATGGGGCGGAAAAGATTCCTTTCTTATTTCATACTAGTCTCATAGCTCATGAATGACTGTCTCAAAACCAGATATGGAGTAAGCAGGTGAATAGTATACCAGAGGGTTTTCAGTTCCTGTGAACCTGAATGACATTTAACCTCAGAGTTAATTTTTCCATAATTCTGCTAATGTTACAGATAGAAGATTACAGATGCAATTAAACTGAGGCCTGTGATCTACATCATCAGCCATTTCAAGATTTGTAAATGGTTTTTACTTTTCTGCTTTTAGTTTGTATTTCTCAAAGTCTTTATTAAGTAAGGCAGTTCATTTTTTGTCTGGAGAAAAAAAGACAATAAGAAAAGAAATCATTATTACTGTCCTAGAAACATATTATTGTTCCTACTATTCTCTTTAAATTCAGTGTAAAATTTTGAGGACACATTATATATAGGAAAAATATATATACATTGATAATTTCTTACAAATAGACTAGAGTTAAGAAATAAAAGAATACATGACTAAGAATAATGGTGGTACTGTAGAAAATACTGAGCAAGTGTTAAACTGAATTAAAGCACTTCTAGACCATATGTAGCCTGCATTTTTTACCTCTGCAAACAGTAATTTCAGTGTTCAAAGTGTTTGAGCACAAACACCACAGGCAATAATATCTAGCTTAAATGCATTCATGGCACAGCTGGTTTCAGTGATACCTTCATTCATAGGTCTTAAGAAATAAAACAAAAGGTTTAAGTGCCTCGCAGGAATGCATGCTCCTCTTTGCGTTGTCCCGCAGGTTGCTTGGAAAATCACAGAGCCCTGGAAGAGCAATGCCGGTTTAAAGGGAAGGTTGTGACAAATGTTATGTCATGACATTGTGGAACAAGCCCTGTAGGCTGTTCACAGCCCAACACTCTTCCTGGGTTTTACACTGGAAGCCAGTGTAAAACTGCTGTTGACTTCAACGAAAGCTATAAATGCTTGTCTGCTAAAGTGTGTTTATTTAACCAGTTCAAAGGACTCTCCTAGATTCCTGGGAGCACCGGATGAGACAATATTTATGCATGTTAAGATGGAAGGCCTGATTCTTCAATGCCTTCCACTTGCATATTTGTAAAAACTTGAGTGCAGCTTCTGTTTTGTCAAGTCCTTCATTTCAACCAAGCTTTTGTCTTAATGTTTCCAGCCTGGTGAGGCAACTGGCTAGTTGCCAAGGTTGCTTGGATCACCTCACCTCTGGAGTTCATAGATCAACAGATTCAGTGGGAATATTAGTGAACTTGTTAGACTCATTTTTTAAACTTATTTTGAACAGATGTCTATTAATTAGTAACTTATAATATTAAATTAGTATTGTTTATGATAATGTGGTTTTTTAAGTGATTGATCCAAAGTGTCCTCAGAAATAGTGCAGTGACAATGATGAAAATAAAAGTGTCCCAATTATAGGCTAATTTATAAACTCCCTTCAGGGAGCTGTATCTTTAATGGAAACTTAGAGCAAGAAGCTGAATTCCAGTTTTGCTCACTATCAAGAAAATTTCTTTCCAAAAATGAAGCAAAATTAAATTAGATGCTTACAGATCTATTTAATGATCCTCCACCTTTTCTAATTCAAAAGCAGATTTATATTTGGAATTTATTTTTAATAGTTATGTCATGTCATACTTAAGACATTGGTAATTCCAGTGTGAAAAATCCTTTGGCATTTCTGAGTCATAACTGGTGGCTATTTCTTTCTGGATTCTGTCTCTTTTGATTACCTGGCACACCAACATAGAGTATAGATTTCAGACTCTAAGTGAGTATACTGATACCAGACATTATGGTTTTACTGATATCAGCTGGCCATATCCTGAATTACACTTCGAAGTTTAATTAGTTTAACTTAAGAGGTCAAAGTACAAACTTCATTACAGGCTACCTTTTATGAACTGTTCTACATAGAGTTGACTCCTGATGAATATTTGGAAGAGCTAGACATTATAGCACCAGCAAAAAGACCAAATGGCTACAGGAGTTTGGTAAGGTGTTGTGACCTCCCCAGCAAAATCCCTTTTCTCATGGTTGTTTTCCAGCCCACTCACAATAGTAGTACTTTCCCAGTATTTCAGGTTTTGAGGAAATAGTGTATCAACATTGGGAATGGATAAATATTATTTTGCAAGTAAATCATAACCTGTTATTGTGGTGCTTCGTTCAAGCAAAGAAGTACACATTTTCTGAGTGTAAGAAATAGTGTTAATACCATAAGTACATCAATACAATAAGTACATCACAGAATCATCTAGGTTGGAAAAGACCCTGAAGATAATCTAGTTCAACCATTCACCTAACACTGACAGTTCCCAACTACACCATACCCCTCAGTGCTATGTCAACCCGACTCTTAAACATCTCTGCTCACAAAGAGGAGATCCAGCAGGGCACCTTCTCTGGTTGGTTCACTCACCATCTGTGTCAGGAAGTTGTCTCTCACTCATTCCAGGAATCTCTGGGACTGGTCCCACTCTTCTGTGTTGTATTTCCAGCAGATGTCTGGGAATTTAAAGTCTCCCACAAGATCAAGGGCAAGTGATCGTGAGATTTCTCCTAAGTGCCTATAAATATTTCATCCACCTCTCTGTCCTGGGTGGGTGGCCTATAGTAGACTCCTACTACAACATCTGCCCTGTTGGCCTCCTCCCTGATTCTAACGCGAAGACACTCCACCCTGTCTTCACTGTACTTGTGCTCAAAGCAATCATAACAGTCCCTAACATACAGTGCCACCCCACCACCTCTCCTCCCTTGTCTGTCCCTCCTAAAGAGCTTGTAGACAGCAATTGGCACACTCCAGTCATGGGAGACATCCTACCATGTTTCTGTGATTCACCTCTTTCATATTTATTCTTCTAAATCCCTTAGTGGTGTATCTAATGAATATGAACATGAATATGATTTCTCTGAAGAACAGAAATTTTAGTTTTGGCTTCAACCAGAAGATATTTGGATATACACACAAGTTTCCATGGAAAAACAAATACTTAAAATTAGTTAAGATGTGGAAACAGGTTCAATGTGTGACCTCTGTGACACTCAGACTATATTGTCTTATACCTCTGATCTTGTATCTATCTGGGATCAACCTTATCTCAAGCTGCCTCAGGCAGCCCTCCTGCCTTGCTGCTTCTAAGTCATCTAAACTGGCTGTGGGTGCTGTGGGCTGTCTGTGTCGTATTACTGTGCAACATTCATTCCCAGTGATGACAGAGAGGAGTATTCTCTTTTACTCTGTGTTAAATCTTATTTTTCCCCCAAGACTTTATTTTTCTCTTCATTCTTTTCATATGAATTTCAGATCATCACCACTTTCTAACACTGCACTTTCAGTTACTGGTCTCAAAGTGTACTTTTTTAAAAATAAAGTCAATAATTGCTTGTTCACATATGCTTTTCAGTAGAAAAGGTAGCAATATTTGTAAATGCTTTGTGTGCAAGGGCATGTGAAGCCACAGATAAATCTTATACATATTCTAGGTTATATAATCAATCGAGTAAAAATTGTTTCCCAAAATTGAAAATTCTTTCTATACTTTCTTCCCATGGACATAAACTCCTGTACCAAATATCTTAATAATATTTTCTCTATTTTCAAACCTGTAGATGGGCTTGAGTCACTTCTACAAGCAGTGTAGGGAGAGTGGGATTCTGCAGAAGGAAAAATGTTTTTAAACATAACTAATAAATTTACATGAAATGCCATTTTTCTCTGGGAATAGCAGACTGCTTACCCTCTCCTGCTTCTGCTCATCTAGATCTTGGATTTCCCTAGATTAAGTTAGTTAAAGTTTGGGGCCTGTGGGTGGAGATAGTTCATATTTGCACTAGCCAACAAGCCATAGTTACATTACTGTAATGTAAGCCATATTTATACTCCCATACCTAGACATCCTGCGAAGAGGATATACTCCATCCACAAGCTTTCACTCCCTCAGGTGTTTTTGAGAGACCCAAATGGTCTTTTTGTTTTCAAACTAGCCACTTAAATATTCATATGACTTTAAATCTGGTTGTTGGCTCAGAACAACAACAGTTTGCTCACAGAAATCCTAGATACAAATGTTTGGGAAAAAAAGGTAAGTTGTACCAATATCACTTAAAAAAGATAAATAGTTGGCCCCAGATCTTACTGTTAGAAAGATAACTCTGGAGCAAAATATTCACACCTCTTCACTAATTTTTCAGCATGCTGTTAAAATCTAAATTCACAGCACATAGTCCAGCTTGATAGCAAAAAGGCATTGTATATTTTTATCATTGGAAGGGGCCATGTAAAATGGGGATCATGATTTTAAGAGCTGCACAATTTAATATTAATAATTTTTACCACTTTTTGTTCTTTAATGAAAGTAACAAAATTATTTTAACACCATTTCTATAAACAAGAACAGGAAAAGGTGTCTCGAAGAAGTAATAATTCTGGTTCTTCTGTTTTCTACTAGGCACACAATTTCTCAGGAAAGCTGTTAAATCAGTGGAATTCTATTAATGTAAGAATACTGTGGAGAAAGATGCATACAGTTTCTTTCAAGTTTTATTTCAATTCTTCCCTTTCATTCTTTGAGATTCCACGACTAAAATTACATAAACAACCACTCTGTTTAAACTAAATTATCATGTCAAGTAAAGACAGGGGTAATATGCAGTCTATATTCACCTATTCATTTGCTTTTCCATATCAATATGGAAAAAACATCTTGGTTTCTTTCTCTTCTAAACTCTTTTCTCTCCATTATCCAAGAGTAAAATGACTTATATTAGAATATTTCCCACAACTGCTCTTCAGTCAAGGTTCATGGTTTTTGTCTTTGCTTTACCAATTCAAGAACTTTTCATCATCAAGAAAGGTTTCTAGCTACTATATGGATAAACAGACACAAAAACATGATTAAATGTCCTGTGAAGAAGCAAGAAGCAGAAAAAATGGTCTTCTTAATAAATATTTAGCATAAAACTGAAAGGCTATGGTTATGGAAAGCCCATTTTAATAGAGCAGAAATGACAAAAAAAAACCCTATCAGTTCTTCTGCTGGGTTTTTTCCCAACATTACTTTGATTTGTATCTTCTTATTATGTCCTTTCTAGTTAAATCCTAGGTGACCAAGCATGTCAATGCTTGGCTTTTAGACATATTCTGCTTAATGTAGAAGTGTGTGGGTGTCCATGAACAGAGCTGCATGATCCACCAAAGAACAAGATCCACAGCTATGAATATGTTGATCTGGGGAATGCCCCATAACTGCTTGTAAAAAGTGTTGAAGAAAAAGGTTAGGTGAAAACCGTCCCCCCTTTATGGATATAGTTAGATCTGGAAAGGCACATCTCTCTCACACGTGCAATACCACTAGCAAAGTTGGAGCCTGTGGACTAAAAATTCTCTACAATCACCATTGGTTTTAATGGATTTGAAATCAGTCTTATAATCTACTACGTAGGTGCTGCATGCTGACACTCACAAATAAATATGATTTGGATTTTCTTATTAGAAAATAATAATTTTTAAGTAAAAAAGAGAAATAATATTTTGAGGCTATGGAACCAACCAGAAACTTTTGTAATGCAAGCCAAAATGCCACTGACATTTCAGTTAGAAGTTCTTTCAGACAATACAGATAGGTTTGGCTATCTGTTCTGTATCTGTATCTATAAAGTCTCTAAGGAAACCTCAACTGTGACATTACAACATGCTGTTGCATTGCCTGAATGCTCACTGTCCCAGACTAGTGGTCATAGTCACAGGTGTGTTTGTAGGCAAGTCCACTAACTATCAGGTAAATCCTGTTCTACATTGATAAATGTATCTTCATTTCACCGTTTCCTGCAGAAAAGAGCATTTGGTCTCTTTACAAAATAGGAGCACAACCAGGGAGTGAATCCATTAGATGCATGTACATATAACTGCCAGAATGCTACTATTGACACAGTTGGATCCTCTGGATGGTAACGATTCTGAATCTTAACAAAACAGGGGAGGGGGATTAGAAGAAAGAGGCAGAAAGAGACATTAAGGGATTTATTTTCTTTTTTTTTTTACTCCTTTTTTTTATGCATATGTTCTTTTAGTATGAAAGAGAAACAGAAACAGAAAGAAAAGAATGTGTAAAAACAGATGTGGAACTACAAAGCCTCCCCACAGACTCCTTGAGAAGGAAGATGTACATAAAGAGCAGTCTGTGTGGCCATTAAAGTACAAACTGATTCAGAAAGAGGATATGAAAAACTGTTACAGTAAGCACATAATTCATCACAAAAGTTGAGATGTATATAACTATCCCAGAGTAGCAGGGAATTAGTCTTTCTTGCATGATTAAATACAGGCAGCATTTGCAAATTTGAGGAAATCACTGCACGGCTGATCTTGAGCATGCAAAGCTTGTCAAGAAAAGTAGTCCATTTCTTAGACAAATCTGATATAGCTGTAGGGGCAGACAAGCTGGGGGGCTAAATTATAGCCTCAGTCTATAGCAGCTACAACTACATTATTATAACATTGCTGATATAAATAAGAACCTCCTTTCATGTTAGAACCTCAGTCAGACCTTTAGCACAGAATGATGTGTAGTTCTTAATATTGTCCAAGGCAAATTCCAGTGGTAGCTCATCCTCATCGCTGCAATAGCAGTAGCTTCTCTAAATGACAAGGGAGCTTCCTACCATAGTTCTGAATCACCTTAAGGAAAACGTCTCCCTATCATTTCTGTAAGATTTTTAAGGCTTATAGATATTTTTCTGATGAGTTTACAGTCTGAATCGCTATTTTTTTTTTCTGTAGTCCTATTATTATTTTCACATTTGCAGTCCAAAAAAAAAAGCCTTAAATGTTCAATGCTTTTACCACTTTTGAATTGTCTAGCTGTGGTTTGATAGGTTAGTTTCTCATACAGTGCTCCTTCTGAATTTTCACATTCCATTATTTATTTTCATTTCTCTTATATTTTCTAACACTGACATATATTGCATTTTATTATTGAGAGATGCATAAATTATATACATGAAATTTATGGTAAGTGGAAAGTGTGATTTATGCCTTAGTTTTGACTGTTCATTTATTAACTGTGTGCTGTCTATCATTGGTTTTAATACAGTGAAGTTCTTTTGTAAAGAAGTTTTGCTTTTCACTTTATCTTCTGTTGCTGCAATCTCCTTAGTCCCTATCATCTTCATTAACTTCTATTCACCCCAACCTCTTTCAGTATATGGCCCCAAAAGTTTTGGTTATTTTCTGGATTTCACAGGCCAATATTTCAGACTTAAATTTTCTTAACATTAATATACAATGTGAAGAAAGTGGCTTCCCACACACTCTTACCATCTACCACTCATTCCATTACACAGTTCCCAAGTGCCATTATCATAGAAGCATGTGTTCTAAAATGCATTTCATGTTAATTGTTTCATGACTTCTTTCTAATATGCATACATTCAACAAAACTGAAATGCTGAGTTGGGTGGTCTCTACTGCTTTGTGGTAGAGGCAAGAGCAAAACATTATGTGTGATTTCAACACTGTTGTTTATTGATAAACCAAAAATGAAGTGGCTGAATCAGCATTATCTCCTCTGTAAGAGGTTTCTGGTGTTAACTCTTCTGTTGCCTATCACCATGCACAGAACACAGACAGAGCACTTCCCTATCCTGTCATCTCTTTTAACTGGAAATGCCTACAAAAGTCTCTAGAGGTTTTGTATCAAGAATGTCAGCAGTATCTGTCCCTCAGGGAATACTTGTCTTTGCTTTTCTTCTAGATTTCAATGATAAATAATAAAAATACAACAGAAATGATAGAGATTGTTGTGGTAAGGCATTAGCTGTCTTTTTCCATCTGCTAAACCACAGGAATGCGGCGTTCAGATCACAGCTAACCCTTGCAGGAGGTTAACCTCCGCGGGAAAGAAAGCACAAACACCAATATGGTGGATGCTATCTGTTCGATTTATTAACTGTGCAATTGCTTTATATACCCTTTTCTGTACATTGCGAGATCTTTAGTTCCCTGTACTTTCCGTGCATCATGAGATCTTTTCATGTGCCTCCTGTTTTTCCCGTACATCGCGAGATCTTCCGAGCGCCTCCCCCTACAAGAGATAACATCTTTGACTCAGACAGTCTATTTTCCAGACTAATTATACTACACAACTTCACTCTCCTACTCAGACTGCTTCAAAACTTTTCCAGCTGGGCATGTTTCTCATGCACAGCATCAGATGATATTACTGTCTCCAGATCGGTTGGTACCATCATTCAAATAGCAGCTTCCTAATTCAAACCTAAAACGATAGCAGTCTTCTCATTAATTATAGTAACAATTTGGAGGAGATTGCTGCTGCACATTACAGCAGTACACTTGAATTAAAACATCAACAAAACACAGTTGTGTTTAGAGTTCGGTAGTAACAGACGGGTGTGCATGTGCAGCTCTTTTTTAACAGCTGAACTCTTTTCTGCTTTACATAGTGGAATCGCACACTATTTAAGCCAGAAATAAACTTATCCAAAATTCCACCCAAGTATCTGAACTGTTTTCAGCAAAGACCCAAAGTTAATTTTCACTCACTCATTCCCATACAGCTCTGGTGAAGCTAACAGAGTTGCATAGGTCTGACCAGAATTTGGCTTTGGTTTTCTAAGCACATCTGTTCATTTCTTGACAGCCATATCTCTGTGGGTTATGTTAGTTAGAACAGAACCAGGTACTGATACCTTTCTCGAAGCAATTTATCCTTTGAGTGATCCCACTGATATAAGCACCTTGTTTTTACTAAAGAACAGTCAGCCTATTCTGACAGTGACATGCCACAGGAAAAGGATCACTGAATGGTTTGGTTTGGAAGGCACCTTTAAAGATCATCAAGTTCCAACCCCCTGCCATGGGCAGGGACACCTTCCACTAGACCAGGTTCTCAAAGCCCCGTCCAGCCTGGCCTTGAACACTGCCAGGGAGGGGGCAGCCACAGCTGCTCTGGGCAACCTGTGCCAGTGTCTCACCACCCTCACAGTAAATAGTTTCTTCCTTATAGCTAATCTAAATCTACCCTCTTTAGGTTTAAAAGTGTTACCTCTCATCCTATCACTATGCTCCCTGATAAAGGATCCCTCCACATCTTTCCTGTTACATTGTCTGTTCCTTCCCCTTAGCCATCAAACACCCCATTAGGTACAGTGTCTCTTGGCACCAGTGAAGTGCTATTGGATCCTGAGGGAAGGTAGGACACAGTTTACCTCTATGGCAGGAAAAATCCTGTTAATATTGCTGGATGTTCTTAAGTTATATACTGGCAAGGCAAGCTTCACCATCTGCCAGAGATTTACAGGAAACCTGGCAGAACTGAACAAATAGAAGATATTCTTAATCAATATACTCCTTTATTCCCTCCCTCCATAGACTCACAGCCAGCACCATCCACCTGTACTGGTGACTACAAGACTTCTGGCTCAGAAGGGGACACAGATGCCTTGAACCACTAAACAACTATCCCTTGTATATTTTATATATGCTGAAGGATCTATACCTATGCACCTGGTTCAGGATAACACATTTTCATTCAGCTGTTGATGACTTTGAATCCATTTGAGAAAACAGCTCATTTGAATTCTGCACAGCTTGTTTGTTTCTACATCTAATTCATTACCTGATCACTTTTAATTAGAAGAGCTGCAATGAAAGAGTTGTTTTGTTCTGTGCAGTTAACAATTATTTCCTCCCAATCAGGACACAGAACCTTTCCTAGTGGGAGGATCTGCAAGAGAATCTTGAAAAATTTAAGTTAGTTCACAGATCAGAAGGAAAAGGTTAATATATAAAAAAAAGACAACATTCAGGTTTTCTGCTACAGGAGGTTTCACAGTAGTTGTCTATTATTTTTCTGGTATTGTTAACACTTTCCATTGCCAGTATTTATTTTACAGTGATTTGTTGTAATGATAATAAACTTCTTTCTTCTTTTTTTTTTTTTTTTTCCTGATCTTCTTCTATATATACTAATAGTTAAATTTACCAACTGGATCATGGGCTTTGCACTCCCAAGATTTCTCAGTGAGAAAATGGGGCTTTTTGCCTTACAATAAAATTATAGGAAAAAGTATTATCATTTTACTTAAGAAAAACTGTATGCGACAAACAAATGTACAGTGTTTGGGCATTATCATCATTTTTTAAAAGTTATATGTTGTTTGTGTGGGGACTATTGTTGTCTTCATGGGTGGAGATCAGTAGCACAGAGGAAAGGATGCTGTTGTAGAGAAATGATTGTTCGAAAGCATCAACAGAAATGTGCACAAAAGCAGAAGGCAAGAGGAAGCACTGTTTTTGGTTAAAAAAAAAATAATATAGGAGTAGTAGGTGTTCAAGTTCTGCTAAGTAATAATAATTACATTTAAAGCACCTCTGTAGGCTACTGGCTTTGAAGTGTGCAGAAAGAAAAGTAATGGCTGATAAGTGTTTGCAAGCGTGCAATTTGTAATGGCCAGAAGAGATAACTCAGCTCAGTTTGATACTAATTAGGGACTTAATATCTCTCTTTCAGCTCTGTGTCCAGTTCTACACTAAAATTATAGATTTTGACATAATTTTTTGCCACTTGTATCCTTGAGCATAACAAGTGAATGTCACTGCACCTCAGTAATTTAGGTATCATTATATAATTAGCTGAAGTGTTTGCTTGCGTAATTGTAAATCAGCTGGGTGGTTTTGTGTTGCATGTTGCACTTGTAACTGCTTTGTAATATTGCCAAGATGAGAGTGTCTCAGTTCTCTGATTTTCTCCTATTAGTTCTGAAACAAAATTAGACTTATAAGAAACAGTTGAATGTCATTAGGCAGCTTAATTAATCAAATTTACTTCAAGTATCTGAAGCATTATTCATCTAGCAGATGTGTTACGTGGATTAAAATGAATTTAACATAACTTCCAGCTTGAACCTCATACCTTTCTGTTAGCCTGGTTCAGTTTTGAATTAAAAGATTTGAATTAAACCCAAAGATTTGAACTCAAGTCAGGTGAAGCATTTTCTCTAAATCAGCTATCTTCTGGCTGTCTCTGAGGAAGAGGATTTATTTTCCTGGGCTTGTTACCATAAGACTCTTTTCACTATGTTTCAACTACCCTTGGAAGTTTATTCCGAGGTCCAACAGCCCACCTATTGGACCTCTTTCAATACCCTGTTTTACTCTTCAGGATATAGCAGGATTTAAGATTGAACTCCCAACTCATAAATCCACTGAGCTCCATTGAAGTTAATGGAGCGCCATCAACTTGCATCAGCTGATGGTATGGTCCTCTGTAAACAGAAATGTTGGTTCTCAGCATTTGTGTCCTGTGTGCTGTGTCTGGTCTGTCTCACATGGCATCTTGTCCCCACAAACAGCTCAGGGGGGACCCAGGATCAGCTCTTAGCCACACCTCAGACATAAGCCAACTCCGGAGAGAAGGATCAGACATATTCACCTTGCTGCCAAATAGTGAACCTCATTCTCAGATGGTAGCGACAAACCTTCCCTGCAAAGGGCAGGTGTATAACCTGACAATGTATATAATATGTTTGAGTTTGTTGTTCAAATCACAGAATGAATGTGGGTAGAATCACCTATTTGTTTGAACTGCTGGAACCTCCCCCCCCTTAAAACCCCTGATTTGTATCCAGGGCACCAACAATATTAGGAGCTGTCTCAAATGCAAGGAAAAATGAGAGGTGAAGCTTTAAGGTTCCAGGATCAGCATCAAAAAGCCTGCCCACAACAGCAAGCAATCCATACTTGGGCAAGTGTTGCACACTGCTAGTACTTCAGGGTGAAATAGTCTTTTGTTCCAATGCACTTCCCTCACCATTCCAGACTAAATACTAGTCTCTGAGAGAAGAGCAGAGAGGTGACTACATTATGTGTATGTAGAGTACTCAAACTTATGTCTGCTCATGCACGTTTTGCACAGTAGCTAGGTAACATTCACTCCATACCACCTCTGCCTCTACTTTTCTCAAAAGAAATGTATTCTCTATGAAGTATACTAACTGTCACATCCTTTTGGTTCATATTAGCTGATTTGTGAACCAACCAATAAAGATACAGAGCTAGACCAACATCAGTGTATTGTATGATAAGCACACTGTTTTGAAGGAAACAGCTACTTACATTGAGGTATGGAGTTTTCATGCCTTTAAGTTCCAGTCTTGGACTAAGAGAAACAAGAAATAGCAACAATAAAAACCCTGTATATTTTTATCATATTCATGTTTATATTCCATGTAATCCTGCTTGTCCCAGTTTGAGCCCAGAGGGTAACTGAGCACCATGCCGCCATTCACTCACCCCTTCCCCCTCAGGAATGGGAAGGAGAAAACAAAGCAAAAGTCTTGAGTATAAAGATAAGGACAGAGAAGGATGACTCAGGCATTATGTTCATGGGCAAAAGACAGACTCCTTAGGGGAAGAAAGAGAACATCAATTTAATTCAAACACTAACAACGACAACACTAAAGAGAGTAGGACAGTAAGAAGTATTGCCACATCTTAATACCTTCCCCCGCCCCTCCCTTCTTCCTGGGCTCAGTTTTGCTCCTGATTTCAATGCACCGGCAATGAAGAAGAGCAGGGAATGGAGTTACAGTCAGTCCTGCTGCTCCTTCCTCCTCAGGATGGGTAGTCCTCACATTCTTCCCCTGCTCCTGAGTGGTGCATGGGCCACAGCATTTCCTTTTCTGCTTCGATGTGGGTCACCCCCACGTGTTGCAATCCACCCAGCACCAAACCTCAACAGCGGTGAATTCTTCCCACAGAGTCCCAGCCTTCTTTGGGTGCAGCCACCTGCTCCAGTGTGGGGTCCTCCACAGGCTGCAGGTTGGCATCTGCTCCACTGTGGACCTCCATGGGCAGTAGGGGGGTGGTCCTGCCCCCTCACCATGGGATACAGCTCTACACCAGACACCTTCCCCCCTTCCTCCTCCTCCTCCTCCTTTCTTCCACTGACCTCAGTGTCTGCATAGGTGTCTTACAGCTCCTCCTCACAAATCTCCCTCCTCCCTGGTTCCCCTTCTTAAATACGTTATCACAGAGGTGCAGCCACCATTGCTAATTGGCTCAACCTTAGCCAGAGGCAGGTCAGAATTGGAGCCAAGGGAGCTTCAAGAAGCTTCTCACAGAGGTCCTCCGCTGTAGCCCCTCCCCTGCTACCAAAAATCCCACCACACACACACAAACCCAACAGATTACTGCTTGACAATATGCCAGTACTATTGCTTGATATGTCAGAAAATTATGAGTATTTTTTGCTTCTTACTTTTAATTATACTTATTTTCTCTTCAGTATTACCCTGTCCTTTCACTGGAATCGCTCCTTTGTTTCTTTATTTAATGGACAAGGACAAAAACTGACACATGGTAGTTTGTGGAAGATATTCTCAGAGCTGGTAAATTGTATCTATATAGTGCCTCCTTTTTTTCTCACAAGTTTCAAGAGACTTTACGTTCATGAAGCCTTGCATAGAGAAGTTAAAATATTAATTTCTTCCTACTCTTCTTTCAAATTAATGTATAATTAGTTGCACTTCTTCCTGCTAAAAACCCAGGAAGAGGATTTTTTCTATGGCTGGGAGTCCTAGACAATTCTAAACAGTGTCTGGTTCTATTTTCCCTTTTTGAAATCAAATTAATTAGTGGCAACACACTATTTCTTCCTGTCTTTGCTTTATCTTTTCAGAATTTCCCATTTAGAGTTCTTGGTTCCTAAGTAATGAAGCAATAAATATCAGGTTTAGAAAATTTTGTTTCTTTGGCAGGAAAATAAGTTGTTCTTCTCTTGAATTCAGAATAACCTGTGGGTGGCCTGGATTGTCTCCAAGATCTACTGAGGATGAGATAAAACATTCTGACCACTGAGAGAGGAAGAAAGTGGGTGAGAAGGAAACATAAAAATTTGGATTTTCATATATAATTGCATTAGAAAAACTAGAGCTAAACTTTGCCACCGATCTTCTCCTTTGGTTCAGTAGCCTAAGACAGTAGATGTTCCCAATTCAATATTTCTTCTCTGCTATAGTCCTTCGTTAAACTAAACCTTGAAAATAATAAAACATTTCTCCTACTGTTTAGCGTTTTTAACTTTCTTCATATAAATAGCCCAAATTCTCTAACATTATTTACTGTAATTTTGCTCCCAAGTATGGAACAAAGCTGGTTTTGACTCTGCAAACATTTGGTGTCTCACATTTTGATATTACAAGTCAGATGTAGCTTAAGCTTTTATTTATCCCTTCCACTTTCCACAGCGTGCCCAAGGTCAGTGAAGGAGAAAAATGTCCAGATAAATACCTCTCACTTTGATCCATGAGTATTTTTGATGTCCTTACAGAGCGTTTTTAAAATTTGAAATGGAACATTTTCTATGCAGGTAGGATATTATGCAACAAGACTCTAAATATATCTAAACACCACATCTTCTGCTAAAAATTGAGAGACAAGAAAAAGTGAAATCTGACATCATTGATGCCAACAGAAATGTTGCTATTAATTTTAATGAAGCCAGGATTTCTTCCAAAGTTTGAAACATTTGATATGTCTTTTTATTTTCATTACTCCCTAAATACATTCCAGAACCACATATTGCTACTGCTTCCTAAAATTTCAAACCAAATAAAATTAGGGTGCTGATACGTTCAAACAGGCATCCTTATAATGTTCAGGTGCTAGAACAAGGAATATAGTCACTCAAGAGGTCCTACTCAGCATTTTGAATTGTTTCTGAAGAAAATTCCACGTTATGAGACAACTTTTACAATGGGAGCATATGTGTGATGTCCTGATTATTTGTGATTTAAAGTCACACAGATAATGTCACACAGTTTATTCTTTCTACATTCATCACACGCTTCCATAGAGAGGCCGATGAAGTCAGAGGGTTCATATGGTCACCCAACTTCTTATAAACCTACAGCCACCAAGCTACTCTTCTCAGAGCCTGCATGACATTTTGAGAGAGGCCGTTAACATTTACTAACCCTCCTGTCACAGCAAGCTGCCTGCCTGATCTGTCTTCTCCCCCTTTCTGGGAGAAGGGGTGTGGGAGAAAAGGAATACTAAGACTTTAAAGCCAAGTGGAACTTCATAGAAAACACAACCCCGGAGAGAGATGGAAATGTAAATTAGTTCACAGTTCTTTACAACACGGCTAGTCCAAGCATGATGAAAAGAATAAGCTTAAGACTGCACTTCTCACTGCTGAATATACTATAATAACTCACTACCACTGGACTCCCAAATCCTGCAGAAACGATGAGCTCACAGGTAAACCTGGAGCCTTTGAGGAGTCTTTAAAGATGTCTGATTTAGACAACATATGTTTAAAATCTCATGCGGGCAGACCTCTCCTCACTAAACACCTTCAGAAGCCTAGGCATAAATTATTCCAACAAATGTCAGCTATCGGAGACCATAGGGGATTTTTTTTTGCAGTACTTTTATGAAATACTAAGTGTCACTTAGTGTAACTGTGTGATCTTGGTTGCTTAATTTACTTCAAGGTGTTAACTTCTGTTCAGAAGCACTCTCTGGGATTGAGGAAAAGGCAATCAATGGACTAATGTGAGACACACTACCAGGTCTAGGTCAGAAGAGTGAACTATCTGGGCTCAATGACATTTGAATAGATTTAACTGTGCAGTTCTGGAGATAAATCAATCTCATTCTGCCTTGTGGGCTGGTAGCCAGCATGTGAGGAAGGAACTTAATTACCTGAATAGGCTGACTAAAGGAACATAAGAAAATGGTATATGTAAGTTATAAAATAAAGTGTCTTTTACCCTGGGGGTGTTTGGACAAAAAAATAAAGAGGTAATCAATATGTAGATGAGAATCTATGGTTTTATGATTTAGGGAAGAAATGGTGTACCAGGCCCAAAAGTCTCCTAGAGGTCTTTGACTCACTGCCTAAAAGCTGACCAATTTCCTGACAGACAAAAGAATACAGAATGTGTTTATTATTTTGACTACAACTATTTTCTGTGCTATTTAAAGGGTAATTGTGGTTAAAGTCTCGGAAAATCTGGATATCTTCTCTCAACTAACAGAAGCCTTGGAGAGTGCATTGCAAATCCAGCACACCTAAATATTCATGAACTATTGTAGAGTCCAGGTATCAGTAGTTTTGGCAATCACATGAGAAGGACAGGGTGCCTATGTCCTGAGAGATATTGCCTGTTCAAGAGAGCCTCAATAGCACATGGGTGTAATCCTTAAAGACCTCATGAGCATCTAGCCACTGCTGTGGCATGACTAAAAATGCCTTTATTGTTTTATTGACAACCCCTATCTTTAAAGTAACTGTTCCCATAGAGGAAACTGCCCCTACAAAATGCATTTGTTCATGTTTTCAAGTTGAATGTTCAAATAGTGAAAAATCCAAAAGAAGCCTTCATTCCCAGCATCTAATGCTTCTATGTAGTTTTATTTTGTAAGCACATAGGGAATCATGACAAGCAGCATTTTCCTCCGAGTCACGTATTTTAAAGAAATGGATTCAGCTGAGATAAGTCACGGAGGATCTTCACTGGAAGTTCAGATGTAGTTTTTTTTATTCATATCTAGTATTTCTTAAAGCTTTATAAACATCCAAACTGTATTTCACTTCATGCTGAGGTGATGGCCATATTATGCTTTCTATTCAGATACATTGCTCTTGCTGATATGTGTTACTAACCAGCCTGCTGGTGATAGAACTCGGTAAAAGCTGTTTCTAATAGGAACTTCACTTTTCCTATTACTCTCTTAAAACAGTGTTATACACCAGAAATACACTATACATCCAATATAACACACGATACTGTTGTATTGAAATCTAACAAAGAATAATGTATTTCAGCTTCACGGCATATGTCAAACATCATAGAGCGCAGCACATAACTGAAAGGTATATACCTATGCTCTCACATAACTCCACTGTTAACTAAAAAACTTGTACTTAAAGGAAAGGATTCTGGATTTAGTAAAAAGTTAAGAGAAATCTATTGGAGTTTACCTATAAATTAACTTAGATGCTTTTTAAATTTATTTTTGTATCTTGTAACTGTGGTCAAGTTTTATAATATGTAGACAGTTTGATAAATATAGAAATGGTACATTTTGTACTCTGCCACTGCAGCTATACAAAATTATTATCAGGCAATTAATTTTTTCATTAAGCAAGCCCTAAATATTCTTCCATTTTCCACTATCAAGATATTATATATATTATGAAGAAAAAGTAATTTCTTACTAGTCACTTTGACTCTATTAAAGAAACAAGGACCATCTACCTAGTGTTGCATGGCAGTAAACACACACACGAACTGAATCCAAAGGTGGTTAGTGAATGAAAGAGGAATCTGGTGCCTTACTCTATGCTCACCTTGTTCCTAAGGCCATGAAAGTTCCTTGCACTTGTACATGCACATGCATGTGCAGACAGACCTGTGCGCACACATGCAGATACACACGTGCATGCACAAACCCCCGTGCACATGTGCATATATCTAAACCCTGTGGTGCCATTTTTAGGTCCCCCCACAATTATCCCTAATCCTAAAGGTAAATTACAAGAGTTGGGTGGAAGCAAGGTGTGCTTTTATGCACCTTAACATCCCAGAGGGGGATGCTAAGGCATAAAGGAGTTACAATGTGCTACAACACTTGCCATTTGTATTAGCACCTGGACACAAACCAGGTCCTCGATCCTCCAGAGCACAACGCATCTGTCCCACAAACACATCTGTCCTTTAGCAGAATGGCCACTGCTCTCTGGAGAGGTTAGGGAAAGGATGGGTTGATGGGAAGATCAGGTCTATTCATACCTCTCCTACAGGGACTGCATCCGTTTTCAGTGGAAATACATAGTTTTCCAAAACACTTTGGCTCTGTACCAAGCTAATGGCAAAATACGAGAACTTTAATTCTGCTCTGACCTTTCTACAGCACACTTCACAACTTGCCGGCCACTTCATAGGAAAGGACACTATGAATTTATGTAGCAGATGTCAGAAGCACTATTATCACTGATAAAACAGCATTGCTAGAAAGGGGATGAAAGCATAAATGAGTAACAGAAAGGTTCTCTTATAAGGGTAGCCTCTTTCTCCAGCCTAGGATGGAGGACTTTCTAAGCAAACTGTATTTTAGTTTTGCCCTTTGAGAATATTTGGCTATCCCAGATAAGATAATTTGTAAATCAATTAGAAATGCAATGGGGAGAAAAAGTACCAAGCAAACAGACAAAACACCCACAAAAATCTGCAATTGTGCATTGTTAGTCATTAATCTAGATTATCTCCTAAACTGCATGCATTTTGCTCTTGCTCTGCAATGTGGCTAAACTCAGATGGCCAGAGTCTTCCTTACCTGCAGAGAATGTACGGTGACTGTAAAATAGCCGTTGGACACCCAGTTGTTACCCTCTTCCTGCTGCTTTCTCTGTTAGCACTGCACCACAGGTATTGATTTAATTAATGAAGTAAAAAATGTTACCACTATTAAAAAAAAAATAAAAATAATTATTAACAATGCCAACATTCATATTTGCTCATGTATCTTTCTGTATAGTTCAGTGAACAACATCCTGCTTTTTTTACATCAGGAGATAATCTCTTCAACAACATAGTTTCTCCTTTATTGAAACATTATATTGTATCTTCTTCGTTCTGTGTTAATATGGATTTCAGCAGTTTTCTTTTGGCAAGTTATTCTTGCACAGATGAATAACAGTGTTCAGATCTGTTCTGTATTTGTGAGCTAATTTGCACAAGGGCCACAGTAAAGCTTCCATTTGTCCTGAATCTAATGCATTGGTCAGATTACATACTTCAGGGGTTTTTTAGCCATATTTCTTTATAAACACATACCTTAAAGTCATCGTGATTCTTAATTAGGTGAAATATAACAAGACATATAATTACTTTCTTTGCATCTGTTCATACATACGCATTTCCTCATCAGTAGAGATTCTATTACTTGGCCTTTAAAATGTGGAAATTTTTTAATTAGCAGTGAAATGCTCTTTTTCCTTCACTTACTTTTAGTTGCTTTTTATATATACCACTGTGCCTTTATTTTTTTCATTTCTATGTCCTTTCCTGTGATTTTTGAGGTCTGTGATTTTCTGTGGTGGTTTCTAAGATAAATATTCCCTCAGGAAAAGGTTGTAAACATCGAAGCATGGTACAGAAAATGTCAAAAATTATAGGCATTTCTCTGTGTCTGAAATGATCTGCTGGGTTTCCTGCTTATAATAAATAAGAGCACGTGCTCCATTATCACACTCAGTGTGAAATACGGCAGATCCCAGAGCACATTTTCTTTATACTTAAACAAAACCTGACATTTTAAAAAAGAGATGATTCCTTAAAGGCTCCATATACTAGACATGAGGTCCTTACTGACAACTTTTTAAAGTTCCCTTGAAACACCAGACTTAAATAGGAAACTTTCACTGAGGTTTGTGCATTTTAATGCTCTCACATTTGCTTGTGTACAATCACATTAAAAGTTGAAAGACGCATGAAAATCAATGGCATCCATGACTTCTGTGCCAGTTGTGAGAGCATTCTAACTCAAGCTAGAAGAAATTTTAAAAAGCCAACAGATGCCCTCTTTTTTTTATTCCTTCAGTGTTCCTCATAGTGTCCTCTATTAGGGGAAGAAATTGATTTTCTAGTTTATTACCTATTCCAAAATTTAAAAAATAACACTGACCCAGAAAAAAATGCGGTGACGACATTTTAAGTTGAAAATTCAAAAAATTTCTAAGGCACAAGCAAAGGATTGCCTGTTTTGATATTTAAGTACGGCTTTAGATTTTAAAATAATTTAATTAACAGAAAAACTTCTTAAATGAAAATTCTAAATATACACATTTTTTAAGTGAAAAAAACTTGGTTTGTAAATACTTTAGTATATAAAAAAGTGATGATGACATCAAGTGCCTTAGGGTTGCTAAATATGTAATTTATTTGGACTTTTTTTGGTCCAGCTTATGTGAGCTTACATATTCAACAAAGGTCCTGTGGCCTATCAAGACATTTTGGTCCCACAGCTGCTTTCTTGCAAAATAAAATGAATTACAATATCACAGCTCAGCATATTACTCCATCTCAAATCTTAGTTGAAAGTGTAACTGAAAGAGATATTGCACTAAAACACCTAAGTGCTAATCACTGCAAGGCTATGCATTCACTTAGAAATGGTGCCAAGATTTCTGAACAGGAAGCACAAAGTTGAATTTTATTGCCACAGTGTCAAGGTCTCAGCTACCATTGAGTCACTTCTCTGTTGGAAGATAAGAAGGGAGAAGAAGCAGCTGAGAGAAGAAGCTAGTAAAAAATAGTAGAAGAGTCCATCTTCTCACTGCAGCAGCTGATGATGATTCCTTCTAGAAGCAACCGTTTCTGCCATCATCTCCTAACTGCCCAAAGCAGGGTACCATGCCACACCATCACCTGCCTCAGGAGCAGCATCAGCTTTCCAGGACACTGCTGTAGACCACAGTAATTTTGTTGCTGCCAACTCTCTCCCTTCATGGAAAACCACATACCTTGTTTTTAGAGTTGGCTCAGTGTTCATTTCTATTCCCTCTGCTTAGGAATTGGGAATGTATCACTGAGGGGAAGGTAGACAGATAGAAAACATTAATTTCTTAAAATAAAGCAGCTGTTTGCTTCTGAGCATAGGGCTCAGCCACCTTATAAACTTAACACAGTTTTTAACTTCATGACAAGTGATGGCTGTCTGTGCCGCCCATGTCTGCTGAAGCTGATGGTTCAATTGCCAGTATTTCAGTTCTCCATTCCCCAGAAAATGTGGTTGGCTCCACATTTCCACCTTCACTGTTCAGTGTACATTTATATTTGTTCCCACCTGTGATAGAACTAGATTTCATTGCAAAGGCTGATGGCTTCCATAAAGTGGAAATATTTCTCAACTTGATTAATTACCTGTTCACTCACAGGCCTTTTTCAGACAGCCTCCAATCTCCAAGTTCATGAACAACTTTGCCTTGCAACGTTAAGTATACTATATCTAAGCAGACAGTCTTCTTTCCTTGGCAGTATCAGCCCCAGATGTCTACTTTTCTGGCACATTTCCTTGTATCTGCTCACAAATGAAGTATGTCAAACACATGAAGCTGCAAGCTTCAGGGCATTTATCACAGCAATTCTGACATATTTTGTCTTGCCAGCCTTTTAGAATTAGATCATGACAATTGCATTTATGTTAAGAGTAAAGCACCTCTTCAGTCTTTACCACTTTATTACTAACCATTCTCTGTTTTCTTCCTGCTGCAGACACTGCATTGATTCAGCAGAGATTGTTACATTTTCCTGATGTAGGCACATTCTGTTTTATAGGTTTGTATGTTCAGACCTGTGAGCATCTACATTGCTGTGATCCATGTGAGTTGCGATCCTTAGTATATCATAATGATGATGTCCTCTGTTTTTGCAAAGATGAGATAATGGGACAGGGTATATAATCTAAGTATAGACTCCCTAATCAGGGAGGAAATGGACATTTCCATCTGATTATAGCCTCTGACCAAAAATTGCTGCCAGATAAATCTGTCTTTGTAAATATTTTCTGTTTCTAGTGCTGTTTGAACACATGGAGGTATCAGAAATAATAAAGGTATCTTGGGCACAGATCCACAGGAAGAACTTAAGAGTGTGTAGAGAGTTGAAACTGATTCCTGTTGTCTACCAACAAAACAAAGGGTTTTATTAAGGAGTGTGTCTTCTGAAACATTTATTATTCAGTATGCAATCTTAAATATTTAGTTACACACACCAAAAAGAAATGTATAAAGAGTTTAAAACAAACAGAAAAACAGAACACCTTTCTCCTACTACACATAAACCAGCTGCTTCTCCATCTGGTGTATTCTGTCCACTTCCTCACAGCTCCAACCATATTTACCTGAGAGCTGATATTACTGAGGTTCCTGAACACTTCTGCTTCTTATTGAGGACTTCATGCATGGAGTTATCCCTTTATCTGCCAATGACATACAATTTCTCATATAAAAGATGACTGTGAACATGTGTTTGTTAGCTTAAGAGTATATTACTCTACTTTTTCCTATATGCATCAAACTCCAGTACTGTGGTTAAAAAAAAAAAAAACAAACACATCCCCTCCCTCAAAAATCCTCAGAAATTTATGGTTTAATTTTCCATATAAAAATCTGATTTGATGTAAAAAATTCAGTTTCTCATAAAAAATTATTGCATCAACCTGAAAACTGCAGGAAACAGTTAAAAGGCTGAGCAGTATTAGAGCAGCTGAAATGGAGTTAGATAAGTAGTTTCAGAAGCATGTTTCTGTGGCGGACACTGCACATAATGAGGTGCCTTGGACCTGGTGACCCACAAAGCAGGAATCTGCTTCAGTCCCCACCATCCAATATTACGTCCAAAAACAGATATGGAGCTTTAACAGATGTAGACACCCACAAGCAAGGTCTGCAAGAAGAAACTGTACTAACAGCACACAATGGATACCAAAAAAAGAAATGAGGAGTGTTCAGAGTGAGTGACTCTCTGTTAAGGGGCAGTGAGGCATACATCTGCTGGTCTGACAGGGAGTCATGAGAGGTATGCTGCCTTCTGGGAGCTAAGGTCTGAGATATTGCCAAGAGGATGCCACAACTTGTCAAGAACACAGACTACTACCTATTGATATTCTTTCATGTGGGCATGAATGACATCGCAAGACAGAACCTAGGCAGAATCAAGGAAGACTACAAAGCCCTGGGAGTGAAAGTGAAAAGTATTGGTGCCATTTTACCAGATAGAGGGAAGGATGCAGCCAGAAATAGACATATAATGTAAATCAACGTCTGTCTTCACGGCTGGTGCCGTCATGAGGGTTTTGGTTTTTATGACAACGGGATATTCTTCGACGATTATAGCTTGTTAGGAAGGGATGGGATCCACCTGTCTAGAAGAGGTAAGGGAATCTTTGTCAGCAGGTTGGCCAACTTGGCAAGGCAAGCTCTAAACTGAAAGACTTGGGGGGCAATACTCACACCATTACAACCAACTGGGCAACAGGCCAGGCTAATGGGAATAGCAACAAATGTTCCTTAGCTGTCTCCCAAGATAAGAACCATAAGACCAATCACCTCAAATGTATGCAGCCTGGGGAACAAACAGGAGGAACTGGAGCTCTGCACCCAGTCAGAAACTTATATCGCATCACAGGAATAACTTAAACATGGTGGAACAACTCACATGGCTGAAGGATTGCAATGGATGGCTACAGGCTGTTTTGTAAAGACAGGATAGGAAGAAGAGGAGGAGGAGTCATACTTTGTGTTAAGGAAAACCTTGAATGTACCACAGCAATTGTGCAGAAGCCCTATTGGATGCCTCTGGGTCAAGTTCTGAGAGGTCATCTCCAAGGGGGATCTTACAGTAGACATCTGTTACCAACCTCCAAACCCAGACAGTAAGGACAACCAAGTAATATTTGGGTCACTTAAGCAAGCTGTGGGTCAACAGAACCTGGTTCTTATGGGTGACTTCAACTACCCAGACATTTGTTGGAAGAACAATACAGCAGCTCATGTCATCCATCAAGTTCCTGGAACGCAGAGAGGACTGCTTCCTCATACAAATGTTAGATGTGCCAAGCAGGAATGAGGCACTGATGGACTTGTTACTCACAGACCAAGAAAACTTCCTTTTTCATAGCTCAGTTAGTCGTGGCTGCAGCGATCACAACATTGTGGAGTTTGGCATCCTGATGATCACGTTGGAAGTTAGTACTAAGACAAAGATTTTAGAAGACTAGACTTCAGCTTGCTCAGAGCTCAGCTGGGGGGGACTTCATGGGAAGCTTCCATGGAGGATGAAGGAGCTAGCAAGTGCTGGGAGTTTTTCAAGAACAGTATCCTGGAAGCACAAAAACCTATTCCCCACAGCAGCTCAGGGGGCAGGGAAGGTGTGGGTGTAGTCAGACCTGCCATTTTTCTACCTCAGGGAAGGGGAACTTCTGGCATTCCTTCCCTGTTCCAGCATGGTGCCCCTCTCACAGGAGACAGTTCTCCACAAACTCTCTCTGATATGAGTCACTCTCACAGACATGAGGGTCACCCCCACATGTTGCAATCCTCCCAGTGCTGAACTACAATTACGCCCTCTTCCCACAGGGTCCTGGACTTCTTCAGGTGCAGTAACCTGGGTCCATGTGGGCCCCCCCCACAAGGCACAAATTGGCATCTGCTCCATCATAGACCTCTATGGGTGACATCAGGGAGCAGCCCTGCTGTCTCTGCTCCAGCTCATCTCCTCCCCTTCCTCCTCCTTTCTTCCACTGATCTCAGTGTTCACACAGATGAACTCCTCACAACCCCCACTCCTCACAACCCCACTCCTCCTCACATCCCCCACAACTCCTCCCAGGTTCCCCTTCTTAAATACATTATCACAGATGTGCAGATAATAGGCTCAGCCTTGGTGCAAAGGCGGGTCCAACTTGGAGCCAGGGGAGCTTCAAGAAGCTTCTCACAGGGGGCCATCACTGTACCCCCTCTACTGCTACCAAAAAAACCTCTCCACTCACTCAAACCAGGACATCTCCACAAGGAATTGGTGGATCCCCCAACACTGGACACTTTTAAGATTCAGTTGAATAGGATGATGGGCCATCTTGTCAAAATTGTGCTTTTGCCAGAAAAGTTGGACCAGATGGTCCTTGAGGACCTACAGGTGAGAGACATGGTGCAGAGCTGCTAGGACAAGGAGGATGCCCCCATACAATACTGTCCTGGTTTTGGCTGGGATAGAGTTAATTTTCTTCCTAGTAGCTGGAACAGTGCTGTGTGTTGTATTCAGTGTGAGAATAATGTTGATAATACAGTGATGTTTTAGTTGCTGCTAAGTAGCACTAATCCAACTAAGGCTGAAGTGAATCCTCAAAAGGAAAACTTGAAAGAGAAAATAGTCAGAAACCTCAGCAGCTAATTGCTGTGCAGATTCTACATAAGAAATAAAATTAAATACAGGAAGATAAAGTCATCCTGTAAAAATATGTGTTGGTAGATTTTCTGTGGCAAAGGAATCCCTCAGAGAATGGTTGGGATTATTTTAAGAAACCAAAGTTTAATACTAAGCATAAATATAGATTTGTGTTTATGAGTCTTTATTATACATGGAGATCTATAGGTATCCAATGAAGTCAGGATGAAGAATATATAGATACACTATGAAAGTGCATAAACTCCAGGTACATATTTGCTGTTCAAATTTGCAGATTTTCATTTCACTTCCAATCTTCTTCATCCCTTTAGTGCACATTATCTAGCATTTCATTTTCTCACGTAAACTGTTTGTTAGCAACTTAGATATACTTGCTCATAACAGCAGGTTGGTTTGTGTCCAGTGTTCAACAAAAGTACACAGGAGTTAACAGAAATTAAAAAAATTATCTTTTGTGGCATTTTGTTATTCTTCAATAAGAAACAAAATTCACATGAATCTTCCCATTATCCCCTCTGGATAGCTACTAAAATCAACAATAAGCATCTCTTTTTTTATGTTGTTTCTCTAATGTTCCTTCTTTGACTTTCCACACAAACTGGCTGTGGGGTCTTCAACAGTGAGGGAGACAAGCAAACTGTCTCCAAGGTTGACTCAAATTTTGAATTAATATAAGAAAAGACCTGCCATGTGAGCAGGATCATAAGAGAGAAAACTAAGGCAAGTTGGTGAAGATGAATACAATATATATTTGCTCCCTAGTGCCCTGTTAGCCATACATATCCCCAAATATTCTCAGAAAGTTTACATAGGAAATGTATCTCAAAAATCCACCCAGAAGTTATTTCCTTCCCAATTATCAACGTAAATTATTTTTGCATCCCAGCTGAATTCTTTCTAATTCCATTACCTTTGTCTTCTAGAGGTTTCAACATCTCATTCTGCATTCATAGTTTTTACATTCATATTTCTTTTTCAAAAACCATCTTATTCTCCAAGGCTTGTCACAATATTTTGAGAAATAAAGAAGCATGGAAGACTAAAACAAATACTTACTTTTGAATATGGTGTGAATCTAAAATTCTAGTACCTGAAGTATGATAACTTGGTGAATGGGAAATCTGTCCTAAAAAAATCCTTTTACTTTGTAACTACTAAATGTATATGAGGAATACATAATGAAAAAAAAAAAAAAAAAAAAAAAAAATCTAATGGCTATTTTTTTTTTACTTTAATGGATGAAAATCAATGGATAGTCACAGGAAGAGATTCAGAATTAAAAATAAATAAATAAATAGATCTTTAGATTACTTATTTAATTTTGTCCAAATTTTCAAACCCCAAAACTTTTCTAAGAGATGTCTAGCTTCTCAGTGGTGCAAATTGAATTAATGGATTTAATGGTTGTTTTATGGGTTGTTTTATGGGTTTACCTCTGTCAGGGGTGTCATTTTTTGGCAGTAACAAAAACCCCATCAAAATTCAAATTATTAGGATTCTTTTTATAATGGCTTGAAAGCCTGCTGTTTCTATCTTTACAGTAGATTTCAGGCTGTGACTCCCAACCTAATGTTCTAATATTGAAGGTTTTATATTTTAATTTTTAAAAAAATGTTTTATAGTTAATATAATTAATATTAGACATCAATATCTAGTTCTCTTTCTAAGGTTAAGTCTATGCAATATGGCATGTCTGAGTCTTTTTTTTAAATTGAGCTCCAGAGTTAGTCATCAATTATATGAAATCAGAATAAGGTCCTCAAGATTTGTTTGCATTTCCATTAAACTGAAGAATAATATTGAGATGGGAGAAGAGTCAGAGCACAAGGCATCTTTCTCTCTGCTTGGGAACTTGCTTTCTCCACTTCAGTGATGCTGACATCCTCAAAATGATGGCCTTGTAACCCAGTGTGCAAAGAATCGAGGATTGTGTGGTTGTGTGTGTGCTTCTGTGTGTGTTTCACAGCAGAACCACGGAGTGGGAGGGTGAGGGTCAAAGGTCACGATGGCCTTGATTGCATGTACTATTCATCAAGGGTAAATACTGCAAACACTTACCCTGCAGGGCAAGGGAAAATGGAAAGCTCCTGTGCTTCTTAAACAGCCCAAGAGGTGAGCAATAAAATCTAATAGAGGTTAGCTCTTCTGTACCTGATCTTCTCTTAACTGTAATTAACTGAAAGTTTTACACTGCTTTGAACAGTACCAGTACTGGGCCCTGCAGTCTCTAAATAAACCAGTTGTAAAATACGTTCTATAATCTCTTTCCCATTAACAGGATAATACAAATATCAGGTCTGAACATTTCACCTGAATCATTTTGTTTGGCTCTGCCACTGCACTAAAAAAAAAAAAAAAAAAAAAAAAAAAAAAAAAAAAAAAAAAAGTATTTTCTATGCAATCAGTCTAAAACCTGACTTGCTCTAGGTCACAAGCAGTGTTTAAAGGTGGAAGAGTACCTCATCATACAAATACATTGACATTTCTAGGATCACATATCAATGGAAATTAGGTCTCATGGATTCTCTTAAGAGTTTTACATACTTAAGCTTGAAATCATTGGAACATTGTTTTTCATAATTGAACTGTAAATGTATAGAGAAGATTCACAGAATTCACACCAAAAACCCCAAACCACAACAAACAGTGCATGTAAATATACCCATTGAAAGATTCATTCCCCAGCATAACACATGTTCTTCTAATTGAAGAACTGTAGATTCAAAAGTAAAAATTAACATCTATCAGGGACTCGTAAAATGGCTGCTCTGGGCATAAACCTACACTCCATAATGTAGCTTCCATTAGTGAAATCATTAGCATTTTGTAAACACTAGCTGTAAGCATATTTATGAGGTCCTTTATTTCCTTCTATGGCTAAAAAAAAAAAAAATAAAAAAAATTTTATTAATGTATTCCACCAGTGAACAATTTTTTTAAGTGCATGAAAACTCTGTTCAAAAGAAAACACTAATATTGCAAAAGCTTTCATTAAGTTAGGCAATAACTCCCTTTTTACAGTGTTTCTTTTACTTAAAGCCAGGACCAAAATGCTTGTGGTCTCTACAATTTCTTTCAACATTTCACACTTAGCGAAATGGGGTGAGAATGTAAACAACCATATCTAAATTAGTATCCCGAACTTACTACTTTGTATATTTTGCAAGTTTGTTTGAATTTGTTCCTTTGAACTGGAATGCCATGATTTATATTGAAGAAACCCCTCAAATATATTCTTTGTGAAGTGATTCCAATATAGGAAAAAATACCCCCCTCCCTCGCACTCTTCTCTTAGATACAAGAAGCTGTAGCTTCTTTTCTTTTTCCAGCTGATCTATAAGCTTGAGGGGACTGTACTTCTGAAAAGCTAAAAGTAACTTCACCCATAAATTACAAAGTTCACATTGAATGTATATAAATGATTAATTTCTTGCTCTAGAAAATATCACGGCTTCCTTATCATCCTGTTCCACCTTCTCCATTCCAATTCCTTCTCCCGCTGAGATATCTATTCAAGGTTAAAGACACAAGGTCAAAAAGAACTAATCAGTAGCCAATCCTCTACTAAACAGTTAGAAAACTATCAGTGTTATCCCCAGTTAATTCTGAAACATGGGCAGGTGGTTAGTCCTGTAAGGGCCTGATTTGCAGCTGGTGCAAATCAGCGTCACTACACTTGAAAACAATTAGATCAACTTCCCACCATCTAAGAACACGCTTTAGGATTTAGTTTAGCTAATTCTAGAGACAACAAAAAGCAATCCTTGGTTCTTAAACCTGAGGTCAACTTAGGCAAGCAGTAAGTTATTGCTTGCTTTTGTTTGTTTATTGTTGAGTTGTGTTGTTGTTTTGTTTTTTATTAAGAAAGGAAAGGTAAGTGCATTAGGTGTAGCTTTCAACCCTTAAAACGTTTTATAGGCCTATGTAGACAACTGATGCTATCTTCAAAGGCAATAATAAGAAAATGTACTCTGTAAATTGTATTTTATCCTCATAGTTTAAGGATTTTAGTATTTTTTGTAATAGCTGCAGGGATTCATATTGCAGGTATATGAAAATTAGAATTTCTCCACATTTTGCAATCTTTTTATTATGTATGCTATAGGCAAGCTAGAAAAGATAGGTATGCCAGTGATTAGGAAGGGATACATTACTGCTACATTATAATGCACAAACAGGTTTTATGTTCTTCTGCATAATATTAGAAGCTCAAATTTATCAAGTCATAGCATCTTATAACTCAGCTTTTAAATTAAGGCAGCAATCATTGATTTATATCAGGATAAAGAAGTTCCAGTGTCACATTACTTACTGATACATGGAGTATAATTCTGATAAAGTATGAGTGTATGCAATAGGGTCATTAAGAATTATTTACATGCATGTAAAAAAAAAATCAAATTATATTCATTTTTACTGTTAACCTCTTCAAAGTGACAGCCTCTTATTATCTACTATTATCTGCTAAAAACATAAACATTCAACAAATCTGCTTGAACAGTGTTTCATTTTATAGAGTTTAAAGATGAAATGTAAATGCAAAATACCTAAAAGTTGGAAATACATCTCTGATAAAGAGATGCAATCGTATCTTACATTGTTAAATATCACAGGGTAAAGGAGGCTTTGATAGCTCATTCAGTTGTCTAGCTAGTAATAACTAGATATCTTACCCTATTTTCTAAAATTAGTGAACCAGTGCCCAGGTAGTATGTTAAAAAAAAATGGGTGAAAGTGGGCGGATAATTAATTTTCACCTTTTTAAGGCTGCAGATTGCACATGTGGGCAGCCTTGTGGGCCCTATTTGTTCCCATGAAGAAAGCTTGAAGATCATGCTTACCATGTATATATACATTCTTACTTATATTTCATATTTAATGGGATCCTCATATACATGGAGAACAGTGAACATTTTCAGCAGTTCTGTCATAAATAGCACCTGTAGAAGAAGCACCATAGTCTGGCTCTATATTTATAATACCCTTTCAACCCCTTCCCCCCCAAAACCAACAGCCAAAGCAAAATAATTGTTCAATGGAAGCTGTTCAGCTTCCATGTACATTTCTTAAGAAATTTTAATCAAGATTCCTGAAAGTTAAATTAATTGCTAGACTTTCTATTCCAGAACTGTATTAAACTAAATGTTCATTTCTGCAAGGTATTAATTTCTGCAAGGTATTATTGATTAGACCAGCTGAATTTAGAAACTGATCATTATTGTATTTCTCTGGTTGATTGGGAAAATCATGGAGAAAGCAGAGTTTGGAAATTATGATAAATCAGAGACTGATGACAATACAAGAAACATTCTATACTGTGATATTGTAAGATATACTTAGGCAGTCCTTAGAAATTACAGCCTTAGAAATTACACTTATAAATTGCAGCCCACCAATGCTATTTCCACATAATAAATAAATGCCTCCTAGAAAAACAGGGACTCTACAAAATGCATATACTCTAGATTTTAAATAAATCAGACCAGAGCAATATAGTATATTATTTTGATACTGCATTTATAAATCTTTTATTTGAGGCTTACTGCTTTTGTTCCAAATAACCCAGCTACCATGTAGCTGTAAATGTCATATAAACTGGACTCAGGTTAACTTCTAAGAGTGGCTGAAATACTCTGGTTGACAAAAAGTACATGTGAAAAAAAAACTTAGAGGTTTTCTCTTAATGATTTCTTTTGACGTTGTGTTATGTGCTTGCTATTATTTCTTACTTTAGTTGTCCACAATTTTCAGAAAGGAATTATCACCTCTGCCATTTAATGCAATGCAGTTCCATAAGTATTAATGTGGATAATTTAATGACTATTCTGATGCTCACTGAATCTTAATGGTGAAATTGAACAGAACAGAGTATTAATTAGATCAGTAAAATTGCAAATATTATGAAATAAATTGCTTGACAGTTACAGTATTAAGCTCTTCAAAGTTATATTTTGTTCTTGTAAAACATTGTTCATGCTATTTCAGTTAATGAAAGTATTATCTACAATTTAATTAAATAATATCCATGTGTCTTTTATTCAGGTTGAAAAATAGCTGAAGTCCCTTAAATAATAGAACAACTTGAATAGAAGAAGAAAAAGATATCAGAAATGCTCAATATGTAACAATTTTATTTGCTCTTCTGTTTCTTTTCAAAGTCAGTCCAGTTAGTTTATCCTACATGGGGAACACTATATTTAAATCAACTCGGCTGTCTTTGCATGGAAGACGATGTGAGATGATTATGTGAGCTTTTCAGCTTTCCTGCAGACTGGCAATAACAAAAAGCAACAAAACTGTTAATATCTCAAAATGGCATATCTATTTCTGTAATCAATATCTGATCATTGCTTCATTTCAAAAGAGCCCTCTTCCTTCAGGTTTCTTGGAGTAGAGGGTTGGAGGGAGAGAAGCACTATATTATACTGAAGGAGAGAAAGGCACTATATTATACCTCAGATTCTGGCTATTTGAGGTAAAATTTTATTTTGTTCTTTTTTTGGTGGAAGTTAAATTGCCATGGTGCATGCTCTTGATTTATAAATAAGTATATGGGAAATCTTTTATAGAGCAACTTTTTAAAACTTAGTCATTTCTATGTCACAGCTGCTGACCCAGAGTCCAGCTGAGTTTTGCTGTCTTTCCTCCTATAATCTGGAAAAATTTCAAAGGAAGTGATGACAAATTATAAAATTCTAAGGCTGAGTCTAAATCAGAGTTACTGGCAAATGCCATGTTGATGTTACATGACATTAAGATGAACATATGCAAAAAGATGTTAAGAATTTATTTTTTTTTTCATTACAAGGCTAAGTCTACTGTTTGTTAAAAGTCCTGGAATCTGACTGATTTAGCTAATATACAGAATCTGGATAATTTATCATCCATTTTATGGATTTTACTATTGGGCCTTGTTTTGCTTTTACTCCACCACATTCATTTGGAGACACTGGTGGAAATCAAACCCTTATCTTTATAGATGTATCCCAACGCTTCTTTAATAATAGTGTTCATTATTTTCAAATAAAACACAAGATTACAGCAACAAATCTAACGTCATTTAACACAGTTCTGCTATTCAGAGAGAAATAATAGAATAGTTATTAAAATACCTGATTTAAAGCAAACACTTTATTCCACTGTTCTATGCACCTATTTAGACTCGTATCTTTTCTAAGTTTTATCAGAATCTCTGTCAAATTAGCTTCAACCCTGCACTGCTGCTATCAGCTAGAGGACCTCAAAGTGAGGAAAAAACAAAATGTGTCAAATGTGTACATGCTTTAAATTCTGATACTGTTCAAACACATATATGTCTGTATTTCCTGTCTCAAAATGTTTTTACCTGCACTAAATTTGTTTTCTGCTAAAGTTAAAAAAATTAATAGGACTCAGAGTTAAGTAAAATTCATGCCTTAAAGTCCAATTTAATTTCCTAAATTACACAGAATACCACCCTACTATTTCAAGAATTATTAGATGGGTATGTTTATGTGGAGCAGAGGTGATAGGAGAATTATTTTGCTCCATTTTCAACACAGGTTATACAAACCAAGCTGGAATTACTTTTCTTCCTAAACTGAGTTCATGACAAGATTTGTCATGGGCAGTTAGGAAAATCTGTGGGCAGTATGGCTTACAGGAAATAATTACTGAGATTACTCTAGCTTTTATTTATTTTAGCATAATTTATACATTATTCAGTCAATGTTATATTCATATGTAATAACAGAAATCCAAGTTGCATGAGAATTTACTCAACAAATCACATGTAGTTGCTCTTCACATGGTGTATTCATATGTCCAAGTGTTCATTCCAGATTTGGATCTGTTAAAATATAGATTCGTAGTAGACAATCATATCGCACATAAATTGACTCACCCTTGGTAACAGTGTAATGCTAGCTAAATATTATAACACTCTAGGAGCTATCACAGTTTGTGTTTTGAACAAAAAATGCAAGTGGATATAGGAAATCTTGATCTTTCTCCAATTATTTTTAGAAGTGTAGGTGATTCTGTGTATATAAAAGGAATCAAAAACTAATTTTAGCTATCTTCAGTAAATTAAAGGAATATTAAGAGGAGTCTTGGGTCAATAGTAACAGAAGATTTTTGTATTTAAGATTTCTCCTGATGATAGAAGTAACTGCCTTGAAAAATGGGAAACATATTTAAAAAATTTAAAAAAAAAAAAAAACCAAAAACAAAAACAAAAAACAACCCACAATCCCCTGTTTCCTTTATTTTAATGCCTGCCTACCATGTTAGGAGATAAAAAGCAGGCATGGCATTTTTTTCTCCCTGATAGATACAATTGCAGATTTACAGAACTTCACACCTTCTTTTTAGAGCCAACACTTCAACTCTGTCAATAAACAGAGTTCCAAAACCAATGAAAAATTTAAAATAAAATTTAAAAATAAAAATAAAGATGAGGGAGAGAAAGGAAGGATGGACAGCTGTTATTTTCTGGTTAAGGATTATAGTTTACAATGAAAGCTCCCAGAGAAGAATGCAATGTTTATGTGTGCATTCCTTACAGATGATAGTCGTTTAAGAGAGGCTTTGTGGTTAACCCCTTCAATGGGAATGTATGGATTCTGGTAGAAAAGGGAATTATATATTACCTCAATTTGTAGGAAAGTTTTATTTTTAAAGCATTCACTACATGGTTATGAAAAAAAGAGGTTTGAGGAGAAAAGTAGTGAAGTCAAGATTTGCTCTTGCTCCTCCTGAAATCAGTAGATGAAATAAGGTCATCTGTTTTAATAGAGGAAAATTTAGTTCAGGAGGTTTTATGCCAAAAGTAGAGACCATTTTCTATTTTTAGATACAACTTAGAACATATTTCTATAGCAGGCATTTAAGGATAATTTTTTTTAATGAAATTTCATTAATTTTAAATGTTTTACAGCAGCTTCTCTAGGTCAGAAACATATTTTGGTAAGTATCGGATGTTTGACTACTATAATTCTGCTGGGGCTTACTTTGTATCAACAGCTTAATAAATTACTCTGTAATAGAAGCCAAATCAGAAACAGAGTTATTTAAAATTGTATAATAATAATCACTAATGTCTCAAGCAAATCATAATGTTTCAGAGAAAACTGTTCTCTATTTGATGGATCAGTTTCCTGAAGAAAAAACAATCAGAAACACTGAATGAATGACAGAGACATGGAAAGAAACCCATTTGGTGTTTTCATCAAGATTTTACTTTCTAGAAGTCATATAGCTTTTCTTTCACTTTAATTAGGATGACTAAATGTGGAACACTTTGCACTGTATTCTACCTGTTATTGCATGCTCACACACCTCCCACAGAAGTCTGACCACATATCTAATCTTGATTAGATGGCAGTAAGCTTTAAATAAAAGGAGCTGATATATGAAGTTTGATCTCTTCTTATGTCTTAAAAAGGACGATCAGGGCTAAATTTCCAAAAGACAATCTAAAAAGCCATGTAATAAAGTCTGATGTGGCAGAAACAGTCAGACAAAATGAACAGGTAAACAAATAAATTCATGCACAAATCCAAATATTTTGTAGGAACTAAGAAGCTGTACAGTTTTAATTGCATTTGATATTGCAGAACAGCAGAAATCATGCATGAACAGAATTTCTAGAAAGCACATGACTAAGGTAAAATTGAGATTCTGCTTTTTAAAAATACTGTAATATCTCTAAAGAATCATCTAAAGTTTTAGGATTCTCATTAAGTAGGTTACATTTTGAAAAGTTCCTAAGTTAATTGTCCTTTTCTTTATTGAAATCAATAGCAATCAGTGCTGGCTCAATCTTATTTAAGCAATTTTTCATGGCAATTTTTCAATCTTAGGGGCTTGCTTGTCTATTGGAATCAAGAGCTCTGAGCTAAGTGGATAAATTTCTCATGAAATGCGTGGAAGCTCACCCAAAAACACCTATGCAACTCCAGAAAAACAACTGTGATTCCTGCTTGGGTCTGCCTAGGCCAAAAGCATTTAAGCTCCACAGGCGCAGAAGTTTGAACATTAGTATTTGTCAAGCACCTGAAGTTCTGTTTCTCAGAACATAGAACAGCTCTGTTCCTGATGCTTCATTGCTCCCTACTTAACAGCATTAAAACCATAGAGGATCCATCTTCTAGGTACCTTATATCTTCATCTGCTCAGACTATTTGGCATACTCCAACACTTCTTATCGCATGTACATGAAATCAGGATTCACAGAAAACCTCTTTCTCCCCCTTGAAAAAATAACACTGCTTTTGCTGGCACACGAGTCAAAGTGCTTATCTAATAGCTTGGAGTTCCTCAGTCAAGGCCTCTCTCCCTGAATATGAAACCCTAGCTGTTCTGTAATAGTGCTCAAACCCCAAGCTATTTAAATAGAAAGAGGAGGAAATCTTTTTATCCTTTTGAAACTGTTTCACCAAGAAAAAAATAATTAAATTCTCCATTGTGACAGAGGGGGAGAGAGGGATTGCAACTACAATATTATAACATGGATCATTTGTGGGAATCAAATTTTCCTCCTCAATCAGTTTGGGGAATAGTCTTGCATCTGATTCTCAGAAGGTCTGTGTTTATGCCTTGTCCTTTGAGCAGTAAACTCTGTCTCAGCTGCCATTTCACTCTGTGAATATCAAATTGGGCAATACAGAAGTTCAACTGCTTCAGTAAAAATAGGTATGATTACTTGGAACATTCAGAAAACCAGTGAATTCAGGAGTTCTGTAGTTACTTCAGTGGTGAAGTTAGACATTCACAAACCTACACCACCAGTCACTCTTCCTTCACTTATGATATAAAACAATAGTTTGTGGACATGCACTATGAACTGAATGACTAAAATAAATTGGGATTGAAAACAAAAGAACCTTTGTAACAAAGCATTCAGCTAGCTTTTAACCAGATTTACCAAATTTCAACCACTGAGGAAAGATCTGAAACTGTAGATTGTCTGCACTTATCCACTTTGCTCAGATATACCTAGCTAGTGCCAACTACAATAACTCCAAAACTGGAAGCAGTGTAGCTCCACTGGTGTGAAGTTGCACCCTACACACTGAGGCTTATATTCTCCTTACATTAAATAGGAAAATGCTGACAGCTAAGAAGGACAAGTCCAGTACAAAACATTCATCAGTTACAAATTCAGCACTGCATTATGTCATGTTGGTGCTAAAAATATTTTTTTTTTTAAAAAAAAGTGTTTCAACCCTTTTCTGCAGTTTCTAAAAGGCTTTTAACAGTCTTATCACCATCAGAGAACTCATCAGAGAACGTGTCGTTTCTTGCCAACTGTAAGATGCAACTTTATAACTGTATTTAAAAGCTACTCTGAAAAAATGATCCAGAGTAGTGTTTAAAAGCATTTGTTGGGACATTCTTTCATTCTATGATAGTACATGATCAGGGCACGGTTCTTGACAAGGACAAATGGAAGACTACATTTTGATGGCCAAAGATACCTACAACAACAAGAGAGACAAATCTGCAATGTCTTTTTCTTCAGTATATCACAGTGCTTTGCTGTGGGAAAGAGCAGCTTTTAAAAGAGTAAGATGTAGATGAGGGTGCATCCTCCTACAACCTACACTCTTAGAAAGGGAAGTAAAACCATAGCAGTGAATCTGAAAACTTAAAAATTAGCTAAGAAAATCACATAGAATCATAGAATCAACAAGGTTGGAAAGGACAGTGAAGATCGTCTAGTCCAACCATTAACCTAGCATTGACAGTTTCCACCTACACCATATCCCTCAGTGCTATGTTCTCTTAAACAGCTCCCAGGGATGGAGACTCCACCACCTCCCCGAGCAGCTGTCCTGGTTTTGACCAGGATGGAGTTAATTTTCATTGGAGTATTTCATACCATGTGATGTCATGCCCAGGTGAGTGGGTTGCTCTCTACCTCTTGGCTTTCTGCTGGAGGTTTTCGGCAGCTGTCTGCTCCTTGGGCCGTGTTGCTGCTGGGGGGGGGCAGTTGCCACACTCACTAAACCACTGTTGAATTTTACCCATTTTCTTTTCAACTCACTATTGCTACTCTTGTTCTCTTGTTATACTTAGTAAATTCTTTCTTTTTATTCAACCCACAAATCCTCTTCTTTGTCCTTCCCCAATCTTACCAGAGGGGGGAGGGGAAGGTGAACGGCCGGCCACATGGCGTCCGACTGTGGCCTGAGTTCAAACCTCTACAGCAGCCCATTTTAACACCTAACAATCCATTCTGTAAAGAAATACTTCCTGACGTCTAGTCTAAACCTTCCCTGGTGCAACTGGAGGCCATTACCTCTTGTCCTATCCCTTGTTCCTTGGTTAAAGAGGCTCATCCCCAGCTCTCTGCAACCTCCTTTCAGGCAGCTGTAGAGGGCGATGAGGTCTCCCCTCAGCCTCCTCTTCTCCAGACTAAACACCCCCAGTTCCCTCAGCCGCTCCCCATACAACCTGTGCTCCAGACCCTGCACCAGCTCTGTTGCCCTTCTCTGGACACGCTCAAGTCATTCAATGTCCTTTTTGTAGTGAGGGGCCCAAAACTGAACACAGGAATCAAGGGGCGGCCTCACCAGTGCCGAGTCAGGGGTCAGATCCCTTCCCTGTCCCTGCTGGCCACGCTATTGCTGACACAAGCCAGGATGCCATTGGCCTTCTTGGCCACCTGGGCACACTGCTGGCTCCTGTTCATCGGGCTGTCAATCAGCACCCCCAGGTCCCTCTCTGACTGGCAGCTCTCCAGCCACTCCTCCCCAAGCCTGTAGCGCTGCTGGGGGTTGTTGTGGCCCAAGGGCAGCCCCCGGCATTTGGCCTCATTGAAACTCCTCCAGTTGGGCTCAGCCCATGGCTCCAGCCTGTCCAGGTCTCTCTGCAGAGCCTCCCTACCCTCGAGCAGATCAACACTCCCACCCAACTGGGTGTCATCTGCAAACTGACTGAGGGTGCACTCGATCCCCTCGTCTAGATCATCAATAAAGATGTTAAACAGGAGTGGCCCCAAAACTGACTCGTGACCTGCCGCCACCTGGATTTAATTCCATTCACCACAACTCTTTGGGCCCGGCCATCCAGCCAGATTTTTACCCAGCGAAGCGTGTGCCCATCCAAGCCTTGAGCAGCCAGTTTCACTAGGACAATTCTGTGGGAAATGGATTCAAAGGCCTTGCTAAAGTCAAGGTAAACATCCACAGCCTTTCCCTCATCCAATAAGCAGGTAACCCTGTCATAGAAGGAGATCAGGTTTGTCAGGCAGGACCTGCCTTTCATAAACCCATGCTGACTGGGCCTGATCATCTGGCTGTCCCGCATGTGTTGTATGATGGTACTCAGGATGAGCTGCTCCATCAGCTTCCCGGGCACCGAAGTCAAGCTGACAGGCCTGCAATTTCTCAGATCATCCTTCTGACTCTTCTTATAGATGGGCATCTCATTGGACAATTTCCAATCTGTTGGGACCTCCCCGGTCAGCCAGAACTTCTGGTAAATGATGGAAAGTGGCTTGGCGAGCACCCCAGCCAGCTCCTTCAGCACCCTCGGGTATATCCTGTCTGGTCCCAATGATGAAGAAAATAATTTTTCCATGTTTTGGCCCAGAGAAAACAGCAGATGAAAAAGGAGATATCTGTCATTTTACACCTGACTAGCAATTAACCAGCTCTTAGCCCCTGCAACCATACTTACAGGTTGATCAGACTTACAAGAAGTCCTGGACTTCTCACTTTTTGCTAATTTCTGTAATCAGTGATGCTACAAACTCAGATCTTGTTTTGCTTCTCTTATTTAGCTACACTTGTATTCAATTTTTAGAGAATTCTCTCTATGGAAATGAAAAGAACATGCCTTATACATTTCCATCATGATGCACTTCATTTATTCTAAGGAATGTCACTCATGTTCACTTTCTGAACATAAAGAAATATACAACTATCTATATATGTCTTCACTTAAGTATACATATACACAGAGATATATAGTAAAAGATATGCATAAAGCATTTCTGGCAATCAGTTATAAACTAGAAGAGGGGCACAACTAAATGTAACAAAGTAGGTCACTCGCTGTACTTATACTGAGAATAGCATGGCTGGATAACAGCAGAGAAATGGTGGAACTGTACTGGAAAACAAAGACTATACATTGACCTGGATGTGTTTCAAAGAGGGACAGAGATCATGGGCAAGTGAATGAGCATTCATCCAAGTTTTGAAGGACCTGACCCATGTAGCTTCCCACAGGTTTCAAGCACTGGAAAATGTGCCCCTTCAGGATCGCTAGGGCTTTTTAAGCAGTCCAGATGCTGAAGAAGATGAAATAGGATTAAGATGTACTTCTCCGATTTTCTTACAGTTCTATGTTTTTTCTTTTCTGGTCTCCCCAGCCATTTTTGGACATGGGAAAGCAGGCTCTCACTCAGACAAACTTCAGAGAGACATTGTCTCTGAAGTGCTACTACCACACATTAATCCTTTGATTAGTCACTGCAATTTGAGATAGCTCACCATGGGAAATGTGGGGGATCTTGAGCACCAGAAAGAGTGCAGATAAAAAGGATGGAAGATGGACCCAGATAATACACAGCCTGCAAAATTTTTATTAAATTTAAAAAAAAGTAATTAATAATCCCTAATGTAAAGCCAGATTGTACTACAGAGTTTAGACATCTGGACCTAATGAAAAAGTAGAAAAAGGTCATCTAAAATCAGCTGAAATCAGAAAAAAATACCCAAACAAACAAACAAAAAATCCCTCATCTAACCTTTGTAAACAAGATCAGATCAAGAGACTGTGGATTTTATATACCTGAGTTACCAAGCAAGGGCCAAATTACTGGTATGTCACTCCTCTTGGAAATTAATTTTATTCTCCAGTTCAGTACAACTAAATCTTTGCCTTTAAGACATCAGTGGAAGGCAATGGGAGTTACTTGCTTCTTTTTCCCCCCACAGTGACATATTTTCAGTAGCAGACAAGAATTTGCCTTCTGTTTTCAGTTTGTATAACATCTTACTGTGCTTAAATAACCTACAGGGTGAAATTCAACCTGATGCAGCTTCAGTTCCTTCAGGAAAATACAGCTATATTTTCCTTAGCAAGTTACTTCTCAGAGGTGTGATATAACATCTGAAATACAACATTTTAAGGATCAAAGGAAATGTCACCCATGGGGTACAGTGATGCTGGGAAATACAGAAGCCACAGCTCCTCATAGATGAACAAAGTTTAAATAAAGATACAACAAACCCATCAATGCTGGGTCACAGTCAACTAAGAAAAGTCAAGCAAATATAAATGGGTTGTGCTTCACTTACAGTCTTACAAACTACATCCAGTAAACATCCTTCAAACAACAGTAACTTTAATGTACTTTTCTAAATACTCAGTGTACGTATTTTCTTTAGACAGAGGCATAAAAACAGAGGGCATGCTTTTGCTATTGAGCTTTTTTTCTTTTCTGTATATACACATAGTTTCTATACAGTTTGGAAGTTCAGTTCCAAAATTAAAATTCAATCAAGGAGGAGTAATTAGTCAAATTTCTATGAGGATCATGCCATTCTACATAGGTCCTCAATTACAGGTATATAGGGCACTCCCAGAAAGTAAAGATGGGAATAAATTAAAAAAATTAAAAGCAGAGGGTAACTTTAGGGACTTACCTTAAAACAACTGTGCAAGCAGTAAATAATTGCTACAAATGCTTGGTTTTTTCACATCAAAGGATGTATCTGTTAATGTATTGTGTTTTTTCTTCCACGTTATCCAATAATCAATCCTAACTGCTGCAATTGTATTCCTTATTCATAGGTAGAGTGTATGGATGTATAGCCTGAAGACTGTTGACATAAGCAGTATACTGTTTGCAAGTCTGGTCAGTCTCCTCATATTATTTACAGTAGTCACTTAAGTCACATGGTGCTTTTCTGGTTGTCTTGCTGGATGACTTGATTTTTTTAAACAAGAGGATATTAAAAAATAGCAGGCAATAATTAAGAGAAAATGCTGTTATATCTGCTAGCTGTTTTGAATATGAAAATCAGATACATTTGAACTAATGTACATTTTCAAGACTTAGTAAGTTACATGGATTTCAGTTACATCTTTTTACCTGAGGAGAAAGAATATATAGTCTTTGGAAAATATTTATTCCTACTTAAGATTAACCTATAGATAGAAAGTCTACAGATATTATTTGTACAAGAGAAGCATGACTAACATTCATTTTTCCCTTCAGAAATCCTGTACTTGGTAGAATCATGTTCTCTAGATACTGTCTGTGCTACTCAGTGACACTCATTGCCCTTAAAGATCTTCCTTCTAATTAAACTTTATATTAACAACTGAATGCAGACAGGTTTTCCTGCTTTCAGTTATATGAAATTAGTAATTCAATGGCCATATGCACATTAATTTACCTGGAACTTAATGGAATTTGCTTACCCAGTTTCAGTTGATACTCACATTCACAGAGTTATGTTGAAACTCCATTCACATTCCATATATTCTTGCGTGGTGAAAAAATAGTTGCACATGCATGTGATTGCTTCTTTGGATCCTTTTCAAAGCCTTCTTTAGGAATCTGAATACGCCCTTCTGTGGGAAAAAAACTGCAGAAACAAAAAAAGGAATGAAAAACTCTGTAAGACCATCCTTCCTCCCAGAGGTTTCTCAGAACTTGATTGAGGGCTTCAGATACAAGGGATCCTAAAAGAGCAGGAAGGATCAAAGCCCCCAGCATCAAAACATTTTGGTTTCACCTTTCACTGCACCTCCTACTTACAGTCATTGGTGTAGAAACACTGAAGCACAGAGAGGGAGGAGGTGCAGCTCTGGGAAAGATGTTTAAATGGGAATTCCACCGTGGAGGGAGCCTGGCAGAAAGGTTATCTAAGTTGTACTACTTTTCTGCTTTGATCCCTGCTGGGAAAATACACACCTTTCACTTTCTCAATGTCTGCCATCCCAGAGAAATTGCAGAGTATCTGGAGCTACAAAAGAATTGTGTGATCTCTACATACATGCACACAAACACACTCAAACATACCGAGACCATAAATCAGCAGAGTGATTCATGCACTGTGAAATCATACTCTGCCAAATCAATGAGTTACTGCTGTGTAACTGAAGGTAAAATTCACTCATCATGGACCATTCATATCTATTGTGTTTGGCAGGATTTTGTCAAAAAGTAATTGAAAAATATGATTGTCTATCATGCATGAATAGTATTTTAAACATCACAGACTATAATGTGAAATGTGTCTTTAAACTTTTAGTTTTGAACCACAGCATTTTGGGCACAGGGAAAGAAGTGGAAGTATTTGGCAGTTACATGAAAATTTTCATTAGAAATGTAGGTTTATTTTATGTTTGCTTTTATACCTAGATCAAAGAAGCTTGTGATGTGCCTCATGATTCTAAATAATATTCTGTCTGTCCCCAAGGTCTTCACATATCCCAAGGGAATTGGCAATATACATCAATTGCTGTATAGATGTGATGTATAATAGATGGATCTTGGTGTACTAGCCATTATAAATTATAGTTCCAAATGTTTTACTGATTGGTATGAAAGCATCTGTATTGACTCACAAATGATGCTTAGGGAAGAGCATACATGTTCTACCTGCTTATGAGCTGAATTACTGAAAAGCCTTTGAAAGATGAGTGCTTCTCAGACCCTACATAGCATAAATAACTATGAAGAGGTCAGATGTAGCATGCTTTAACCTCTTTGCTGATGCTTGAACTGTAGGTGTCTGTGTTTTTGCATTTGGAAAGAATGAAGAAAAAACAAACAATTGTTCATACACTGCTATTAATCATTTACAGGGAAGTAACTATCCCACATTTGTATGAGCTAAATCTATCCAATGTGCAATTAATTAGATGTGAGGATCAAAGCTGCTTGGTCCTTTTGATGTATTATTTTCATAATATATTTTTAAATGTTCTCTCTTTTCTTTTTATGCCAGCAAAGAATAATAGAATGACATGTGACATGTGAACATAGATGTTCACACTGAGTTAATACAACACATGCAGAGGTTGAAGCTAAACAAGAAATTTTGCACTAATTTATTCCTTATGTAATTTACAAAAATTATGGTAAAGAAGACCATTCAGAAGAACATACATTTATTTCCATGGATTTAGTACATGGGTTAGGTTTATCAAGGCCATTTAAAGGATAAAGGTGCTCAGCATGAAAATTAAATAAACAATTGGATTTTCATGTAATTGGAGGGTGGGGGGTGGGCTGTCTCTTATACACA
>NW_020799098.1:33555600-33569994 GCF_003259725.1 Athene cunicularia
GGGGGGTGGGGGTGGTTGCCAGGGAACTTAAAACATCACAGATTTATTGCTATCCCATGTTTTTAACATCAAGGAAAGGGTACATTGGTCCAAGTGGTTCTCATTATATGTTTGGAATATGATTACAGAAAATCTCTTCATGGCAGTTCTTGATTTGCAGGCCTGGGAGTGTGTCTGGGAGGGCACATGGTCCTGGGACTATCTGATTTATTAACAATCTCTTTCTACTCTAGTTACTAAAAGAAGAATATAAGAATAGCTTAGTATCCCTTGCTCTAACTGCGGGCAACAAACATCCCTAGGGAAGGATAACAGCCAAACAGCTGGGCCCAGAGGGTTGTGATCAGTGGCACAAAGTCCAACTGGAGGGAAGTCAGTGTATACCCCAGAGGTTGATATGGACACCAATAATGTTTTGCACATTCATTAATGACCTGGGCACTCCTCAGGTGAGGAGAGGCTGACAGCTGGGACTGTCCTGCCTGGAGAAAAGAAGGCTCAGTGACATCTTACCAATGTGTATAAATACCATAGAATCACAGAACCATTCAGGTTGGAAAAGACCCTTGGGATCGAGTTCAACCATCAACCCCACTCTACAACATTCTTCCCTACACCATATCCCCCAACATCTCATCCAAACGACCCTTAAACACATCCAGGGATGGTGATTGCCACTTCCCTGGGCAGCCTATTCCACTGTCTAACCACCCTTTCTGGAAAAATTTTTTCCTAATGCCCAGTCCTTCCCTGTCGGACTTTAAAGACATATCATGTGAGATGGAAATAAGATGAGGGAATCTGATTCCTCTCAGTGGTGCCCAGCAACAAAAGGCAATGGGCACAAATTAAAACATCTGAAATTCCCTCTGCACATAAGAAACACTTTTTTTTACTGTGAGGATCTTCAAACACTGGCACAGATTGCCCAGAGGGGTCACGGAGTCTCCATCCTTGTAGATATTCAAAACATAACTGGACACAGTTCTGGGCAACCAGCTGTAGCTGCCCCTGCCTGAGCAGGGGGGTTAGGCTAGATGATCTCAAGTCCCTTTCACTCTGTGACATACATTGTGATTCTGTATGATTCTGTGACAATGGGAAGGGCTAGGGAAGTATGTTAATATAAAGTAAGCACATAGAGATATTTCTCCTGAACACTCATTGACACAGTTTGTCTTGGGAATTTCCTTCAGCCAGAATTGGTGTTTTTATATTTAACAGAACAGTCATAAATTTCACAGCTTCCTATGAAACTGTTCTCTCTTTCTTTCTCCTACCCTTCGACCAACGATTAAATAGTTAACACTCTGGAGAGGCATTAATTTGAGACTGACTGCAGACTCACAAGAACTGCTGAATTATTTCACACTAATATTTTGAATATTATCCCTGCAATCTGTAAATGTGTTTAGGGCCTAATATCATTTACAGATGTGGATAGATGAATTCAGTGGTAACTCACCATTTGCATTAATTTTTAGAATGAGCTAAGTAAGTGCTTTAACTTACTATGGCACTTCTGAAAACACCTATGAGCATTTAATTGCATTTTCTGTCAGACAAATTACCTTTGGACACCAATTCCTAATATCTTAGATAATAGTGTGCTAGGAGGCAACATATAGGAAATTGCGCTTGCTTGTCAAGGCAGCCCAGTTTAGTTGCTAACTTTGCATCTTTCCTTTTTAAGTTACATCATAAGTGGTACTTGATACTGCCCTAAATTTGTGTCAATAACAATCTACTAAATCTCTTCAGGGTCTTTTATAGTACAGCTGAACTTTATCAGCCTGCAAGGTTGTAGGTTTTTTCATGCAAATGTTATTATTTCAATAAAATTTTCATGGGATTAAAAAAATTCCATAGGGATTAATATAGAATAAGTCTTAAGTAGTAATACCTTGAGATACAGGTCCTCAAATAGCCAATAGGAGTTGCTTTTTGCTCTCCATTCTTTGGCTTTTTTGTATGATTTCACCCTTTAAGTCCTGAAACTTTTAAGCCCTGAACCCTTTAAGCTCCTGAACCATAAACTGTTAGTATGTTATTACACTGCAATAGCACCTTACTTCCCTAAATGATAGTAATATGCCTTTCCAAGGCTTAAGAGTAAAAATCTTGATTTGAAGCCATTCAACAGGTTCACTCTTACATAGCAGCTTTAACAGTAGATGCAGTCACCACAGTTTCTACTGTTCAGGATTAGATATAGCACCAGCAGTAACAGCTACAGAAAGTATAGCAACAGGCAGTTGGTTCTGATGTTGTCTCATATAAAATATTAATTACTATTGTTCTGACTTTATTGACCTATTTTTGATGCCTCAGTATTTCACAACTTATAATTTAAAATATGGCCCTTAGGTACTTGAATATCAATAGTACTCAGTGAGATTTTGGCATCAAAGTAATTTAAAAATAGGACTTGGGCATTTTAATAAAAGCTCTCCTTTGTGGTCCTGTTCCTTGGGTATGAAACGAATTTACTAAAACCTTCTAACCATAAAGGGTTATTATAATAAAGAAACACATTAAGGCTGCAAAGTAAACAATGGTTATACGATAATGTAAGATGGTAGTTACATAAACTCTTAGCACTGGATTTGGAGATAGATCAATGATAATGACAGTTCCATACTAAAATTATTTATATTATACTAGGATAGCTTTGCTACACTTTTTATTTTACTTCTGCAAAGGAAATTAAGCTAAAAAGCCAGTAGCATCCCACGGTATGCTGCTGAACTTCCCTTGCCCAAGTAACCTTCTTCTATCTTACATGTTCCCTAAAAACATTCAAGAGTCTTTTAACATGCTCAGAGCGTCAATTCATCTGGATTCTGAGAGCAACAAAGAAATGCATTTCATGGCCATGGATCTAGAAAGAACAATGCCATAACAGAGAATGAAATAAAGCAGCTGGAACTGCGCTTCTCAATAAATTGAAGGTTGTCTTGTTCATATTGGTCACATCCAGAAAAATACTTTGTCAAAGCAGATAGAGTATATCAACCCAGATGTGACTAAAAGAACCAATGAAAACTGCTTACACAGAGTAAAATATCAACTTCTTAAGCCAATAGTCATACCCACGCTGACTAGTTAATCCTTACAAATAACTACTTTTCTATATGGCCACTGAGCATCATGGCAATGAATTGCTGTCCTTGTTTCCTGCGTGTCTCCAAGCATGTATAAAAACATTTGTGTTCTGAAATCAGTTGCAAAGCTTTCCTCACCATCATTCTGGTAATTTCTTCCTCTTAGTTCATCTCTCACAAGTCTTTTCTACACCTTGATGACAGAAACATGGAGGAAATCATGGAGGAAGACTTTTTTAGCACTTCAGGATAGAGGATCGTTTGCAAATTCTATTTAACATGTTGTTACTTTTACAAACATTCTCATATTGTCATCTGGAAACATACAATGTAGCCCAACACATGGAAAATTATTTTTAAGGAGAGCCATCCCTTGACCTTATTCAAATAAATAGCTAAAGGATATAATTTTTTTCAATTATTAAAATATCTAGTAAGCATCTTCATTTATTTGGACTCACTGGCCCACAGTGTCAACCTCTCCCATAAATGTTTTTGAGATAACTAGTTAAAATCCTTCTGAACCAACCCCCAAGTTAGTTTACTAGCAGTGATATTTAGTCCTCTCCTGCTGCACAGTCTCACTGTTTCCAAATACTTCTTGTCATCAGTTTGTATATTTTGCTTATACACACACATATTATGAAATCTATGGAGCAGGAATTTTTTATTATGTACACAAAATCCAAGAAAAATTGTCACTGAAAGCATTAGCAGATAATCTAGGCTCTATTTATAGCAATACTTGATAATAACAACAATAATACGCTTTAAAGATTTATGTGTTTTTTGTTGAGTAGAAAGCATGAAATGCTGTTGAACAAGAGACAACAGTAACATATGGTCAAATTTGACCAAGAAACCAAGTGTATTTAAATAAAAAGTGAAGAAAGCAAATTCTTAATTTTCCGTTGTTTCTGTAGAGAAAAAAAAAAAAAAAAAAAAAAAAAAAAAAAAAAAAAACAAAAAACCAAACAAACAAAAAACCCTGAGAATAAATAAAAAAAACAAGGCAAAAAGCATTTCTGATACTTCAACTTTAAGGGTGACCATACCTCTGTGTGTCTTTCTGCTATTTTGCCTGTTTCAGAATGTATACTAACTAGTTAAAGGGTCATCATGGTGTTAAGCCAAACAAGTTTATTTGACAGCAGATTGTAATGCATGCATAAATAAACTATGGAGGTCTCACTTAGATTAGACCATATTACACAGTCCAGCTTGAAGAAATTTATCAAGATCTTAACCAAAGAGGAGAAGCGGTTAAAACAAGTTCATTGGCTAACTGTGTTCCTTTTTGCTGACCACCTAATTCACAATTGGAAATGTGAAAGGTGTCTTTCAGAAGACAAATTCTTGGGGTTGTGTGTGAAATTTTTCCTGAATTTACTTTAATCAAAAATCAGTATGGATTTTTCTACAGTTTAAGACTATGGTAAACATTTTTTTGATTTTGAATTTTTCTTAGGGTCCAATTCTGCAACAGTTGCTTACACTGGATTTTGCTTATGGAAGCAGTTTTGTTCAGTAGTAGTTACAGAATTTCTCCTTATGTTTAACCAGGTATCTTCTAAAAAGTACAATATCGACTGTAGTAATCTGTGAATAGTCTGAGAAATTCAAGTCCTTGATGCACAAAGCAAACATGGAAGTACAGCAGTACAAGCTTCACTGTGTTGCTGTTTCTCACTTACTTGTATTTTCAGTAAAAATGTTCATCTTATGACAGTCTTTAGAAGTATCCCTTTTTATCTTCTGAAACATTAAGTGTGTATTACATCTTTTTCTGCATCCTAAACACATGTCTACACAGGACTGGATTAATTCACAAGCAAATTTCTTACAGCCAGTGATGAACTATCGGAAGGTAACTACATTCGGTCTCCACTGAAATGGGTCAGCTTCAAGCCAGTGACCTGGCAGTGAAAAATCCATTCTCACTCCCCTGAGCATCTAACATCTCAGATACCCTTTTTACTCTGTAATTATTTATTTCCACTAAACTCTAAAGTATCCTATGATGCTTGGTAAGATACAGGCAATTTAACTTTTATATTTGATATTTCATAAAAATGCAGAAAACTCTTCCATGGTCAGAGCTTTTATTCTTCTGTGCAGTCATCTTTGCAATTAGAACACAATTGGAAAAAATACAAAAGAAGAAATACAGTCCACTGTGTGTGAAGATACTTAGGAAAAATATTTTAATCAGAACTGAAGGCAGCAATCAGTGTTGCCAAATATTAAAAAAAAAAAAAAAAAAGGGCCAAATCTTCATAACACATTTTAAAAATACAGTTAACGTAATACAATCAAGTAGTGCTCTCTTATAGCCACTGCATTTTAATTATTTAGAATATTTTTTCTATGAGCCTACCTGATTGAAAACATTCATTTTTATCAGAAAGAAGGCCAGAACTAAACAAAATTATTTTAATAGGTCCTTTTACTTAACACAATTAGATAGTTGCACAATTCTTGTCACAATACAGACTAAGCAGTAAATTTAAATCAAGCAAGACAAGGAGACTTGTATGCAGCAATACACAGTTTCACATAATAAAGTTTCTGCCTGCTGCCCCCAATAATGAAATAAGGAGATAGCCAGAGTATTTCAAGTAGTTGAGTAAAAAATTTATCTCCTGCCAGCCCAAACATAGTTGCTTATTGAACATATAAACTTATTCCATTGCTGTGAAAGTAGTGAGTCTTTTTCAGTCTGCATTTTACGTTTAGTTTGAAAAGGATTATGAGAGAGTTATGTTAGTGACTTCACGAGATACAGTCACTCAATTGCTTTTGATTCCCTGACATACTTCAATTTTGACAGAAAACTATAGGTGATAAATTCTTGCATCTATTTTATCCGGATTTCTTTGGGTCATAAATTAAAAACGCTAGTGCAAAAATGTTTCCATCTCAACACATCCTTTCCTTAGAATTATTTGATCTGAATAGTGTCTTGATAATATCAAATATAAAAAAGGGAATGATGGGCTTTACAGCAGACAAATGGTTAAAAAATAATCTGGCTTCACTGTATTTGTGAGAAGTTTCAAAACCAAGAAATCCTGAAACAGAAAGGCCTCTTATTTATATTGAGGAAACAGTAGATAAGATATTCTGCTGATTTGGGGTAGATTTTCAGCAAAAGTTCAAATGAAGGTTCAATGGAGCACCCCATTCCTGAACACTTATGGTGGTAACAGTAACAGGAGAGAAACCTGAGTGGAGGAAAAGTAAATAACTTGAGAGCAGAGAAGGAGTTATTGTCAAAGCCAGCCTTCCGTCATGTACTCAGATCATGATTCCTATTACAGTCATGGGATGGTAAGTACACAGAAAAGTTGTGAGGCAGCATTAGCAGAAATATTCTTAAAACCTCTTAAAAAGGGAGAGAGGATAGGGGAAGGCAAGAGAGAAAATACAAATGAAAAGTCAACCAAGGAAAGACAGGATTAGATATGGGTTTTTTTCAAAATTATTTCATTTGATACAACGCCTTGGAAACGCCAAATGTCAAATTTAAAGCAACCTTTTACCTCATTGTTCTTTTTTACTAGACTGCTCTTGATTAACACATTTTCCTGTGAATATTTATTAATCAGCACTGTGATTTATTCCAAAAATTGGAATGGGTCTGGTAGGGTCTTTGACTCGACAGCCTTGAAAAATGTATCTAAAGTTCCATCTAAAGGTCTGAAAAATTCTATCTGTGCAAGTTGTATACAGATGAATCAGCACAAGCATTTATTACCAGCTACATCAGCTTTCAAGGTACAAATAGATCTGACTCCACTGGCTAGCTGAAAAATCTGCATGAAACATGCAAAAATTACCTGGTACAATTGTAAGTTTGAACACCTTAACTGAGTGTAGCTTTCATAGTACCTTTTCTGAAAGTGAAATTTTTTTTTTTTTCTTTCTCTCTCATGCATCATTTGTTGAACTCTACCACGTCTACCTCACCAATATACTTTCTCTTTCTTCTCCCTGTGTAAAACCTACTTGGCAAATATGTCTTTCTATTTATTTTGAAGTAAAGCAAGGGTAAGCTTTTCTGTACTTAAAGAAACTGGTTAGGAGTTGAGCCTAGGTGTCATACAAGTTTTATTATACAGCTTCAGCTTCTGAGACACTAGCTTTATAAAGATTGTCAATACAAAATAATAATGCAGAAGAATTTTATTTTAAGGGCAATTCATGCCTGAAGGTATGCTCTATAACTTACTGTAGGTAAGCAATGATGTTGCAATTGCAAACAGAAAAGGACACAATATATTTCTTGTGTCTGACATATTTATATATGCTTATGATGTGAAAATGGGATATATGGATATTGATTCTTACTTAGATACTATTTTGATATGTGCTTTTATTTTACAGACATTGACCTTTATGTGATACCATTTACATAAGGGAATTTTTCCACATATTCAGAAAGATACAATATTGGTCTGAATGAACACTTCCACAATGTTCATTATTTGGCTAATTTACATAGTAATAGCCCTGTCTGATGTGCCATAACAGTACTAAAGATAGAGAGGTATAGAGTACTAGAGATAGTATAGAGCCTAGAGCTTAAATATGACATAGTTTTGTTATGGAGGATGATGTGTTATATTGATATTGGACATTTTGTGAGGTTTTTAATGATTTAGTTATTTAAAATACAGAACTTTGCAAAAAACAAGAGTAAAGAAGTCAGCAAACCATGTTTCCTATGTTTATAATCAAGAGAAATACAAGTTTCGTAAGTGCTGAAAGAGTAAGAGAAAAAACAAGTTGTCAGATCTCATCCAGTAATACAGAACACATGGGAGAATGAGAACAAGTAGACAGGTTTTATGTTGAATATATATATTAGTCCTTTTATTCAGAAATTTTGTTGTGGTAACACAATACCTTTGCATATACCAGAAAAGAAATGTCACAACTCTATGGCAATGTCATGATTTAAGCTCAGAGGGCAACTGAGCACCATGCAGCCGCTTGCTCACTCTTTTCCCTTGGTGGGATAGGGAAGGAGAAATAAAACACAAAACCTGAGGCTCGAAACAAGGCTAGGGAGGGATGATTAACTCATTATGGTCACAAGCAAAAGACAGACTCAACTTGGGAAGAAACAACATCAATTCACTTTGAACATCACCACCACCACCACTAATTTACCAATCAAATCAGAGTAGGATACTAAGAAATAACAACCACATCTTTAAAACACCTTCCTCCCACCCCTCCTTTCTTCTCAGTCTCAACTTTGCTCCCGATTTCTCTACTTCATACCCCCAGCAGCACAACTGGGAAGGGCATGGACTTTGCGGTCAGTTTGTCACATATTGTCTCTGCTGCTCCTTCCTCCTCAGGGGGAGGACTCCTCACACTCTTCCCCTGCTCCAGCATGGGGTCCCTCCCACAGGAGACAGTCATTCATGAACTTCTCCAATGAGAATCCTTCCCACGGGCTGCAGCTTTTCATGAACTGCTCCAGTATGGGTGCCTTCTGTGGGCTGTAGTCCTCCCAGCAACAGACTGCTCCTGCGCCAGCTTCTCGCAGAGTCCCGGCCCTCAGGCACAGCCATCTGCTCCAGTGCGGGGTCCTCCATGGGCTACAGGTGGGCACCTGCTCCACTACAGACTTCCACAGGCTGCAGAGGGACAGGCTGCCCTCTCACCATGGGCTTCAGGGGGGCCTGTGCTCCGGCACACCTGCCCCCCTCCCCAACTCCTTTCTTCCACTGACCTTGGAGTTTACATGGGTATTTCCCTCACCACTCCTCCTCCTCTGCAGATTCCCCTTCTTAAACACATTATCACAGAGGCACTACCACCATCACTAATAGGCTTGGCCTTGGCCAGAGGTGGGTCTGACTTGGAGCGAGGGAAGCTTCTAGCAGCTTCTCACAGGATCCACCACTGTAGCCCCTCCCCTGCTGTCAAAATCCCTCCACACATAAACCAAATACAGGCAAGGATTGTGATGGAAACCCCAGCTGGGTAGAGTGGATAGACCAAGACCTTTCTCTTACACCTGGCTTCCGAAAAGGATAGGAAAATACTTTCAAACACAGGAAAAGTAGATTTTACTAACTTTTGAAGTAGAAGATTTGACTTCTCAAATGACAAAAAAAGCCACAGTGATGAGGTAAGACAGAAAACAAATAAAAAGAGTTCATAAATTATTCTTTCCCTGCCCACTGTGCTGTTGCAGAGGTGGTTCTTGTTTCACATGCTGCATTCATTTCAGATAGGTAAGTAACATTTTGAGAAGTAAAGAATTGCCCCCCAAAACTCATGAAGCCAGTTTTCTTTCCATCATCCCTGACAGATAGCTGTCTATCAGCTCTCTGTTCCTTCCAGTGAACTCACCTTAAAGCAGAGACTCTCATTTCCTTGCTTTGACACTGTGCTTGAACTAGACAGCTAAACAGAAAGGGGACTTCCTGTCATGTTGAGCACCTCCTATTTGTTACTCAGGTATTCAGGCACTTGCAAGATCCAATCATCATTCATTGAACTCAGATTCTTTTCATTGATTTAATTTGGATTTTGATTAATACTATAGAGAAGAATACCATGTAAAAGAAGAGAGTGCTTTTACACATATTCTGAGGTCATCCAGGTTTTTAACTATTTGGATTTGCAAATCCTAAACCAAACCATAATCTAAGATCAATTGAAGTCGGAGGAATAAGCGATACCGCTTAAAGAAATAGGAAGTTTATGACATTGTAGATGCCAGCTTAATTAAAATCTCTTTGAGCCCTACAGTACACTGAAGTCAATTGGGCTCTAGATTTATATGCTACATACGTTTTTTAGGGCTATAAATTTATAAGCTATACATCTAAAGCTAGTCTTTATAAAAGGACCAATGACCACAACCTGTGCTTTAAAAAAATCAAAATACCAGCCTACACAGCTTAAAAAAGAAAAAGTTTACTCAACATTATAGCCTAGCCCTTCTCTGATCTTTTGGAACACTTTAATTGTTCTTTGATTATTTAAATCTAAATTCAAAAGTTCATCATGTTATAGGCATGAGACTGAACTGATGCCTTTCTGCCTTGAGCTCTGTGGATTTGAACTCAGTAGTGCAGTCCAAGCACTGCTCAGTAGGAAGATAACACCTAATGGAGGAGCAGACACCCTACCTTGCTGAGCCAGACAAGACAAAAAGCCCTGCAGATCTCCATAACATCATAATTCCACCCTAGGGAATATGGAAGATAAGTGGGATGTTTCACTTTTGTTTGGGGGGCAGTGGCATAACCCACTACCCTAATTTCAACTGAAAATTTTAGTCAAAATACCAGTACTGTCCTTAACACTGCAGCTGGTTCTGTTCCAGTTCACCAGTATGGCATAGAGTAGGATAAATGCCATGAAAGGAAACTTACCTTATATGATTTTAATTATTATTTATTATGCGTATTTAAAGTAATCTATTTGACTAGCCCTCAGCCTAAGATGGATTGGTGAAGAAAAGTGTGATGTGGGAAAGTGTCTCATTTCTGAAGGGAGCTAAAATGCTTGTCAAATGTTGACACACAGAGGTAATCTGTAAGATCAAAACGTTGTAAATATGAGGCTGTCTAGCACACTCCTGTTTAGAGAATGCATTTCTCATTCCTGCTTCTTGAAAAAAAAATATAAATCATTCTTTTCCAGATCAGCTGCCTCTACTAGTTTAAAGGCTCAGAAAATAGCTACTCAAATATTTGTGTGTTCTCCCCTAATTAGTACCTGAAGAACTAGTTGTACCTAGAAACAAAAAATAATATTTTGTTTTCATTTTTTTTTCCTCTGTAGGTTGGTCCCAAGTTTTCCTTACTGTTGCATATGTGTGTATTTAACACATATCCACAAATAGCTGTAGTTTGTTGGTTTAATGATTGAATCGCCTCAGTAAACTCCTTTTTAGGTTCACAGGGTGCACAATGGATTGTCAAGTAGCTGAGATTGTTTAGCATTTCATTATACTGATGTTGATATATGACTATTATTTTGACATTGCTGCCTTGAAAGTCTTGAAAAGCACTGTGAAAGGGTACCTAATCAAAGTCAGTGATATTTTACACAGTAAGAAACCTCTAGGGTAAAAGAAAGTCAATAAAAATAATTAAACTATGAAAAGTTAACTATTTTTACTCAAATGCTGTCAGATAAAGAGATACATGCAAAGGCAATCCTAAAGATTTTCAGGGGTTTTGCAAAAAAATTGGTTTGGGTATAAAAATGCCAGCACTCTCTCAAATGTGTATCTCATACAAAATGCCCCCTTGTCCCCTCTAAAAGGGGGTGGTTGCAGAAGTGGACAGCTGTGGTTCAACCTAAATTTTCAGAGAGTAGGCAAGAATAGCCAGAAAGGCTGAATTGTTTTTATTCCCTGGGTCTGCATTTACAAGAGAGGAAACAAAATAGTGGTAAAGGAGTATACATCTTTAACTCTAGGCCAAGGAGAAGATGATTACCAAGTATTTGGGAGTTGTGTTGTTTTGTTTTCCAAAGGCTACAACTAATTGAGATGCTGAGGACTTCTTCCCGAAGTGCTGTCATAAGACATTGGGGCCAGACGAGGAAAAGGAGAATGGCTGGAGCAGAGCTTCTGCTCATCAGCCTCCTCTCTGTGTAAACGTGATTCAGATAGGGTGGTTTTGTGCTAGCTTTTTGTACTGTAGAGAATTTTATTCTTCTTGTAAAACCAATGCCAGATCAGTTCATATTTAACTGATGGAGAACTTGTTTGAAACTGTGCCTGACCCCATTACTGAGAAGATGTATTTGCCCTCTGCCACAGAGGCTCAATGTTTATGGGCCCTTGATCGCCCCTGAGTCACAGGCTGCTATTGTGTTCAGAAGTGCTTTTTCTGAAACTGCACTTGGTGCAGCAATTGCAACTGTTTCGCCCTCATAAAGACCAAGCCATAATTATCCTCGCCTTTGCCATCTCTGAGCCGGTGCAATTCAAAGTGCCAGTTTCGACCTTTAAATCTTTATGTAGCTCAGGTCCCTACAATTTGAAATTAACTTCTCTTTTCTAAAATGGGAGCTGAGAGATCAGTCCAAAGTACTTGAGATATCATTCCCCATATGCATACCTGGGGCTGGGAGCAGGAAAATTTCTTTGGAGGGCACTTGACTTCAAACACTTCCGATCTATTGACTTACCCCGTTGATTTATCAGATACTGTTTGTTAAATATATAGCAAACAAGAATTGAGATCTATGAGGCTAGGTTTTGAGGTAGATTCGTAGGAGTGTTAGTGTCATAAGGCTTTACAGGGAGATGATGATGAAGATGATTATGTGGGAATATAATTTCTGATTGTTTTACTATCTTCTGACAAGAGTTCTCTAACACAACCGCTTGCTGGCAGTCTGATACCAGATTTCTATTTTAGTTTTGGGGAAATAATTCCAAAGCTGAACTATCCATGTTTCTCTTAAAAGAAAACTATCTAATGCAGAGAACTAATTTTTTTATTGACAGCTGAGCTAAAACTTGTTTCAGTTTAGCTAGTTTCATAAGAATAAGGGTATGTTAATAGATGATGGGTAGCCCTGAATGTATTTTGCTACAATGGTTATAAGACTGGAAGTTTTTCAGAGCAGTGCATGGTGCCCTAGACACTGAGGTGTGATTTCAAGTATTCTCTTTTGCACCTTTCCTGTAGGTTAGCAAAATGCAACAGAATATATTAATTTTCTTTAGGATAACATATCAAAAGGATACCCTGGGAAGATTAATCTTTAAATGTGACAGTCAACAATGATTATAGCAGCTTTATTGACAGTATTTCCAAGAACAAAAATCAAAGAGCAGAGCAAACATGAAATAAAAATGGAATATTCAGTAACTATCAGAATTACTTTGTCAATATTATTCATGATGTTAGAAACCTGGTTTGGGAGGTAAACCAATATATATCAAGCAGACTTACAATACACTTGCCTGGACATCTTGGCTCCGACACTTTATCTGAAGTGCTAAGCACCATTACCCACCTTTGGAGAGTAACAGCATATCCCTTTATTCTTCATCTAAAGTACTAACTGTCAGCATAGCATGTATATAGCAGGAAATCCAAACCAGAAGCCCCTGTTTTTTTTGTTATCTTCACCAAATACTTTTGAGAGATGCTCCTGTCACTCTTATAGGAGGTTCGTGCAATTAACCACCACCACACATCTCCAGGCATTGAGAATTAAAGTTTAGACAAAAGTTTAAACAATCTGCTGCTCTGGCCTTTGATTACTTAACACAGCAATCGTGGCCATGAGTCTGAAAGACAGCAAATTTTATACTCCAAAATCATGAAATCTTTGCAACTGCATGGAGTAGAAGTATGGTTTACGTTTGTTTCTAACCCTTAACTATAATACCTTAAAAGTACTCCCCTTTTAGCTCTCCTCTGGAATGCTATTTTCAGTGCAGCTTACTTTATGAAGATCACTCTGAAGCAGTTTTCACAGAAGGAAAGATCATTTGGCCCAGTGGCACTTGGATAAGGACTTAGTATAATTCCATTTAGGGCCTTCAAAAAGTAACTCTGAGATGCTAAGTAAATCAATCAGCTGCGTCTGTTGTGGAAATCTACAAGGCCAGAGAATTTTGACATTAAACTTTCCAGACAGGTTCATTCAGAGTGATCATTCCCAGGCTGAACTGGCTTGTATTTATACACTGCAGTTTGTATCTGTTCTTCCTGACAGAATGTACCGCATGCTCACTTGGCTGATAGGTTTTAGTGGTGTATCTTATAGGAAATAATGACTCAATGTCTTCAGAAGTCAATTTGACTTCTGGAGGAAGGCCATGACTTTAAGGTCCTTTGGGATAAATGGTGTCATAAAAGAATATTTTACGTTCTGAGAATCTCAGAGTGCTTTACAAATTTAGTGTTACACTATCTCTCTCAGGTAAATAACTTTTAAAGCGGTTTCTGTAGTTTTCCCAAAATTTTATAAATTCCACCAATCAGGAACTACTCAGGTCCCTGCCATCAGCTGATCCCTGCCACTTAGCAGTGCCACCTCGCCAGAGCTTTGTCCAGGAAGAGTAATTGTTTGGGTGTTACTTTGAATGAGGGAGAACCACAGTATAAATATGCCTTGCTTGGTTATGCTTTACTATTTTTGAGAAAGAGCTGTCATTTTGGTTTTATGGGGGGAGTGGGAGGCGGAAAAATTTGCTATGCCTTGAAAAATACAGCTCCCCTGAAGAAAAGAAAAAGAAAAGGAAGAAGAAAAAGAAGAGGAGGGAGAAAGAAAAAAAAAAAAAAAA
>NW_020799098.1:33570044-33624916 GCF_003259725.1 Athene cunicularia
GCTGCGGAGCGGCGCCGGCCCCCCTTCCTCCTCCTCCTCCTCCTCTCCCCCATCCCCGCCCGCCCGCGGCGCCGGGCCCTGGCGCCCCGCTGAACTCCCCTCCCCGTCCCGCGGCTGCGGCGGAGCTCTGAGAGCCGGCGAGGTTTGAACCGGCAGCTCGCTCCTAAGTTGCGTCGAGGTTGAGGGGTGGCGGTGATCCTCTCCCCTGGAGGCAAGGTGTCTTCGGGTGCATCTGATGGGCCACTGCAAACTTAATTCCCCGGTAAGCCGGCAGGGGCGGTTCGTGGCGAGCCAAGTACCTTGGGGTGACTTTCTTCCTTTGTTTGCACTTGAACTCCGCGTCCCTCGTTGCGTTCCTCTCCGGATTCCTCCGAAAGATAAAGGGCAGCGCCCGCAAGGACGCGGCGTTCGGCAGCGGCTCTCCGGGAGATCCCGGCGGAATGCCTCAGCCGGCCGCGGCTCTTTCTTTCCTTCCTCTTTACGGCAGGTGAAACAAAACAAAGCTTTGTTTGAAAGGTGTGCCTGTTAATGTCTTGGTGCCAGTAAGTGACGGTGTGTCTTGCTGATGATAATATCTCCCGGTGGTAAACTTTTTTTTCGGAAACTCATTAATAAATTAGAAATGCTTCCTTCAAACAGCAGGTTTTCATACGGTTTAAACTACTTGCATGCAAGTTGTTTCTAGGTAGTTACACGGGGAATGTTACTTATATTCTACCACCTATTGCTGCCTTTCTGTAAAAGGAAAGAATGCTGTGTAAAAGACGTGTATTTCCTATTTACTTGTCTAAGCATGTGGAAATACTCTGCTATTTACTAAGTAAAATACCTTACTTCAACTCTGAAGAGTAATGCATTTCAAGTTTTTGTTCTCTGAGAAATCCTAAAATCTCGCTTCTAAGAGACTGAAAGGCGAGCTTTAGTGGTATTCCCAGTAGTAGGATAGTCTCCTGCTTTTTATAACTTAGCACGTGGAAGATCTTTCTGTGGCTGAATTATCACTGCTGTCAGTGCAAGTAAGCACTTTAAATGCTCAAATATTTACATCATCTGTATTTTTTTTAAGTTTAAAACTGAGTTCAAGCTCAGTAATACTATTTTTGTCCTCTCAAGCTTTAAGGTGCCATGTTAAATTTTGATCAAACTCTCATTCACAGAGATAGATCTACTTTTTCTGGCACAGCTGGTGAGTTCAGTATTAGATACACTAAGAAGGAACTGCTATACAGATAAATAGTCAAAATTCTCTGTGTGAAACTTTCTGTCATTCTCGATTCAGAATCTGCGTGTTGTTTGAATACATCTGCTGCATTTTCCTTTTAACAGCAACGATCTCAAAAGCATAAATCAAAGTATCTCGTGAGATTAAGTCATAATGTAGAGAATATGAGTATAAAATTTACTGGACTTTAGTCACAAGTTGAAACTGTTATGTTAATCTCTGTGACAACGTACATTTTTTGAATAACTTACCAGCTTTACTAAAGTAACGTTACCATATGCTTTCATCATGTGAAATCATAATTTTCTAAATACCAGAACAGACAGACACCCTTCCTTCCCAAAAAACAAAAAAATATTTTTAAGTTTTTGATTGGAAACAGCATACTGGAAGAGGTAAATTTGATTTTTTTTCTCTATTCAGACTACATAAATAATTGCATTTAAGCATTTGAAAGAGTAGATGTACAATGAGTACAGCCCACAAAGCCACACAGTCTCTCATAGACTTCTACAATAGGAAGCCTGTCATGACAGTTTAGTTACTGCAGTGATAACTTTTTACAGTGCATGTCAAAAGGCATCAGTTGTGTATGATCAAAATTGATCTTTAAAGGAAATAAGTGATATTTCGATTGGTGGAGGCATTTTAGTGTTAATGTTACAAATGAAGGAAGCTGGTGGGTGCACATATGGGGGGAAGCCCCCACCACGTTTGTGATTTCAGTAGACAAGCATTATGGAAACAGCACTAAAGAACTTGTTTTAATCCTCAAAATGCTCTTTGTGTCCCTAGAGTGGTGTAACAGGCCATAATCACAGAGTCTCTAATAGAGTTCTGCTAATGTAAATGATGTAACTTACTCTTACAGTAGGTCTTTCTGGGCTGAACTGGTAGATCTTGTATGTAGAAAAAGGGTAGCAGTACGACTGAGACTCACTGCAACTTGGGCTGTGTGGTCTGATTTAGGTTATTTTTCTGTGACTTTTGATTGCTGGGGGAGTAAATCTCTCGGTGTGTGCTCCCTGTTACACTATGTAGAAGATGAGCTTGTCGTTTTGTTAGCTTGCTTAGCATTGAGATTGCCATTTACCAAATTCTGTGGGTTTTGCCTAAAACTTTAAAATCTCAAACTATAAACTTTGAAGTCAAGATACTGTAAACATACTGCTAAGAGAAAGAGTCTTTTATACGAAGACTATCTTATTCAATTCATCTTCATTTGTAAGTTATCAATTTGAGGTCCATTTCCTCAAACCTTTTATCTGAAGATAGTTCATATTTCAAAGTCAGGTTAGTATTTTTTCCCATATACAAATTATCTTAACAGTATCGATGTGTTAATTGTTTTGTTAATGTTGTAAGTAAGTAGTAAAAGTGTCTTATGCATCCCAGCACTGAATATGCATCTAAATAAAAATGACTTGGATATGCCTATAAATAAATACTATCAAAATAGTAATTCCAAATAGGAAATCAAAGATTGTTTGAAAGTAGCTTTTCAGAATGAATACGGTGTGCACTTTTTAAACCTAGGGCTATGATGTTTTGTTAAGCAAACAGTTGACTTATGTGTTGAAAATGGATGCAGAAAACCCTAAACTGGTCATATTCCAAAAATAATAACAATTTTAGGAGTTCAAAGTGTAGCCTTTGGCTAAAAATGTTTTTGAAATTCAGTCATTCTGGCTCACTGTAACAAGCCATCAGAGTTCATACCTAACACATTATCACTTTATCTTAACACTTTCATACTTGCCCCTAGTAGTTAACTCTCTATACAACTGGCATGGTTTAATACTTTAGATATTTATCAAAATTATATTATGTTGATTTTTGGATAATCCTGGATCAACATTTTCTAGTTTCTGGTATCTCTGTAAATTCACAGAATCATCTAGGTTGGAAAAGATCATCCAGTCCAACCATTAACCTAACACTGACAGTTCCCAACTACACCATATCCCTCAGCGCTATGTCAGCCTGACTCTTAAACACCTCCAGGGATGGGGACTCCAACACCTCCCTGAGCAGCCCATTCCAACCCCTAACAACCCCTTCTGGAAAGAAATGCTTCCTAATATCCAGTTTAAACCTTTCTTGGTGCAACTTGAGGACATTACCTCTTGTCCTGTCACTTGTTCCGTGGTTAAAGAGGCTCATCCCCAGCTCTCTGCAACCTCCTTTCATGTAGCTGTAGAGGGCGATGAGGTCTCCCCTCAGCCTCCTCTTCTCCAGACTAAACACCCCCAGTTCCCTCAGCCGCTCCCCATACAACCTGTGCTCCAGACCCTGCACCAGCTTTGTTGCCCTTCTCTGGACACGCTCGAGTCATTCAATGTCCTTTTTGGAGTGAGGGGCCCAAAACTGAACACAGGAATCGAGGGGCGGCCTCACCATTGCCGAGTACAGGGGTCAGATCCCTTCCCTGTCCCTGCTGGCCACGCTATTGCTGACACAAGCCAGGATGCCGTTGGCTTTCTTGGCCAGCTGGGCACACTGCTGGCTCCTGTTCAGCCAGCTGTCAGTCAACACCCCCAGGTCCCCCTCTGACTGGCAGCTCTCCAGCCACTCCTCCCCAAGCCTGTAGTGCTGCTGGGGGTTGTTGTGGCCCAAGGGCAGCCCCCGGCATTTGGCCTTATTGAAACTCTCCCAGTTGGCCTCAGCCCATGTCTCCAGCCTGTCCAGGTCTCTCTGCAGAGCCTCCCTACCCTCGAGCAGATCAACACTCCCACCCAACTCGGTGTCATCTGCAAACTGACTGAGGGCGCACTCGGTCCCCTCATCTAGATCATCGATAAAGATGTTAAACAGGAGTGGCCCCAAAACCGAGCCCTGGGGGACACCACTTGTGACCGGCCACCAACTGGATTTAACTCCATTCAACACAACTCTTTGGGCCCGACTGTCCAGCCAGTTTTTTACCCAGCAAAGTCTGTGCCCATCCAAGCCTTGAGCAGCCGGTTTCACCAGGAGAATGTTGTGGGAAATTATGATGAGATGGAAAATATGTTGTGTAACAAAAATGACCAACTTGTTTTTATCTGACATGGTTAACTGTTCTGTTGAGAGATGCTCTTAAGCTTTTGATTGTGACTCAGCAAACCTTAGAAGTTCCTGCTGGGGAATGGCTTCTCTTCCCCATAGTTAGATCATCATGTGTCATAGGCTGCCTGTGGCCAGTTCTCAGTGGACTCCACTTGAAGTTGTTACAGAAAAGCAGGAAAAAGTGCTTAAGGTATTATGGTACAGAAAAATATTTACAGTAATGGTAAAACCTACACATGTGTTCACCTTGAATTTTAATGAGGAGTTTGGATATCTTAATACCATCTAATATATTGTAGCGGGCTATGCGTTGTGTCTAATGTGCCTGAGATGTGAGGAGCAAATGGTAAAAGATAGAGACAGTTACAGTGTTTTACTGAGTGAATACACCACTTCAGACGGTTTGTTATAGGCAGTGAGTTACAGGATGTCGTAGCATCAGAGGTGAAGCTGGGTTTTGGACGTCAGAAGAAATTAAAAAAAAAAAAAAAAAGGAAAAAATCCTAGTGTAATTGAAGGAGAAAAGAGAGAAAGATCTGATCGTTAGATAGCTTTTGATAATAGACAGCTTCCAAAATTCCAGCAAGATGAAATAAAAGAATCTGTTTCTGTTGATAACTTAAAAATGATGTAATGATTTTGTAACGTGTCTTATGGAACAGTCTGATGGCCTCTTAAATTGCTCTGAAGTATTGATATCAGTTATTTTTATTGCAGGGTTTTGGTTGGTGGGTGGTTGGTTGAATTTTTATTTTTTAATAGAAATGTTCATTTACTTGGCAGTACGTTAGGAGGATGAAGCCTTGGAGACCCAGGTGTCTTGTTCTGGAAATAAACAATCATAGCCTCAAAGTATACAGGGGAGGAATAATATTGTTAACTTATTGAAATGGTGGCTGTTCCAACCTCACACTCATTTGTCTTCTCAACCTTTCCTTCATCTAGCGTTAAGACCTTTTAAGTAGTGGCTCCAGATAGTGACTGACTTTTGAAAGCTCACACAATTTTTATTGTTTGCTCATTCACATTTTAGTGTTTGCTGTGGTTATAGCTTTAATCATGTAACTTAATTGCTAGATTTGGAAGACAGATGCACTACTTTTTTCTTCTCTCTCAAAAGGATTCTAGCTAAATTTTCGTTACTTCTCTCCAGTATTCCCTATAGTTTGTGTGGATCTGAGTCTTAAATTCTTCTCAAAAATCATTGATTTACTAATGACTGGCTAAATTAGCTTCTACTGAGGTTTTGAAGTGAACAGTTGACACAAGCAGATTCATTTGCTCTTATGCTTTCTGGTGGGCAGAGGCAGTCCATGAAATTTCAGCCAATGAGATCTCACATGTATCAATCTGAGCAGGTAGGAATTAGGGGAGAGAGACATAACTGTAAGAGGAAAATGTGAGTGGAGAAGGGAAGACAACACAATGTGATACCTTTTGAGCTGAGATGAACAGAACTAGTGTGAGGGTAAGCACTGAGCGGAGGCTGGCAGCCAAAGATAGAGTGAGGACAAACTATGGCGAAAAGGTCAGGAGGAAAGAAGGGTACAGGCAGGAATTAGTATGATTAGGAATTAGTATGAGTTGTATAACAGTCCGACCAGGAAAAAAAATGCTGAATGGGAGATAAGGGAAAAAAATATTTAGACTAAATAGGGAAAGGTAAAAGAAAAGATTGTGTACTACTTGATGAAAGGAATCAAGTCAAAGGTAGATTACTTTCTACTTGCTGGAAATAAATTTTTTCCCCAAGATTATGTTAAAAGCTTGGGCTTGTGGAGGAAGCAATTCTGAAGCTTTGATTTGTTATCCTGTGAGACTTTGGGAAAGTGAACCCAGATGAAGGTGATTCCAAAGGTCTTGTTCCTGAGGTATCTGACTTTCTTCCTACTGCAGTCTTGCCTGGATTTAGGCATTGGAAATAATACAGTGACTTCTTCAGAAGGGAAGGCCACCGAGGGTGTGTCTCCATGTCTGTCTTGCTGTTCCAGGCTCTTTACCTGTGTTTGAGAAACGTGTCTTAATAGTTCCTCCAGTTACTTTGATAGATTCCTGTTCTCATAGTTCTTGATACTAATTTGTTTCAGATCTGTTCTAAGAGGGAAATAAAGCAATATGTCTCGTTTTTCATTGGTTTTGCAACTTAGTGAGGCTTGATAAAAATTATGATATGCACTGCTATCTACTACTCTTATGAGGGTACTTAGAGCTGGAGAGAATACACAGTATACAGAATTATTCTCTGTTTGTAGTTTTTATAATTCTTAAAACAGGTGCTCAGGATACTTTGAAGAATTCATGGTAATTTCAAGCCAACTCTTGCAGTTTACTTCCACATCATTGTACATCAGCCATTTTACAATCTTAGAGTGAAATGAGGGAGAAGAATTTTCTATAGGAAGATAATGTCACATATGAATTAGAGGACTGGAGTGAATGTTCACTACTCCAGATTAGTTCAGATCTAGTTTGCTTGCTTATGGCAGGCAGCACTGATGTATTTTGTCTAACATGTTGTTTCACGAAGTTGTTCACTTGAAGTTAGTTCTGTGTCTTCCCCTTGTGTCATGGTAGTAATTCCTACACTTTTGGTCTTGCGGGTTCTTGGCATTTTTTAGGTGTAATTTATCTGCTTTTCTACTTCTGTAAATCATGTTGGAATTTAATGCAAAAAAGGTTATAACATAGGTGTGTAACTTGTAGTTTTCTTTCAAGCGTGAACTCTAAACTAAATATCAAGGTAGTTTGAATTATTATATATATGGACAGTTTTAACACATCTCTCTCTTGTTTCAGGGTTTCTTTATAATTGCTGCCATGGGAAGATACTTGACTATGCTGTTGCTGCTGCTGCTGCTGGTGCAGAATTTTGGAAACTGTGAAGGAAATCAAAGGCCACATCATGCTCCACCAATGCAGTTTACACAAGTACAATATAATGCCACTGTGTATGAGAATTCTGCAGCCAAGACTTATGTTGGGCATCCAGTGAAAATGGGCATTTACGTTACAAATCCGTTATGGGACCTAAGATACAAAATTATTTCTGGTGACAATGAGAACTTGTTCAAAGCTGAAGAATATGTTCTTGGAAACTTTTGCTTTCTGAGAATACGGACCAAGGGAGGAAACACAGCTATCCTTAACAGAGAGGTGAAAGACCATTATATGCTGACTGTTAAAGCAGTTGAAAAAAATTCAAATGCTGAAACACGCACGAAGGTGAGGATACAGGTACTGGATACAAATGACTTGCGGCCTTTGTTTTCTCCAACATCTTACAGTGTTTCTTTGCCTGAAAACACAGCAATAAGGACCAGCATTGCAAGGGTTAGTGCAACAGATGCAGATATAGGAACAAATGGAGAGTTCTACTATAGCTTTAAAGAAAGAACGGATGTGTTTGCTATACATCCAACTAGTGGAGTGGTAGTTCTAACTGGTAGACTTGACTACTCAGACACTAAGCGTTATGAGATGGAAATTCTTGCAGTGGACCGTGGGCTGAAGCTGTATGGCAGCAGTGGCATAAGCAGTATGGCAAAACTAACTGTTCATGTAGAGCAAGCAAATGAATATGCCCCTGTTATTACAGCTGTTACATTGACTCCATCAGAATCTGATAAAGATCCAACTTATGCAATTGTAACTGTAGAGGACAGTGATCAGAGTTCAAATGGGGAAATAGCATCATTGAATATTGTTGCAGGTGATCCACTTCAGCAGTTCAAAACAGTGAGGTCTGTTCCAGGAGGTAAAGAATACAAAATAAAAGCTGTTGGTCACATCGACTGGGAGAGCCACCCTTTTGGATACAACCTTACCCTTCAAGCTAAAGATAAAGGAAATCCCCCACAGTTTTCTTCTGTAAAAGTTGTTCATGTGACATCACCACAATTTAAGTCTGGCCCTGTCAGATTTGAAAAAGAGATATATAGAGCTGAAATAAGTGAATTTGCCCCTCCAAACACACCTGTGATAATGGTGAAGGCTCTGCCTAGTTACCCACATTTAAAGTACGTATTTAAAAATACACCGGGCAAAGTAAAATTCAATTTAAACCCTCACACTGGTCTTATTACCACTTTAGAACCCATAAAAGCACAATATGCATCCCATTTTGAACTTGAAGTTGTGACAAGTGACAGAAGAGCTTCTGCAAAAGTATTAATTAAGGTACTAGGCATGAACAGCAATCCTCCTGAATTTACTCAGACATCCTATAAAGCGTCCTTTGATGAGAATGTGCCAGTAGGTACTAGTGTCATGAGAGTAAGTGCAAAAGACCCTGATGAAGGGGAGAATGGTTATGTGACCTATAGCATTGCAAACCTAAATCCACTGCCATTTGTGATTAATCATTTCACCGGGATTATTAGTACCTCAGAAGACTTGGATTATGAATTGATGCCAAGAGTTTACAATTTAAGGATTCGAGCATCTGATTGGGGTATACCATATCGTCGAGAAGTTGAAGTTCCTGTTACTATTATTTTAAATAACCTGAATGACAATATACCTCTGTTTGAGAAAATCAATTGTGAAGGAACAATTCCCAGAGATCTTGGAGTTGGAGAACAAATAACAACTGTATCTGCTATTGATGCTGATGAGCTCCAGTTGGTGAGATACCAAATTGAATCTGGAAATGAACTGGATTTATTTAGCCTAAATCCAAACTCTGGAGTACTTTCACTCAAACAGTCATTAATAGATGGCCTAGGTGCTAAAATGTCTTTTCACAGTTTGAAAATTACAGCTACAGATGGAGAAAACTTTGCTGAACCATTGTATATCAACATAACTGTAGCTACTAGTCGCAAACCGGTCAACTTGCAATGTGAAGAAACTGGTGTTGCCAAAATGCTCGCAGAGAAACTCTTACAAGCGAATAAATTGCACAGTCGTGCAGAAGTTGAGGATGTTTTCTTTGACACTCATTCTGTGAATCTGCATACACCTCAATTTAGAAGTACTCTCCCCAGTAGCATTGAGATAAGAGAAGACCAACCTGTGGGCTCCAGTGTAATACTTATGAATGCTACTGATCTTGATACTGGCTTCAATGGAAAGCTAGTATATGTTATTTCTGGAGGTAATGAGGATAGTAGTTTCATTGTTGATATGGAAAGAGGAGTGCTGAAAATTTTATCTCCCCTTGACCGAGAAGTAAAAGATAGATATACTCTAAATATTACTGTCTATGATCTTGGAATACCACAGAAGTCTGCCTGGCACCTTTTAGATATAACAATTTTGGATGCTAATGACAACCCACCAGAGTTCCTGCAAGACAGCTATTTTGTTGAAGTGAGTGAAAACAAAGAGCCAAACAGTGAAATAATTCAGATTGAAGCTACTGATAATGATTTGGGGGCTAATGGAGAAGTGAAATATTCTCTTCTTACAGATACAGACAAGTTTACTATTAATGCTGTGACAGGAGTTGTGAAAGTTGTAGGGGTTCTGGATCGTGAAGAACAGCCTGTCTATTTCTTGAAAATAGAGGCTAGGGACCAACCTACTGAAGAACCTCAGTTATTTTCGACAGTTATTTTGAAAGTGTCTGTAGAAGATGTTAATGACAATCCTCCTAAATTTATTCCTTCAAATTATCATGTGAAAATTCGAGAAGATCTTCCCGAGGGAACTATTATTACATGGCTAGAAGCCTATGATCCTGATTTAGGCCAGTCAAGTCAAGTACGATACAGTCTTTTGGACAGTGGAGATGGCACCTTTGATGTTGACAAACTAAGTGGAGCAATACGTATTGTACAAAGACTGGATTATGAAAAGAAACAACTTTATAACTTGACTGTGCGGGCCAAGGACAAAGGGAAGCCCATTTCATTGTCCTCTACATGTTATGTCGAGGTTGAGATAGTTGATGTGAATGAAAACTTGCACCCTCCACGGTTCTCTATATTTGCAGATAAAGGGTTTATAAAGGAAGATGCCCCTGTTGGCTCCTCAGTAATGACTGTATCTGCTTATGATGAAGATGCAGGACGAGATGGGGAGATTAGATATTCTATCAGAGATGGATCTGGTATAGGAGTTTTTCGAATAGATGAAGAAAAAGGTAAGGTGGCTTTCTGTTATTTTTATACTGTAAATAAAATCACATGCCAGCAAAGAGCTAAGAGAAGCAACATTGTCACAGTTGACATAGACATTCTTGTTAGGACAAAAAGACATGACCAGTAACGTGTATAGTCCTGTCTACCACTTCGGTGAAATTACATGTATACATTTGATAAGTAATTTTCCTCTGTTGTCCTCATTTCTATCCAGCCTACCTAAAGCCATTCTTAGATCTTAAAATCTATGCCACCTGGCAAAAATAAGAATACTGTTGATATAAAATGAAGGTCTGCTTCATATGAACACTGATCTTGGGGACAGTAGGACTGTGAAACTAAGGCATCAGACTGCTTTCTTCAGGGATTTTTATGCTTTATAATCTTAAATGACATCTCTGTTGCTTCATTCACTAGAGCTTTGCATGGGTTTGATATTGCCATACATTCTGGTTTTGGTACTTGTCTTCCAAACTTGTTACAGATGCCCATCTTTAAGTAAGCAGTGCCTTCTTCATGAAAAGGCTTCTGTCAAAGACAGTATAGATGCAGCCTTTAAAAAACCTCGTATGAATGAAGCAAACTGAACTATTGATTTATTTCATTAATAGTGCATAAATTAACATGCAACTGTGAGAGTTACTCCAGTGTCATGTATTCAGAAGAAACATAATTATGGTTTCTGTAAAATTCTGGTGCTGACTTCTGACATTATGGTTGGACATTATGTCTCTGATGAAGATAGAGCATTGATATTGTGCTGCTGTCTAAGCACCTTAAAATAAATCAGGGAGGAATCTTGTGCAAAATTTGCCAGTGGGTTACATGTAGGTAAATTATGACAAATGTGATTGATGTCCTACAGAAAAAATAACTTGTAACTGAGAATAAAAATGGACATAATACCTGGTTCATCCAGTAGCCATTCTGTGTGTTCTATATGTTTTCCACAACTGTGAATGTGGGTAATATGGACTCACAAAGTCACTTTATTCTTCAAGGTTTAGGTGAACAAACTGTTACTGGCAATATTTTTTCTTCTATAGGAAATCGGTTATTAATTTATGTAGTTTGTGGCTAAAGAACCAATACTAGAGCTTGAAATGTAACAGTGCTTCTCTTAGCTTTGCTTTTGACAAATCGCATAGTTAAGATCGTGGAACAGATTTTTCTAAAAATGGAAAAATGAGTACTTTCCAAGACTTAGTAGTTTCACTCATAGGTATGTGTAAGAATATTCATGTATCATTATGCCTTTCTTTTGACATAAGTACATATAAGTTTACTCTGTGTTACAGTACCTTAGAGAAGTGTCTAATTGTCCTACAGGATGAATCTGAATTTTGTAATTTATTGTCCAAGTGATAGATAACAGTAATGAGAATGAAAGAGTGAAGAAATATATATTTTTTTTATACCAATATAGACACATGTAGCTATTTATGTGTACATGGAAAAGTATGTGTAATTTTCTGACACTACTACTGTGGCAGAGTTAGTCTGCATGTATTGCCTCCTTATTCTTTTAGCACAAGGCTAGTTTGCTTTGCTGAAGAACTGGTGTGAGTTTTGGGTATGTTCCCTTTTATCTGCCAAATGTACCAAGTTGACAGAACTTCAGACACAGCCAGCTTCTATTTCATAATCTTGTCCAGGACAGTGGCTCTGTATTTTCAAGGTGGGGGAGAGGCAATGTCTATATTCATATCTGATATCTAGTGTTTGCATTTCTTCAGGGGTGAAAGTAGAGGGATTTGGTGGGGAGGGGGTGATGGCGAAGAGAGCTTGCTAGCTTTTAATCTTAGTGAACAAATTCCACTTAGGACACAGATGTGGGGAAGAATGTGTGTATTTGTGTTTTTTCTGTCAAATGTTGATCTAAAGGAACCAATGAAAGAACATGGAGTATCTACAATGGAGTATCTTGACAATGTAGTTCAAATTTTGTCTTCACACTTCCCGCCCCCCCCCCAAAGAAGCCAATGGAATTGTTACAGAAGGCACTCTTTATACTGCAGTACCTGAATAATTGTCATGTTTTTCAAAATGGACTGGCCTTGATACAGGGAGCAAACTGATAATTAGCCAAGAAAGCATGTTAAAGCATTTTTGAAAAAGAGTATCTGGCAAGCAACTCAGTAACTTTTTCAGTTTGCTAAAGGGTTCTTCTGACTTCATCCTTGAGCTGCATTTCTCTTTCTGCTGTCTTTAGAAGTACCATACTACACTTTCAGCTCAAAGATTGATAAAACTGGATCTAGGAAGTTGCTTGGAGTCAGTGCTTAACTATTTGGTGTCTAAGAGGAATCAAGGACAACAATCACATTTGCAGAAAGAATAGATGATTGGTGATGGAAGTATCAAATAGCTATTTCCATACATGGAATTTTTGCTAGCTTATCTTTTCCATGTTAATGGGGTTTTAAATTTTACATTTCAAAAGGTGGGAAATTGTATTAGTGTTTGATATTTCTACCTGTAATTCTGGATTTTTTCACAAGAGAGTTTAATATGTCTTTGCCACTAACTCAAGTACTTTTTTCTAAGTCTTACTGTTGGTCAGGGTCTTCTGGTTTTCATAGGTTCTGTTTTCTTCAGTCCTGTCCAAACAGTTAGAAGTAAATCTCTTAACAGGAAGCCCTAATACACCCATACTCCCAAACTCAGGAGTTGCTTTGATTACTTTGTTGCCTGATTGCTTTGATGCTTTTCAAAAAGACACAGAAGAAAGTACATGAGGGGTTAATTTGGTAGTTAGTCCTATTTTAGCTTTCATGTAAGTGTTCTTTACCCTGAAAAGGCAATAATGGTCAGGAAAGGAGGAGAGCAAGATAATAGTAGTCTATAAAATTGCAGTGGTTTCTGTACCACCTTATTCATATCACTGTTTGTTTTTTGCAATGCAAGAAATAGGGCACACACAGTTAACAGCCTAGAAGGAAGTATTTTTCACATGAAGTATAATAAAGTCATGAAACTCATTTCGCCAGGAAGTTAGAGATCGAAAGTATGACCCCAAAAAAATAAATGATACTAATGAGATTATTTTGAGGTTCTGCCTCATGCTATCTCCAGCTCATAAATTGTGAACTGGAAGCCAAGTGGGATCATCACTCGGTATATAAGGATTCAGAAGTATAAAAGTGCATTTGACCGTTACTGTACAGAGATATTAAAATTACATAACAAATGGAGACTCTGGGTGTATTATAACAGTATGAAGGGGAAAAATGTTAAAACAAGATTTCTGTGCAGTGAATTTATACAGCAGAGTAATTTGTCCTTTAGGTATGTGTGTTCAGAAGTTGGAATTTAAGATAGCTTTTTATGTGTGAGCTAGACTGAAGTCTGCAAATTGACATGATCAACTGGCTATACAAATTGCCTGTTAAAGTAGCTGTAAAATATTTTCCCGGAGAATTTGATAAGGAGTTGAGCAGATTTGGATGTATTAATAATAGAGTGCATTGTGTTGATAAAGATCCCAGTGTACCACAAAAAACCCCTACATACACCATCTAAGTCCCATTAGCACTGAGCAATAAAAGTGAGATAAATCATGTCAGTACTGTCATTTAGAAGAGCTCTAAGGAATGATAGAAGCAACTGATGGAGGAGAACCTAATGCAGGAGCTATGTGGGAACCAAGGCAGTACCGAAACCTCTTCCTTTCTTGTCCCAATTCTCATCTCAGCAGGCAAGCAGGGAAAAGAAGGTCTTCCTGTTTACTTTTCAGTTGTCAAATATAAGGATAGAGCATTTTCATTTAGTATTTACACTCTTCAAAGGTGAAATTAAAGATGAAAGTTGTAGTATGTAAAGTGATAGTAGAAAGAATTCCGAGTACTTCTTCCAGTTGTATAGGTGAACAGGACTGGGCCGGATGTGACACTGTCATGGGAGCACCAGCACATGGTGAGCAAGTTTCTGCGCTGACTTTCAGCTGTAAAAATCAGAACTGTTACTAGTTTTGCACAATATCTGGCCTTCTTCAAAGAATTTTTGCCAAGCAGACACTTCCTTTCCTTGAAATATCAGGGCTTCTAGCTTATTACCGAGAGCTGTTTTTTATCTTGTTCCAAGGTTCGTCTTCTGGTTTTTGATTTCCTTTTTAGTGCTCAAAATTTGGATAAGCTTTGGGGGGGCAGCCAGTAGACTTTGTGAATGTAGATGCCCTGGGTCATTTAGCCTAAAAAAGGTCTCATTGCAGCATTTGTAGAAGATAGGAGCCCATCCTGGAAGCTGATGTTCAGAAAAGAAGGAAGTTTCAAGAGTCATGAATTCTGTGGTGTGCGGTTGTGTTTAACCAGTTGTGTACTGGAGCGGTTGGATTTGCAGCCCTTGTGCACCCAGGTGTACACATAGGCTTCATGCAGTAAGATTCCCCTGATGACAGTTTGTTTGAACTATTTTAATAAACCATAGTGAATTTTGCAAACTCAGTTATCAGAAACCTTTCAGTAAGTTCAACTTGCAAGGCTACCAGCAGGTGTTTTCTAAACTTCTGCAACTGAGGATATTTCCCAGTGCATAACCTAGTTCCAGAATGGTGTTAAGGGTGATGTGGCAGTCTAAACTTCATGCATTATAACCTTATATTACTTGTGTTTAATCCAGTAATACAGTTATTTGTTACCAGGAATCTTCCTGTTCTTTCAGTAACCTGAATTTAAGTTACTAGGCCAGGAGTGTTATGGAATAACAGTAATTCTGTTCTAACAATAACAACAAAGTTTAAGATGATTAAACTAATTTGCTGACTTAAAAAGAAGTAAGTATGACTGACTGTGCTTTATTAGAACAAAGGTCTGTCTAGCCTGATATGCTGTCTCCAGTAGCATAAGAAAGAATAAGAGCAGGGCAGACACACGATACTTCCTTCTAATACTTTTCCAGTCTCTGATTATTTTCTATCTGGGGAGTTTCTGAGTCAGATGTGGTTTGTAACCTTTAGCAGATTTATCTTTCTTGTGTGGTCTTCCCTTGGAACCGTGTAATTTTCAAGTGTAACCTTGCTACCATGATAAGGAAAGATTATTGTTTTTGGCAAAGAAAGGAGCAAGTAAAAAAAAAAAAAATTAACAGGGGCATGTAGAAGAAAATTAATTTTATTGCACTATCTCTGTGTGCATAAAATGCCATCAATAAAGCTTAATGATTATGAGACACTATTTTTAATATTACCAGAACCATTTCTAGCTGGGAAGACAGTAATTCATTAAGGAGAATGAATTGGTTTTTAACCAGATAAAGCGAAGTACTGAATTATACTCTTAAAAGGTATAGAGCATTGCTAATATATAATAAAGATGTTAACATTTCTTTGTAGTGTTCTCATAATTGCATTAATCAAAATGCAGGACATGATTAACATTTCTACATAAAGGGGTAGTGTCAGGTTCAGTTTCTTCAGGGATCTTTGGCTTTTGAGCTTTTTACATCATTCCTTCACTCACTGTTGTTGAGTTTTAATATGAAGACAGGCATTAGCAAAGATTAAATACTATGATCATCAGTGGAGCAGAACGCTTAAGTACATACTGGAAAGCTATTAAACTAGCAGTGTTGACTGAAACGGAAGCCAACTGGCCTGCATCTATCCTAACAACTCTCATACCTTTAGGCAGGGTGACTGCACCCGACTGTCTGTTGGGAATGGGATCTGCTACGTTTTGACTCCAAACTGTGCCCCTGTGCTCTTCGGAAAAGTGATAGCTGGCACAGGCTAAAAGCAGTTTAGCAATGTAGAGAATCAAGTTCCAGTGCCTGGGAGTGTTTTCTGTCTGCTGTTTGTACTGATACAGTCATAAACCACTTGAAGGTAACGGGAGGAATTTTTAATGGTAACTGAGACTAGCATGATTTGTTTTTTAAGTTAACTGTAGTTAAGCAGCCTTACAGATATGAGACTTTCTTCACGGCCTTTCAGTCAGTGGTTCATGTTGAAGTTGCACCTTCCATATACTTGAGTTTGTTACCCCTTTTGTGTAAGTCATGAATATAAACACCAGGTTATACAGGAACTTATTTTTCTTCAGTCTGAATTTTAAAAAAAAACCCAACAAACAAAACAAGAAACAAAAAAATTCCTAATAATTTTCATTTTTCTACTATAGGTATTGCAGACGTGCTGCTGTCAAAGCCATATGGTGACTGCTGTGTTTATTCCAAGTTCTTGAAGATGTCAGACAGGTCACTGAAAGCTGTTAACAGAAAAACTGTTGAGCAGATCTTTTTGAAAGAAAGCTGTTAAACACTAAATTAAAAACTGTAATCAATTAGGTGATGTTGATAGTTAGGAAAAAATATTCAAATATTCCTGGTGGGTTTGATATGACAAGCTATATGAGAAGGAGATGCTCTAAGATTTAGTCAGTTTCTTTACAGAAGTTGTGACAATGATACTACTGCTTAGCTTCTGTCCACAGATGCAGTCTCATTGGCACTATGGTTCTGGCATTATAATTGCTTATTGTGAATATTTTGATGAGTTAAAAATGATTAGTAAATGGGAAGACGACACTCTCCTATGAGGGTCTTCTCATAATGTTTTCTTCTTCAAAAGCACAGTAGTCCTTCCCACTATTTCTGAAGAGAGAGCTGGATCAGGAGATGCTCTGTTTCTGTAGAACACAATTTTTACCATAGCTAGTTTGAGTACAAACATTAGTGAAACTCAAGAGCAAAGACTAATCTCCCAGGTATCTCATTCATTAGCTTTTCAGACAAGTTGTTTTCATTCTGCACTGAATTCTGTACTGCCACATTACATTGTACTGAAGTTAATGATTTGCCTATATACCTATAGCAGCTAACTTTCTTCAGTGACTGAAATATAAATGTGCTAGAGTAAGAATTTCCAAGGTTTTCCTGATGTGGTTTGTGAAAACAAACAAAAAAATCCCATGCCCTTGTAGAACGATTACTAGGTACTATAAACTCTGAGTTAAATTCTTAAGCCTGTGAATGTTAATTTAGAATGTTAATCTTTTAAATGAGGGGCTGTCTCGCACTTCAGTTAGCAGTTAAGAGCTAAAACCCGATTCTAATATGTATACTGGAGATTTGAATGAAATCCTCGTCAGCAGAAAGGAGTTTTTTTCTTAATCAAAGGACTTATGCAGATTATTCTTGGATTCTGGAATTGACCGGTCAAATGCCACACTGACATCAAACATAAACTGTTAAATTCATTATCTCTTTGGAAAATAATACAAGGGCAAACATCTTCTATTTGTTTGAACAGTGTATAATTACAGCTCGTAAAGGAGTTCAAGTGATGCTTTCTGAGTTTGAGGGGCATTTTTTTTGTGTGTATCAGGATAAAACTATTTTGGTGTTTTGGAATTTTTTTTAAAGAACTGTTGGGAATATATCTGTTCAATAAATATTAGTTTCTCTCTGCTTAATAATAAAAAATACAGCTGTTCTTATTCTAGAAACAGGAAGTGGTTTAGGTCAGAGATGCAGAAATAGTCATTCCCTTAGCTTTCTCTGTGAGGAGAATTTAATAAAAAAAAAAAAAAAAAAGAGGGGGCAAGTGAAGATTAATTTGATAGTTAACTGCTCAGAAAAGATACTTTAATGCTGATACATGTTCAGTGTTTTTTCTAGTAGCATATTTACTTTGTGCTCTGCCTGGGCATTCCTTCCCTTTGGCATATAAAAAAAGAAAGACAAGCAGCATAAGAACAACTTGAATTGATGTGACTGGGAGACAAAATCTGCCCCTTTCAACTCTCCCACCAGCAGTCTTGTGAATCCTTTGCAGAAGAATCCTTACCAAACTTCTCCAGAGTCCACAAGAAGAAAGGTTTTATTGTGACAGTAAATAATGAAGGTACTTACAGTACCATGTCCACCCAGACACAATAATCTGGTTTTTGAAAGCATTTATCCCACGTTTTTGATGACTTCTCTTCCCTACCAGAATTTTCAGTGATAGTCAAGCATGCATTATGTGGAACAGAGCTGAAATCCTAGTTTAGTCTACAAGATGGGAGACACAACTCTGTCTGTGTGGGACACTTAAATTGCAGAGGCATGTTTATGGTTGTTGATTACAGATATTTTAAAAACGTGTTATGTAGACTGTTTTTAAAATGGGGTATTATCTTATTTCCTGCTTTCTAGTTAACGATACCAGATGGGTTTGAGTGTGTTCAGTATGATGCTGAAAATAAGAGTGAAGTTGACACAGAGGAAGATCTGTGTGGTTTCATTCTGGTTTTATGGCATTTTTCTTTAGTGGCATTAAGCCAAACTCAGGCCATTGTGCAAGAAAAAAATAATTATGTTAAAAAAAAACCCTGTGCCTAAATTAGTAATAACTTGAATTTAAAAAACATTTGCTTAAAATTTCATGCAACTAAGATGTATTTTCCACCAATTTGTTACAGTTTTAAAATTAGGCATTTGGCACATAGATTCTCTTTTATGAGACAATACAAAGAGCTGTATGTAACAGCAGCTTACTAAGAATAGCTATTGTATCTTTAGATCCCCTAGTAGTAGGAGAAATCTAAACACTTTTTTTTTTGAAGAAATATTGACCCAGTTCAGCACAATTTGTGTCTGTTCAGAGAAATAAAGGTAAGAGCCAGAGACCTGCTATCAGTTAGATGGAGAACAAGTCCTAAATTTACTGCTATCCAAAAAAACAATCCAGAAAGCTTTTTCCTAGGAGATAACCAACTTTTGGGGTTGTGTTATTTTGTTTTATTGCTGGTACTGATAGCTTGACTGCCTGACACTTGGATTTAGTCATGTGCATATAAATACTCAAGTTCAGAAGAGATTACCTGGTTAACCTGTCAGGGACTATCTGGTGTTGACTACAGTTTGCAGCTTTGCACTCCACTACTCAGGGTGTGATTATGTTCAGGCTGAGGTCTGGAACTGGTGGTGCTGCTGGGTTAACCTGTGGGATGATGCTGTTGCAGTCATGGTTCTCAGGTTCTTTTCAGGTGCATCAAATGTGCTCTAGTTAAGCCTGGCATTTAGAGCTAACGTTAAGTTTCAGTTTGGCAGAGGTTAAGGAGGCCTGGGTTTGGATCAAGATCCTGAGTGGCCTGGAGCTAGCTGATTACCTTTCTTTCTTAGACTAGAAGGAAACTTTATAATTTGCATTTGTGACGGTAGTAACTACAAAGTGCTATTAGGTTGTTAATGTAGCTTTTATAATGTGTCTTTGGAAGAAGCTGAATTAGTTTTAGACATATTCATCTTGTGTTTTGCTGTTGGCAGGGGGATCTTCCAAAGTAGTTTGCTAGTTTTAGGTATCCTGCTGAGTAAAACATCACCTTAACTGCTGAATAGAGATCCCATACAAAAACTGGGCTCCCCTCCTCTTCTGCAGGGATGCTGAAAGTAGGGGATTGTTTTGTTGTGAAAGGTGTTGATTGGGTTACAACGTGGTCTGATGAAAACAGAGTGCCTCGGGGCTGTGTCTCTGTAGGAGATGAACTGAGGCTGATCCACATGCGGTCCCAAAGATTACCTTATAAACAGCAATCAATTCAGGCAGCAGAGTACATATTAAGGGCCTATTAACTTGCTTGGGCCTCTCTTTGACTTGAAAAGTACTTGTGAGCAGAGGAATAATAAAAGGGAAGGGTTGCCAAAAGCTATGGAAGGTGCATCTTGCCATATCACTGTTGGTACATCTGTTGAGTTGGGGATTTATTTCCTACTAAGCATCTGCTTAGCTTTTGAAGTACGTATTAAGGTCAAAGGAGGGGAGCTTGAAATAATTGCGTAATGTTTATTCTTTTCTTTGAAGATTTTAAACTTTAATCATACAGCATTTGGACATATTTAACAAAGGACAAACCTACATGAGTATTTGGCAAACTTCCACAATTTATAACATGCAGTAGTTGCAGCTTTAGAACTTGGATTTTAAAGTACTTTGGGCCTTGCTGAAACCTTTGCAGGTCCATTTTGTAATCTGTGTATCATTGTTATTGCATCTGTGACTTGATTACACTGGTCATATGAAGGTGATTACAAATGAATTTTCAATTCGTCAGTCTCCATGTGGCTCAACAAAGGAAAATCTCTAGCATTCTAGTGCCATCGAAGAGGGATATTTGGAAAAACAGAAATGTCCAAAGAATCAAGCAACAGGACTGCAACAGATGATGTCTTTATTCAGAAATTAGGTTTCCCCGAACTCCTTGCATCCTTTGCTTCTGTTTCATTTTAAATTATCTGTGAACAAGGATAAATCAATACATTCATGGTTCTTATAAAGAGTTGCGTAATTTTGATAGGCATTAGGGTTAAAGAGCAAACTGCTGAGCTAGTGGATATAAATTGTTTTGACCTACCAGTAGTGGCGATCATTAATAGTTTTTTTCAGCTCGAGTTCTGTGTCTGTACAGACTTGTCAGTGTGGCATCACCAATACCAGAACTGAATATCTGCCTATATGACAGGGAAGGTTACACACAGAAAACTGAGTAGTTGTATTGGTTTATTGCCTAGTCTACTTCTTAGAATAGTCCTCACTGATATGGATTGTTTCCAGAATCTGCACATTTCTTAATCATTTTGGGTGCTTATATTAAAGGCCATTTTTGTTTTGCTGATGCAAAAAGCCTGAAACTTGCCTCTATGCACTAAAGAATGAAAATTCCTGAGTTTGGTTTTGAAGTTGCTGATCATAGTGTGCTTATTCATCTTTTGTACAGGATTTAAGGATTAAAAGATTATTATATTAAAAATTCCAAAATGTAAGAAATGTAGTTACAGGACTACCCTTCTGATTTTAGTGTTACCAGTAAATGTACATGAGCATTACAGAACTCCAGTCATGTGGGTAAAGAATTGAAGATTCTGATAACATCATGTGCCAAAAATTAATACAGAAAGAATGAATAATGTGCTGAAAATGAATACAGACTTCTCATATGTGTTGCTTGTAGTTCCAGTTGTATTTACTAACAGAGGGAGTTTGGTAGTTTGGCTTGAATGTCTTGCAGTACAAAGAAGCTTATGATGGAATGTATGAATGGAATTATGTATGTGATCTTTAATGCTGGTACCTTGTCTCCTCCATTCCTCCAGAGTTGTGAGGGTGACATGCATAGCTCTTTCACGAGCAACACATCTCCATTCTACACTTTTCTTTTTAATCCCCCCACTCCCCCGCTGAACCTTTGCCTGTAGATTTACCATGACAGGGTATATCCTGTCTCTATGAAAATTAGAGATTGCTGTCTAATGATAAGGGTTTAATCTGCAACGAATCAGACATGTGGAAACTTCTGTCTGTGGAATTTTCTGTTTGATCTGAGAGGAATGCCCTTGCTGTGCCCTTCCTGTAATGAAAGCAAGGTAGAGTGAATCAAAGTGATTCTAGATAAGATTGGAATGTGTGCATTGGTTATGCCTCTATTATATTGGGTGTTGCAATTCTGGTCATATGTATTATTTTACTATCCAAGAGATTAACAACATAGTTCATCTTTTTAAAAGATATCTCTTTCTTTCTGTTTTAATAAGAAGTGCTGGGTTTTTTTATTGATTAAATACCTGAGCTAATGATTTAGGTTTGAACATGGAAAGTCTTGCTTACAAAAACAGATATTGTCAGCAAAATATTGAATGTGCTATGATAATACAACAGGGGGGTTTTGTTACTGTAAATAATTTTACACTATTCACTAAATGTTCTGTCTTAAAGATTTTTTTCGTGTACCATTGTGAGGAATGACTAACAGTTTCTCTCTGTCTTTATTACACAAACAGTTAATGATTAACAAATGTCCAGTTGCTTGTGCAAGGAATGTTAATTACTTTGTGGAGGGAGGGAAAGATGACTATGTCTTTGCATAAGAAGTTTGGTATCACAGTTCACTTTGAAGGTAGTTTGAATATTACAATACCCATTCTAGCAGATTAATTAAAAATGGAAAAATTACACTGTGCCTCTGTCTTTGATGTTAGGCTATACGTATGTGCTTCCATACCTGTGCTACTAGCTACTGCAGTAATATTTTGGGTTGCCTGGGTTTGTCTAGTCATTTTGGAATAAAAAGTATATGAAGAGATGACAAATTGTTAGGAGAAAGTGAATTACATTGTGTATGGATATAGAGGAAAATATAGCTTAAAAAAGCAGTTCATAGTCCCCACTATTTCACACCATTCCTAATCAGCTTTCTGAACAGGGTCTTGGATGTTAAGTACAGAAGCCCAGAGATCAATAACTCTGCATTGCAAATATATATAAAAAACTCTTAGACCTTGAACTTTTCAGCTAGCTTTTTGCTTGGTTAAAAATCTTCATGCTGAATAGTGAAATTTTGTAGTGAAGTTGTGGACTGAGTTGAATCTTTCCAGATGCAGGTAAGGTAGGGGAGGAGAGTGTGAGAAGGTTCAAAAACTGTTAGTGAAAGATGAGTTGTCAAGTTGTCATTGACTCAAGTGACACATCAGTTTTGATGTGTGTTGTTTAATAAGAAGTTAAGGGAGTGATGATTACAGTGAGAACAAGATTACTGCAGATTATGTGGATTAAGTTTGGAGTGAATATTGATCCAGCATGTGAAGATAGGAGGAAATGAAGTAAGAAATATATCCATGCTATGTCTGTAATTCTAGGGGTGATCAAAAAATCCTTTGGAAATTGAGCTGTTCAGTCTAGTCAAACACAAGAATGGCCAGCATTTGAGAATATATTGTTGAGAACAGTCATGCACAGATATGGAGATTTGAGAAGGTCACCTGGTACAAACTCCATCTTTAGTCACTGCAGATTCTGTGAATTTCTTAAGATAAAAATCTTCAGTGGTTCAGGACCAAAATGTATTTTGTGCCTAAATGGTCTACTGGTTACCTACAATATTGTAGTGTACTTTCATTTACACCGAGTGTGCTAGTGTAGACAGAGTTGATCACTTTTATCATTGCTCTGTGACAATTAAAATTCTTGTTTGATGCAGTTATTCACATCACTTCTTCTCTTTGGTATTGTTACTGAAGGTGTAGTAATTTTCAGCGAAAAATGTTTATGTGGAGAATAATTAAGTATTTCTCATTTACTTCTTTAATTCCAAAGTTCTTTGCCTTCATGACTCTCCTGTCCTGAAGTTTTTACTTAGAAGTAAACAAGTTCAGAAACATTTCCTTGTATGGCCTCTTACTTGTTTTGATTCATATGTAAAGGCAAATAATTAAAAAAAAAATCGTATAACAAGTACTCATCAGAGTGGAATCTCCTCTGGATACATGAGTAGAAATAATGTCTGAATAAATAAATGGATACTTTGTAGGTTAATAAATCTGTCAGAACAAGGATGAAAATGTCTTTTGATGCCACTGGATCCCAGATGTTTTAATCTCATGACTTCACTGATTGCTTTGTTCACCTAGTACTCACATGCCCACAGGTACACCAGCTCTTCTCTGTACACATAACCCTGCTTGGAGCAGTGTTTCTGTTGGCAGTAATTAAGTGCCATGGTATATCTAGCTACCTGGTGCAGTAATGTGAACAGCAGTAATAGCCTGATTTTCAGTATTTCTCAACATGTTTACCTGCCTTTTGATAGATATCAGTATCTTTTCTTGCTCAGATCTGGTCTGGGAACTGTCATTGTTAGCCAGAAGTTTCTGCAAATGAAAATAGTCTGGAGATTGAAAGTTTGAAGCAAAAGCACAGCAGTCCAAAACACAGAATAACATGCACATGCTAAATGGCAGTTTTTTGCATGTGGATGAATCGTGAGCCAGTGTTGCTGTGGAACACAGCTCTAACTGCTTCTTACTCAAGAGTAGAACTCTTCTGTTGGACTTGTTGGGCCTTCAAAGTTCCTTTTGCAGAAGTAATACGAGTTAGTATGCAATTGTTCGAATTGCAGTGAAAAAGGGATTCTGAGAGAAATGCTGTGTATGCAGGAAAAAGATTCTTGGGATTCATGGAACAAGTTTCTTTATTTAAGATGGTCATTAAACTTTGAGATTTACAGACAGAAAGTGAGTATACTTGTTGTAGAACTGTCCAAGTATTTTAATAGTTTGCAGAGGTCTAAACAGCTAGATCCTTCTGGATCAACAAACCAGTTTCTGTACAATTAAATGTGTTTCTCTTGTGCATAATTGGCTTCCCATGCGTCTCATTATTTTCCTTGTAGCCTCTTCTTCTGCCTAAGGGGGACCTAGGTTAATCTGTCAGCTCCAGTTAGTTTTGAAATTCCTGGGGCCATTTGCAGAGGAATTTCCCCTTCAGAGGCTCCCCATTTCCCAGTTAAATTATTAGAGTGGTAATATAACCACTGACATTGTCAACAGTTCCTTAGTACTAGGAAGTCTGACAGTGAGGGATTTTGCAGGGTGAAGCCAGAGTTCTAAAGAGCATTTATTTGTGTGTGTACATAAGAAATTATTAACAAAGAAGATAGAGATTCATCCTTTGCATTTTTTACACATATGCAAGTACACATACATTCTAAAAATTTTATTAAATACATTTCCTTCTTTGTCTTTGACATTCTAAGTAAACAAACAGTAGACCTGTAGAGCCCTTCACTTGTTTCTGAATTACCTACATTTCAGTAGAAATTCTTTGTTGGTAATGAAACTGTAGTATGAGAGCAGGATTTAAAGGTAACTAAGTAGTGTATCTATTATCCCAAAGTATTTTTGCTTAAACATAGTTTTATGATGCTGTGTAATTGTATTTCTTGGGATGTAGAAATTAGTTGTGTCTTTACCTGAAGATGAAAATCTGTCCAGAATACGGGGATGGATGACTGGGGTAGTAATTGGCGTGAGATCCTGCAAACCTTGCTCATGTAACACAGTAAGAGGAGCTGTTTCTGTGGGTACTGAGAGCCCACATACTTGGTCCAGAATCTGCTGGCAGTTTGTTCTGTTTTCACTAATATTTTATAAATGTGCTGTAATGCTGATATAATAGTCTGGTCATGTTTTTTCAGCATGCTTTCTCTCAAATCATGAATGACTGCTCATGTTAACAGAAAATCTTGCTTTACTTGCACTCTCTTCAAAGAAACTTAGATCATATGTGGTTGTATTACAATAATTTTTCCTATTGGCATGGGAATTAACATTTCATTTCCCTAATGTGTACTCATCAGGGGGCTTTTATGTCTCTCCGTATCGAGCTTTCGCAACATGGTACTCTTCCTCTGTATAGCAATTATATTGCCTGTCGAAAGCTTGACATACAAGCAGCCTAGCTGACAGAAATAAGCTGGAGCTATTAAAATAACAGTAAATGAGGCTGACAATGGGAGCTGTCTGCCATTGTCCCAAAAGATCTTCTGAACTGGAAGTAATCAGCTGAGTTATAAGACAGCCCCATCAGGGATCTTCTAATTGCGAAAATTCCCCCTTGTCACCCCCAACTTCCTGAAAGGAAGTTCACAATCTTTGTGGACTTTAACAGATTTTATTACTTTCAGCCCAGACTACCTAGTACTGAATCGTAATTTCTGGGCATAGTATTTTCTGTGGAAAATTTTAAGAATGTGTTTTCAGTACTTTTTTTTTTTTTTTCTTTTATACATGGTCTAAACACGTGTTTTCTCCATTCATTTGACTTGGTTTTGTACAAATGTGCAGAAAGCAGTGTGGCAGAAACTAGAAGTCAAAATGTTACTAGGTCTAATTATTTACTATTCTAATTATTTACTATTCTTTCCCTGTGTTTTGTTCTACTTTATGCATTTAACTAAGACATGCAAAAGCTGTTTTCTCAATGTTTTAAAATATGGTCCATGTTTGGTACAGAGCTTTAAGTATACACATCTTTGTTTCTAGGTCTTCATACTATCTGTAGATGCTTATAGAAGTGAAAGCCACTCTTAACTGTTGAACATTTTGTATTTCTTCAAATCTCTCTGTATCTACCATACTTATAACCTGCATGTAGCAGAGATCAATAGTGACCCTTTTTCTCCCTCAATTTGAACACAGTTCAGATTGCTGTTGTCTGTACTATGTCTTCATAGTGCAGAAGTGAAGCATAAACTGTTCTGTGTTTTTAAGTTTTATGTCAAGGTCTGGATTTGACCACATGCTGGGGCTCTCTGGGTGCCAAGTTTTGTTCCCAGAAAAGTGTTTTACTATGAATGCATTGGTAATTTCTGTGCATTTACAAAAGTGAGTCTGTGAGGTCTGACTGGACATGGTAACGTCTGATTGTTTCACCAACTACTCTCTCAGTTGTTCCATTAGTGTTATATCCAGAAATTTTAAAAATTTCAAGTATGGTAGGTTATTTAATGGCATTTGGGAGGTTTTGAAAACTTGTATCAGATTTACTTGAGGCATTGGTACAAAACTGGATTTGGCTATATGTTTCATTACATCTAGACAGTTCAGTACAGTTAAATTTGAGATATAAACCAGGTCAACATTTTATTATGATTGAGCTTTTACTTTGTTCAGTTTGGTTTTGTTCAGTTAAAATCTCAAATCTGTTACGATGATGATGACTCCTATACTCTGTTGAGAGTTCTGTGTGTTCTAGAGACCACATATGTTCTGTAGTGATATCCTTCCCCTTCTACCGCCCAGAACTTGCAGTAAGTAGTCCCTGGAAAGAGAGCAAGCAGTGGTAGACTTGATGTGTTTGAACATCTTGTAGCTGCACAGTGAAATGGCATTTACCAGTTAAAGAACTTGTGCAAATTCACTAGAGCTCCATCAGCTCGCTGATATTGCTAGTGATAAATTCCTTGAAACTTTCTAAGCCTTGATTTGTTAAAAAAAGAGCAATTTGTCCTTGAAACAGCAACAAGAGTTGCTTTCCATTTAACAGTCCCATCTAAGCATTATTTCTTAGCTGGTAGTACACAAGACATAACTTGAAATGTATACAGCTTTCTATTTCAAAGAGCTGTAAATAAAATTCATTCAATTTTCTGAGAATCTGCCTTTATAAATGCCGACAAAGGACTTGTAAATCCAGTATGTTTCAGCTTATATGCAGTATTTTTTTCCTAGCTTCTCCTGAGAGAAATTTTTCTGAGTGTTGTCTGAAGCAGAAATTATAGTTTTGAGTTTTTTCATTGCCTTTCTTCAGTATAAGTAAAGAAGAAATGTGTGTGTGTGTGTGTATATATATATATATAAAAGCGGATTAAGACCACTGTATAGAAACTTACTAAATATCTAAAGAACTAAATATGTAAAATCTGAATGTGACAAGCTATAACTATTGGAAGGAATGTTTATATTGATAACAAATGTTAGATTATATTATCTGAGTACTGTTGGGGTGCCTGTGTAAATCTTAACTCTGTAGCCTGCAAACATAACTTGTTGCAGCATTTTTCAAGGTTGGTTGTGTTTTTGTGGGGTACAGTTAACTAAGATGCAAGTAAAAGGTAAAGCCACCAAATTACTTTAAAAAAATCAGAATGTGTTAATTTAAGCTTCAGCTTTATTCAGGCAAAACAGAGGAATTGAGTGGTTGAAAAGAAAAAAACTGTTTCAAACTAGATTGAATTATTAGTTATGCACATTGATATTCCTCAAACATGTTTGCAAACAAGTAATCTGAACTCTTCATGAGTTATGCAAAATGCAATACCAATGGTTTGTTGCTAGGTTACGGTCTTTCTAGCTGTGCCTAACTAATTAATGCTCCTGGAGAAGAGGAGAGAGAAGAGTGAACGCATCTTGTTCATGTGTGATTCAAAGGCAAGCAATAGTTGCTAAAACTTCTGCTCTCCTTCAGGGCTGCAACCGAGGATTATTTATATTCTGAAACAGTACAGTTTAGTCTGTGTGAATCTTTAGAGGCAAGAAGTCTGATATGTGAGTAGCTTGCATTGTCAGTGATAAGATTTAAATTGCTATGGAGCTGAAGAGCAAATCATATTTCTCTGAATGGCATAAACACGTAATGCTTCCTGTTCAAAGTGCATGTGTGATGCAAGTAAGGAAGGCTAACACTTTTCCAGCTCAGTTTATTTATCAAAAATATTAGTTTTCTTAAAAGAGAGAAGTTCATGCTGCCTGCCACAGGTCTTTAGTATTTCAAGAGTTAGAGTGGAGTGCCTCTCTTGGCATTCTGCCCTGTTTATAGAGTGGATGAGCTGACATTTCACTTCTGCAAAAGGAATCTCATTCCATTCCTTCTTTAGAAGGAGATTGTTTCAAGGAGTAGCTCACAGGATGGAGATTTTGGTCTTTTCAACTGACATTTTAAGTGCTGAATAGTTCCTTGTCTCTGTGATAGGACATACTCTAAATCCTCAGTGCTTAAAGATAGTTGGTCTGGGTAAAGACCAGTGTGATACTGTGCTGCCTTGGTTTGTTTTGGTTTTGACAAGTGGTTATTACTTGACTGATCAGAAATATTAAATTTTGTTGACATTAGCATTGGATGCTATTTTAGAAAACTGTAGGCTTAAGGCTCAGTTGTCCCTTACACACTGGTGTTTGGTAGAGGTCTGAATTAGAGTAGCACAGCAGCCTCAGGGAAAGAGAATTTTTTTTCTTGGAGTTCAACAGGTTTCATGTTTCAAAACCTTCACTTTATAGAACTCTCTATGGTATGTGGGGTTGTGGCTGTACTTGGCTGCTGCTTCAAGGCATTTCCCAATGTCAGGCCTCAGTGGTGGCCAGAAGTTACAGAAAGAAGTTAACAGAGTTGCACATAAATTGGCTAGACTATTATTTTTAGTTGCTCTAAAAGTGAAAAGAATATGATCTATGACACTAGTCCCATTTAGTAACAAAATCACAATTTATACTGAGTCCTAAGAGGGGTGTAGTATTTGTAAATAGGACATTTCAGTCTGCTGTAGTCTGTTTCATCTTGTACAGGTGGGTGTCATAACTATTAATAAATATGGCTTTTTTTCAAGTCACCTTGCTTTCTCTTACTCTCTGACAGGGAGCATAAAGTGGAGGGAAAAAAAAAACAACATGCGTAACATACAGGATTGCATTTGCCAACTGTCCTGATTTGACTGTGCCTCTAGAAGTTACTCAAGGGGAAAGGGAGGATGAAAGTATATGGATGTGTTCCTATTTGAGGCCTCTGGGGACTGCTGAGAAGCAGACAAGCACTGTGTCTTCTTACCCTATGCCAGATGTTCTTTCCTGGGTTTTTGTTTTGGTTTTTTTTTTTTCTTTTTTTTTTTTTTTTAATCCTGTCAGCTCTGCTGTAGCCTCTGTATTTATACAGCTCAGGAAAATGCTTATCATGTCATGGCAGGTAATAATCTGAAAAAGAGAGGTGTATTGCAGGAAAAGCAAAACCAGAACCTATAATAAGAGACAAATACGAACAAGAAGTCTGCCAAGGAAGTCATCTGTGTTCAGTCTGGATAGTGTTGAAGAACTGCACTGTCAGTAACTTACACCAAAAAGCAAAGTATGGGTTAGAACAGATGCTATTTTAAATAAGATGACCTGGGCAGAATCAAAAGTTAAAATGAAAGTGGAAAGTACCAGCTTTGTAAAATATTTGTATTTTTCTGGCCTATTCTGGTTGTGCAAGTGTGGACATTTTAATAACAACCTGAAGAATGTCTGTTCTGAATTGCTTAACACTAGAAGCCAAAGTATGATGGTATTATATTTAGTAAGATTTTACTTAAAAAACAAAACAACCAAGCCACTAATCAGTGAGGCTTATGTGACTTTTTATTTGTTTTAATAAAAACTTAGCAAAGTTCCACAAAATGTAAAGCAGAAATTTGGTCAGAAAAACTAAATTCTGGGAGTTGGGGTTCTTTGGACCCTTGTCCACATAAAAAGCTAATTTTCTAAATATTAATAACTTTCTGGAAAATATATACAGTCTATCTAGAGGTAGCAGAGATTCTAGTAATAAACTGTAATATGTGCTGAGCATTTCCCCCAATTTTGCTTTTAATTCAAATGGTTGTGCAAACCTTAGTGATAGTTTACACTGCAATGACTTTTTAGAATTCAAGTTTGTTTGAATTCAATTCCATTTACTTTGTTTAGAATTCAAGACAAAGTTGCACTCTGTGTTTGGTGTGTTGGCAGACTAGTGCCATTGAGGAACAGCATGCCTCTGTTTTTAACAGGCTTAATCCACTTACTTTTAAAACTTTGATTTGGATTGGTTGTTTGCTGAAGGTCATATTTGATCAAAACCTTTGTTCATGCAATTCTTAAAATTGCCTTTTTTCCCCCAGAGATGGCTTTTAAAGCAGCTGAAGAAGCTTTTTATTTGCCCAGCTTATTAGAATTTAGATTAATTAAGTTTGTAATCAGATTTCAAGCATCATGTTCCAGGCCAGAGATTTCTCTTAGTTTGTTTCAAACGTCACTCCCAGGGCAAATTCTGCTAAACTGCATTTTCATGCTTTGCTGAGAAATGATTGCAGGTTTTGATTTCCATTACAGAATCATTAATATTGTTAATGAGAGTTCTTATGGGTAAGCACGCTTAAGGAGGATCATCCCTGGGAATTGGGAGTATTATAGTTTGAGCATTTGTTAATTAGATAGAATGGGCATTTTTAAGACTGTCAGATTTGAAGTGGATTTATATGTTTATTTTTGTTTTAAAAGTGACTGTGGTTGTAGTGACTTGGGTTGTGGGATTTAAATTTTAATGTTGATTATTGTCAAGAGTGGGGTTAGTGTTTTGATTTTTCCTTGCTTGCTGTATTTATAACCCAGCTTATTCTTCCACATTAAATTCTGTCCAAATTCTATTCTGTAGCATTCACTTAAGACTTTTGCCTTCTTTTAAGGAAATTGATAGAGAAGTCCTCTTGCATCAAGTGGAAACAATATCTAGTCTAAAATTTCAGACATACGAATATTGTAAAATCAGCTCTGATGTCCTCTTGCAGATGACTGAGAAACAATTCATCAGAGCTCTTTTGTACTCCCCTCTGGTGGTTAGTGACTGGATATGAATTTCTTTTTATCCTGTCCACCTGAAAGGCTTCAAGATTGCATATCCAGCCAAGTGAAAAATGTTTTTGGAATCCTCACTTCACCGTATTTTTTTGAACAATAATATTTACAAGTCTTTGGAATTGCCATACATGCTAAAGATTCTTCAGTGGTGCTCTGTGGAAGATTTCTCTACTTGTCTTGCTACATAAAAAGTAAATGGTTTGTAAAAGTTAGAATTACCAGATTGCCTCAGTGTGGAGAATGGATTGGAAATTTGCTGATTAAAGATTATCCTGTGAATGGGAGAAGAGTTAGAGCAGAGATGGAGCTTTTACAGCATTGAAGATATAATAGAAGCACTTAAGCTGTATTCCCTAAATGTACTTTGTACCACTTGAAGAAAAAAAGAAATACTTTCTAGGAGCCAAAATACTATGTTGAAACTAATGATACAGATCAACATCTTACTGATGCTTAATGGATCTAGCTGATTGTGAGATTAAAACAAATAAACTCTTACTTAGATTGTTTTATTACTTCTCTTTGATACATGAGTTACCATAATTTTTCTTCTGCTGTCTTGAGAACCACTAGAACTGGAAGGCAGTGAATTTATGAACTCTGCAAGTGCTGACTTTCAGACAGCATACAGTATTATGCTGCCCTAATATGTAAAATAGGCCACTATAGTCAACATTTTCAAAAGCAGAAAGTTGGCACAGCAACCAATGATACCTTAAGGACTGGTTCTAGACCTGTGTTGTGGTACGAGACCTATCATTATCTTTGTTTAAAAAAAAAAAAAAAATTTAAAAAAAAAAAAAAAAAAAAAGTTTTGCTTTGGGCTTGGGTTTTTTAGTACAGTAGACTACTGAAGTTTACATTAATTTGTATTCATTATTGTTGCACAGAAATTGAAGATTAAGCTATTAGTGTTCTCATAGGCAAAATCAGGAAAGATTTAGTGTTAAACTTGCAGAAGCAGGAGCAATTTCAGCTCGAATAATGAAAAAAGGATGATGTTTTTTAATTACTGATTTAAGGCCAGATTATACACTGATGTTAAAAGCAGGGGAAAAAAACAAGTACTCCATGTAGTTGTGTGCGTTTAGTGTTGATTGTGCTTAGTGACATAAGTGCTGGTGCAAAACCAGAAGAAATTCAGGTTTTGGTAGTCAGAGCTTCACCGAATCATTATCTGTTCCATCTTATTGCTGGGTAGAAACAACAGGGAGAAAGCTGAGTCATATTAATACACCAGTCATCCCTTCATTCCTTCTCTTGTGATGCCTGCAGCTTTGAGTGATGGTGCTACTCCAGTGTGGTGGCCACTCCTCCAGCCCCTCAGTGTGCAAGGGGTGATTAGAAATTTTTGTTCCCTGTCTTCCTGTCCTTTCTGCATGACTTTTGTACCATAGGAATGCTATTTTGAGCCTTCGTTTTTAATAATGTCAGTGATCCACTTAGGCATGATGTCTCTTCTGTTTTCCAACTTGCTTGTGTATCTGCCTATTCCATCTATTTTAAACTATAGGAGGGGTACATGGAGGTTTTTTCTTTAATACCCTTTATGCATCTAGGAAGTGTTTATTCAGGAATTAATCGATTAGTATTAAACAATTACATAGACATTTTTGCATATCTGACTGATCATAAAATCGTTTTCCTAGGTGCTTTCTATTTCAGTTTGGAACTATAAATAACATATATGGAAAAAATGTTCATCCAGCAATTCAGGATCTGTTGGGTGAGCCACATTAGAAAAATGGCAAAATAACTTTAGTGAATGAGATTTCACGTTACTTTGACCAATGCATGCTTAGAGTATGTGTAACCCTGTAGGAAATCAGGGACATTCTGAAAACCAGAGCTACACTGTCGGCTAAACGTCTGTGTTACATGACATGTTCAGTGATCAAATGATCAGACAGATTACAAGCCTTTCATTGAACATTTCCACAGAAGTCAGTGTAAAGTGTACAGAAATAACATCTTATATGCAGTTCTAATTTAAAATTAACCAAAAAATAAGGTCACACGTGTGCTGTATCATACTGTTAGTCATTATCCCTGTAATCTTTTTACATATTTCTTTTTGAGATACTGTTGTTACTTTTTTTTGGTGTGGTATTATCTTTCCCTTTGTCCCTTGTGAAGTATGTGACTTATGAGAATGGACACTTAAGAACTGATAGTCCACAAAAGCAAGATAGGTTCAGTCTTCTTTTTCCTTGAGGTAGGCTTTGATAACTCAGGTGGTAGAATTTGTAAATGCTGGGTGAGCCGATTGTGGGAGGAGAGCTCCATTACCACAAGAGTTTCTTTATGTTTCTTTAAAATCATCCAAGGCTATCTTAAAATTAATCTGCTACTTCTGATGTAGCTACTGTTAAGAAGGCAGGACAGGTGTAAAATGATAATGGTTGCTCACTTCAGCATAAGTCTGCCCACTGTGTTTTGCATGAATTCCAAGTAACAGAGAGCATTGCTGGAAGCCTTGCTAAAAGGGACTACAGTCTAGTCTTGTGTTTGGTAGGATATAAAGGCTTTGCAAAATATTCCAAGGCATACATGGAGTACCCAGACTTAGGATAAAGTGCCTGCATGCCATATCCATCATTTAGGTTTAGAAGTGAGGCCACAGTAATTAACAAATTTATTTACTCCCAAGCAAGTCTCCTGGCTGAAGTAGAGAAGTTCAAAAGGTGTAACATGAGTTATGAAAATAGAATCCAGGTAAACTGGCTGCTCACAGCTACGTATCCATTTTTAAGAGCAATTTTATATACATTAACAATCAGAAACTATGTAGGTAACCACAGCACAAATTCAGTGACTACATAGGATTATTATTTTTTTTTAATAATAAAACTGCCATCAAGCAAAATGCTGAGGTGAAGAGACGGGAACTGTCAAATGCTAATGTCCTTAAAATTAACATCTTGGGTTAGGTTTTGAGGATATTCCTCTCAACAACAACAACAAAAAAGCCACCAGTTTGCTTTCAGGAAAACTTTTATAGAATATATGTATTGCATGTATATTTTTAAATTGCAGTGCCCCTCCTTTTTATCCCAGTTCTGAAGCCATTGACACTATATAAAACCGGTTTGCACACTGACATCTGGTGGTAGCTCTGAAATGCTGTGTTGCTTAAAATGCTATATATGGGAATTTTGCAAGTCTAATCGTGAGATGTTACCCCCTCCAGCCCTTCTGAGTTTATCTTATTGATATATTAAAATTTCAAATGACCATCATCAGACCCTTATGCAGCTTTCCACAAGGCAGAGAAAGTAATGAATAAATTAGTAAATTCTTAATATTTATCTCACTTTGCTTACCTGGTTTAATGCATTAAAAAAAAAAGTGTCTGGAGCGTGTGAAGGAAGTGATACTTAAAGAGTTAATTCCTTTCCTGAAAAACTCCTGTAAAAGCATGGTGGCATAGCTTTATCGAGGTCTTATTTTATTGATGGTATATAATAGATTATGTGAAGTATATGAGCTCAGGAGAAGGCCTTCATTACTCATAGTCACATTATGTGGCTGTATCCAGAGTCCAAAACTGGCTGTCATGGTGATAGTTTGACTCATCTCGGCTCCAATCCCGGTTAGGACTGTTGTGTGTCACTAGAACAAACAGTAAGAGCCATGACAAAGCCCATCAAGATTTCCACAGAAAAGGTTTCAAGAGCATGCTCTGTCCCTCACCCTGACATGTATCAGGTTCGTTTTAAGTTCTATTTACAAAATATCTCAAATCAGAAAACCCATAAGAGTGATTGGATCAGTAAAATGAAGTGCAAAGTTTTACTGTAACATTGCTCTGTGAATCCATTTAATATTCATCCCCCATCACGTAGGTTACACCACATCACATACCCTTTTGGCACATGCATATTATGACTGTACCTGTAGAGTAAGCGGCTCATTAAAATAGATCTGTATTTCCTTCACAGTGGATAAAAACTTGAGTCCCTCATTCTTTATTTAGTTCTGGCTCAGACAAGCTTCTCTAGACTCAGCAGACAGACTTTTATTAACTTTGTGAATTGTGTAGCTGTTCCTTAAATGGTAATCCATTTCATGTGTGTGAAGTTGAGCAAAGCGCTGTTTTCCATTGCCCAAGTAATGGCAGCCATGGGTTGGTCCTAATACTGCAAAGGTTAGGCTCAGGTATAACTTTTGTTTTCTTTTCTGTGAAATTTGTGTGTCAATCCAAATAAGCACATTAATAAAATTCGGTTAAATATTACATTTGGGCACATAGATAAGAATATTTCACATTTAAGTAGCTGTTCATTAATATGCATAATGGTAAACAGTTCAAGAGTTTGGCATCTGAATCAGACAGTTTAATATGGTATAAAATTGACTATAATCAGTGATGAGTAAAGAGGGTCATTCAAGTCCCAAAAGACTGTGAATTACTCTTTATATTTAATCTTTTAGACAAAATAGCTTTTATGAATAGTGCTAATTGATCTGATAAATCTCAAAGGATGTTGGAAAGGAAAGTAAGTAATATATTGTTTTAATATCTAATGCATAATTGCTGAAAACTGTTGTAATATTATTTTTTGTGGCTTTAGGTTAATCTCAATATGTTTGTCTGGGTATGTTAACAGAGACTATAGACTCAATGTCAGTTATTTTGAACTTCTATTCATTTTTATTTATTTAAGCTTGTTACTTACTCTATTTTTACACCGTTCTGCATGTTTATTGAGCATTTTCTTTTTTTTCCTAATAAATAGGTATTATTGAGACTGCAGATAGACTGGATCGTGAGACTACTTCACATTACTGGTTAACTGTTTATGCAACTGACCAAGGTGTTGTGCCCTTATCATCTTTCATTGAAATCTACATAGAAGTTGGGGATGTTAATGATAATGCTCCTCAGACCACAGAACCAGTTTATTACCCAGAGGTCATGGAAAACTCACCTAAAGATGTATCCGTCATTCAGATTGAGGCATTTGATCCAGATTCCAGCTCAAGTGAAAAATTAACCTACAAGATTACAAGTGGAAATCCACAGGGATTCTTTTCAATAAACCCTAAAACTGGTAAGTACAATACAGTGTTTTATTTTACATATGAGTGAATCAGCATATTTGTATAAATACATAAACCAGGCAAAAGCAAGATCTTTGGTTTAACTGTGCTTTCACAGTAGTTAGAGTTAAGCTGGTATCTTGGGCTGTGTCAATATTAGTAAGTTACACAAACAAGTAGAAGAGGATTTGAGAGTGAAGGAGCCTGGTTCAAAGTACTTGACATCCATGTCATGCACATTTTGGGAAGGTTTACTTCAGAGTAGCCCCATTCGAGAGTGGTCAATGCCCATTTGCTTTTGTAGTGCAGTAAGTATACAGTAAAAATACATAGTTTAGTTTAGGCATAGATTTTTTTGTCAGATGCTTTTTTTTCTGGGTAGTATTAGTCTAAGCAGTGCAAGCCATTTTATTAACTGCAAACTTGCTTGTCCTGCAGTAAAAAGGGACTGTCTTTGTAAGTATTGATAGCTGTTGCTGTTATAAGAAATACAAAATCTAAAAGGTAATTTGCAGGTTATGTGGTTGTCATGTAATAAAAAGGAAGAGCCTGAGTTCAGTGGTTGTTTGGAAAGCTTCAGAAAAAGCATACTGAGGTTTTAATAGGAAAGTACAAATACAAGAAACAAGTGACCTTTTAGTAACTGTAAATTACAAATACTGAAATGGGTGTAGGGCAGGGAGATGGGAAACAAAATATTTAAATCTACACAGTGATTTTGGAAACAATGTGAAGGTTGCCTAACATCCTTCTGAATGAATGTAAATAGTACATATACATATGTTTTTTCCACAGATCTTTTGTAATGATAAAGAAGGGCTTGGTTTTAATTAAATAGTATTTTGCTGGGCTGGGCACAGCTTAGCTTTTTGTGTGTTGCATTTAGTTACTATTTCACAGTACAGATTACAGGAGATGCTTCTTATTCACTCAGACATAAATTTCTTCTCATAATCCAGAGATTTTTAGGCTAGAGGTGCTGTAGAGGTGTAGAGAATGATTTTAATCTGTAACAAAGTAAGTAGAAGGGAGTAATAGAAGCTTTATTCATTTAGCTCTTGCTCATTTGTGGAGGGAATTTCAGGGGATAAAGGAGCAAAAATTGGCTGTAAAATGTTTTGAAGGCTGGGGTTGACACTATGGCCTTCATTCTGTTTCATAGTTGTTTCAGCTCAGGGTATGAAAGACTTGCGTGCTGTATCAGCTGTAATTGCTGTGTCAGCAAAGCTCTGAGTGCAAACACAGGTATGTTATTTGCCTTATTTCTGACAATAACTTCTTTGTCAGCATGTGCTGCATCTGCTTGTGAAGACATTGCCAAGAGAGACATATGAAATAGCTATAGCAACAGAAGATCTTTAACATAGTTATAGCCTGTATCTAAATATTATATTTACAGAAGCTTCGGTTTTAGAACAAAGGCAGCCTAACAAGTAAAACAAGAATAATTCAACCACAGAGTCTTTTAAAGTGAATGCAGAAACTCTGTGCATGTGTGTGTGCTTTGCTTCTGTTTGTCTTTCTCTGCTTACACATGATGCAAAAGGAAAAAATTCTGCTCTTCTATCTACTTCCTCACCCTTTCTGGTTTTCAAAAGTACTGTTTGCCTGGCACTTTTGATATTTCTTGTCATTTCAATCAGTGCTATTGATAAAAATGAGAGTAGAAAGAACTGAGTGACTGTGGTGCTCAAATTGCAAGTGAATATAAACTCTACATTTATTTAGTCTTTACTGTGTAATTGGCCAACTATTTTTGGTTGCTGTTTCCTTATTTTTTCTGTACCTCATTTTCTCTTTCTTCCGGTCCTTTCCAACTCCTCTCTGCTTTCTGTGTCATTACGCAGCATTTTCCAAACTTTGTTTTAAAAAACATGCTTGCATGCCTCCCTTACCTAAGTTTTGAGATGAAGAAACATCTTTATTCCTCTTTAATGGATAGAAGATTTAGGGCAGCAGGAGGTTGTGACTTGTCTTTAGAGAGTTTGTAGTTTTCCATGTCAGTAGTTTACTGCTGATCTCATTTATGTTAGAAAAGGAGCTTGAGGGAGCTCAACATACTAGATGGTGAAGTGATACAGAACACTTAATAGAAAGCTAATAAAGATTTTCTGTCAAGAGAGTTTCTTACCTGCCTTATTGTAGCTTGCATACTGTAGAAGCAAACAATGCAGTCCAGATTCCTCAACTCTGTCTTAAAGGGAAAGAAAAAACAACAAATGGAAATAATTATATTTCAGAATACAAGCACTGAGAAGAAAATAATTTCCGTCTGATTTACATTCAGCAGCAGAAATATTTTCTAAATATAGTTAAAATCACAGGGATATGTAGACTCATTGATGTCTATTACTGTTAAAATAGTAATGCTAGATAGCCATGATAAACATAGAGAGGAGGGGAGGAGATGATGTGGGCAGAGGAGAAGAGAAGGGAAAATTCTTTGGCTGGTTTCTGTTCCTGGAGTGCCCTCAAATAACTTCAGTGGATATTAAATAGCTAGTTAATGTATATTGTCTTCCTATTATATAGGGCACTGGATTTCATGCAGCCCAATGGGCTGTCTTGTTTCTCCTGTACGTGTTTGGTGTGAAACTGTCAGTCTGCAGTAGAAACTAAGTTAGTGATCAGGATGAGTTTTGACTGAGGTTATTAGGTTCATGACTTCCCAAGTCTCTCTTCTGTCTATTAGAAATCAGATATGTTTAACTTGAATAGATCTTATTTGGGGTGAAAATGCTATCACTAGGATTGGGATGCTAAGGAGTTGAAAAATCAATTTAAAAGACACTAATTATTATTGTATCTCAGTTAAAATAGGGCTCAGCTGAAGAGTACATTTGATAGAATTAGTGAGATCAAATCCTGTCTTGCTTGCTTATGCAGGTATGTTACTCTTGTTGGACCTTGTGAGGCTATCGAACTGTGAGGTAGTTGTCAAAGAGAAACCCTTCACAGGGTCCTATGTTTACCTTCCAGTCAAAGAAGAGATAGGGCTGAGACAGGAATAGGGTTTTTAACTGTATCCCATTGTAACACTCAAAGTGACATAGCAAGAGTTAAGCGTTTGTTACTTTGGGCTGCTGTGCAGCCTCAAAGGTGGTTTGAGGACTGTAATAGCATTCAGTCCGAGTTAAGGAAAGCCTAGTGTTGGGATTCTTAAAATATGTGGTGACTTAAAAGTACGTTTCAGCTGATAATGTTATTGTCTTCTCTTCAGGTCAATGATCCATCTTTTTCTGTCTCTTTATAGATTTTAACACTATGGTATCATGGTCCAAGGCTAGAACTCCCACACATAATAGCAATACAGATTATAAATAGCAATAACCTACATGTAAACTATGTCAAGTGAAGTACTGCTTTCTGTTCTCTGGAAGTAGCTAATTTGTTTCTGTAATTTCACAGACTCCATACTAAGATGCCGGTATCTTTGTGGAATAATCCTGAATTTTTAGGTGGTGAAACTGAATGACATGGACCTATGTAGGTTACAGTTTATCTCTCACAGAAAGAAGAAATTTTTATGTGATAATAACTATTGATTGACTGATCTGTTTCTCAGGAATGCTACTAGCTGAAGTAGTATCTGTGTGCTTCTTACAGTGATCAGTTTCTGAGTATCCCCTTCATTGACACTTAAAACCATCTTCCTTATTTTAAGTAATTATAAAACACAGCTTAGTTAGAGAAACATTGCTAAGGTTTTTTTTTCTTTGCATGCAGAAATTCCAATTTTTGGAGCAGGATATATAACACAGTGCATCACAGGATATTTTATAATCTTTTCAGATATACCTGGCCTTTCATTAAAGGAAATGAAATATAATTTTTCTTTAGTTTTGAAGTTTACATGTAATGAAAAAAACCTGCTGTACGTATGAGCTGCCCAGGTGGGATAAAAATAGTTATCAGTATTATTTGCAGGAAAGAATTAGAGCAAAGACTAATTACACAATTTAAATGCTCAACCTGAACACGACTGTAAACACATATGTAAGTTATTTTAACTACTTTATATCCACTTAACTTCTTGAAAATATCTTGTGATTAAATACAGAAGTAATTGAACAGTAGAGTTCCAAGGCGTTTTAATATGTTTAAATGGAAGGAGTGGAGTTGGGAGAATTTGATAGCTATTCAGAACACAGGTCCTGGGTTAATCTCACCAGTTTAACCCTAGAGCTATTGCACTGAGAGTCAAGAAAATATTTGCGCTTTTAGCAACACTAATGTAAAGCAAATGATTATATAACAGTAAACAAATTCCAGGTTTTGTGCTTTGAAGCTCACAATGTACAATGTTTTTTTCTGGTATATATATTAAAAAGTAATTTAGTAATATCTCACCGTTTCTTGTAGGTGCAGTTTATTTGCTTGTGAGTTATTTGGGTGTTTCTCTTTTTACATTTTGTAATTACCTTGTAACAAGGTCAAAGACTTTGAAACTTAATTATCAAAGTACTTCTAGTTGCTAGTTTCCATATTTCACTGGATGCATTTGGATATGCTTCGTCTGCGAAAGCAATGAGATGGACAAAAAATGGATGCTTTAGGGAACAAGTAGTGAGCTGTTTCACTTAAAAGTCCAATCTCGTTGTAGGACTGGAAAGGTTTAGATATCACTGATAGAAACTCTGTGGTAGTATTTACAAAATACAATTGATTATTTTATTGTTTGAGTTAAATTACTGAATATTTTTATTTTTACATGAACAGTCATATTGAGTGGACAAATTTATATTTTCCATCTTTGATTCTTTGATATTATAATACCTTAATTAGCTTTATTGCTTTTGAGTAGGAATGTCGGAAGCATGACAATTGATAGTAAGATTGCAGTAATTCTTAGTACTTAGTGTGCCATCTACTAATAATAGCTGATAATACCATTGTATATAAGTATACATTTATATGTTTATGAATTATTATATAATTTCTAATCTATATAGGAATAACCATTTAGAAATGGATCTGTTAGTGCCAATTCAAGAGAGAGTGCGTTCATTTTACTAAGAGCTTTCAATCAAAACAAGTAATTTCTTTCTGTCTGAGACAGGAGAGTAGGACATGCATTAAATACAGGGTTTTTGTTACACCCAGTAAGAATTGTAAGGGTAGTATGCAAACTATCTCCCCAGTTTTAAAATGTGTACTTACAGCTCCCCAGAGTGACATTGTCAACAAAATTCCTCTTCTATCATTGTTTCCTATGTTGTGTAATTTTTCTGGTTTTATTCTTTAAATGATGGGATTGCAAACTTCAAGTGAAATGAAAAGAAAGGTGTTCACCTTTAACTGATCAACAGCAATGGCTCAACAAGTCATATGTAAAATGTGGAAATTTAAGAGAGAAGAACATCCTTAATTGCAGCAGAACTAGAGCCATTAGACTGTAAACAAAAGGAGCTCACTGAATTCCCCTAGGCTCTGTATCAGTTTCCATATGGATGGAATAGTTTTACCATGCCACGATTTTGCCATATGGCTGCTATTCAGCGATACAGCCTTTGTATAATTAATATCTCAAAGACTGCTGAGCTAATATGCCTGAAAGAAGCTTATACTACCTTGTAAGCATCAGTATGCACATTAGAATGGCAAAAACTGCATTTGCATAGTGAAATGAGTTCCAGTTTTCCTTAGTATTACTGAGCAAGAAACTGGACTCCTAACCAGGTATTCATATAGGATGAGGGGAGACCTTTGTACTTTTTTTTATTACCTTGTGCATGTTATTCAGGCAAGAAATAATTTTTGATCTTTTTGCCAAATTGGTATGCTTATTTCCACTCCCCCAGGACTTCTGTTACATTTATTGTACTGACAAGATTTGGCTTGGGGAAAGAATTAGGTCTGGGTAGCAAGTAACACTTTCTCCAGAAACCATATCTTCAGAAATTTAAAACAATAATAGCAAATGAGGCAGGGAGTTACTTGACATTTCTCCATATATCAATTTTGAGTCAGATTTGCAGAAATGCTGATAGCAAAACTATAGCTTTCAATGCCTTTAATGCAACTTGATATGAAAATAATGCATACTTCCAAAAACTAGACTTGGGTTTTTAAGATGGACAGGAGAATGACAAAATTAATTTTGAGTGTTAATTTCCTCCTACTTCAGTTTTGCAGGTGTAAAATAGGAATAATAGCGCAACTTAACTGGGAGTGTTGTGAAGGTACATTAATTTATATTTATGAAGCACTTGAGTATTATCATGAGAATGACACAGACATTCCTTTGAGGAAATTAGTAATCCTGTGGTATAAGAGTTAGGCTGTTTAGATAAGACCTTTCTTACATACATAATTCCATCAGAAGGGTTGAGTAATTACCAATTTCAGAACATACTGTATCCTGTGCTCCCAATGAGGCCTGAGTCTGTGCATCTTAATGCACACATGCAAGACAGTCAAGTTAAAATGATGTGTCTGTTAGTCTTGACTCTGGAATTTCCTAGTTTGAGTGACTAGATCTGAAGATAAGCGTTTGTCTAGGATTTAATATTATTTAATGTAACTTTTGCTCTTTTTTCTATGATCTTTTTTACTATCTCAGGTATTTGGAAGTAATGCTAAATTGATCCTGTGGCAGTTGAGGATTGTGGCAATTTTTGTTTCATAAATTATACCACACCTGAAAAAATGCATTGCAAAGTTAACATCAACCTTCAAATTAAGTGCTGATTTAAAGGGATTTTTATATATGCAATCCCAAAATAGAATGCTATTTTAATACAAAAAGTTTGTTCTATCGAACAGCAGGATTTACATTTTGGTAACACTGAGTCTGCAGCTTTTATTGTCTGTTAGTCTCTAGTAATCACTAGAGCTTTAAGTTATAAAATGCTAATAGCTCATGGTCAAATCATCTGCTTCACATGATTTTATCATTTTACACTCTTTGTAACCTTTCTGTTACATACATGTGTGTATGTATGTGTGTCTGATTTGGAGACTGACTGCAGTGAAATAGGAAATGGATACAGCTGCAAACAACTTCCATGGGTTTCCGATAACACTGGAGAATTACTTAGTGAGGAAATGAAGGGCCAGTGACCGCACAGTAGTATTGGCTTCGTTTTAACAAAAGAAATCTTTGCTGTTTAACTACTTGTGGGTTTTAATCCCAGTTGACCTAATATTTTAGAACTTGAATAAAACCAGTTCTACTACATTTTACACTATGTGATTTAAAGTCAAATAAAGACACAAACACTGAAATTGTTCTTGTTACTTCTGTAGCTGGCAAACAATGCCAGGCTCAACTCTTCTTCATTCATGTCACACAGCTCCAAGCATATGTAGCAGCCTCCATGTGCCCAACTGTTTACCTGTCACATGCAGAGAAATAGTGTTTGATTACACTGTCTCTAGAACAGATTATTTGTTCTTTGCCTTCAGTGAAAATGTGACCAGAATTAGCCCAAATGTTTGTTAAACCCCTGCAGTCAAAGAGGGTTACATGAGAGTAGACAAAACTTTGTATAGATGTACGCTTAGAAAGAGAGTTTAGTTCTGCAAAAAGCTACTTTTACTTTCCTTATAAATACTGTTTAAACCACTTGAAGTGCTATTAAACAAGTGCTTTTCAACATGGTCTTTTTTGGAACCGGGAAAACAAGTTTATATCTGAAATGCCTAATAACATCTTCATATCCACTCACTCTACAATATTTAGGGATTTAGCACTTGAAAAGGTAAAAATTTTGCTATAATATAGTCAACTATTAAAAAAATTATTTGCAAGCATTTATGTAGAGATCACTTCTTTTAAATTTTGGGTGGTGGTGTTTGGGTCTTTTTTAAAATTTATTTTATTCTCTTACGTCTCTTTGGAAAAAGCAAAATGGTAGAAGCTGGGAAAATAAATGGGAAGCACAGTAGTCCTTCCCTTCTCCTGTTTCTGTCCCTGACACTACATAAAAACTTGAGGTCATGCTCTGCACGATCTATGTTGTAAGGCAGGACTTTAAAAGAAAGTGAGATTTTCTTAATTTTTTTCCATATTCTGATGCAGAAATGGTGACAGACTCCCTCTACATTGTATGTTCTTTTGAGCTGGAGAATATAATATGCAAAATTACAATTCTAGCCAGGGAAGAGATGGTGGTCAGATACTGTTATGAGCCACTTACATAATACCTCCTTTACACAGGCTTTCAAAGATACCAGTCTTTCCTTGATAGACTCTCTGAGTAGTGTAACTTGATGCAGTTTGTGTATATAACAACACTATAACATTATTATTATTTTCCTATTAAGAGAAGATTGCTCAGAATTAGTGCCCTGATTCACATCTTAGTGGGCTTGATTTTTGAGTAATGAAAACAAAAGATCAGTCCCAGGAAAAATATAGTTTTACATTAAGTAATACGTTTTTTTCTATCTGAAAGGTGGCGTCACAGTCAAAGGCTAACTAGGAGTCAGCTATAAAATTCTTCTTCAGCTTTTCTGAGAGGTGAGACAAGATCTTTGGCAGCAGATTCTGATCATCTCTGTCATGAGTGTTGCATGGAGTTCTTTACATATGGTTCTGTTACAAAAGCAGTTCCCTTTAAATTGGTAGATAAAAGGAAGGCTGCAGTGCATTCCAGGCTTGTTCTAGTAGTATTCTGTCTTGTAAACGTAGGAAATAACATGCAATTAAAACAAAAGGAAAACAAAAAATAAAAAGGCAACATTATATAAATATCCAAATTCTTACTTAGAAACTACTATTTTAGGGTTTAGATGGTATAGGGAGTTAGAGGGCCTCAAAAGAAAGCCTGTAATAGTGTTGGAAATATCCTGATATTCTTAGTGTCATTTGAACAACTTTCTCTGTACTTTTGTAAAACCAGTGTTTCATCCATAATCTATTATTAGCATAAAAGGATAGAAGATATCAAAGACAGTTGTATAGAACAGAGTTATACTGTTACCTCAACTTTCCTTTCATATGAAAGATTTAAATGAGTAGCAGAAGAAAATTCTGAAATGGTTATTTGTAAGATTAAGGTTGCCAGAACTCTGAAATGTCTCAAAGTACTAATCTGTATCTTGTTTATCCATACACAGAGAATACTAGAATAAGACAGTTCTTTAAAAAAACAAATTTGGTTTTTTATTCATAGTGTTATATCATACAATGTTTTTTCTGGCATGCTGCTGCTCTTCAAGAAAAAAACTTTTACATCCCATGTCAGTGCTGTGGTGAAAGTTGAAAAAACCTCTGCCAAATCACATTTTTAATTCATCTTTTTCTAGTCTTTCAAAAACTTTCTGTATTTCAACAATAGAAATAGAGTGCTGTTTGTTGGCTTTTTAAGGAGATGCATTCTTGAACTTCTCTACATTTTCAGATGTAGAAGACTGTATTTTCAAATTGGATTGCTAGTTCTGAAGTTGACAAAGCAAGACCAACCATCTCTTGCAACTGATGAGCTTTCTCAAGGAAATAAATCCTCATTATTCGAATTAATGAAAAAGAAACACTAACATAAACTGTATAGACACACATACACACACAAAACCCAGCGAAGAACATTTAGAAGGTGAATTTTCCCCCTCAATAAGCCATATCTTCATATTTTGGAGGGAATGGATGTTGTCCGTATAACTAGCTAGTTTCATATCCTTTCTCTACAAATTAGTTAAGTATTATTTTTCACATTTTTATACTTCAAAAGTAATGTTGGTTAAATAAAACATTGTAACTTTCTCAGATGAATTGGTCTTTTATGAATTAATAATTTTATCTAGATTAGAATGAACTTTTTTAATATTAAGATGCATTTTGTGTTTCTTTTTTTTTTTTTTTTGGTGTCATAGAATTATGAGCTATATGTAAGTGTGAAAGACTTCTGTCTTATGTTGGTGGTATGTTATGACCTGTACACCTTTAGTCCAGTGGGTGGTCTCATTTGTCTTTGTGTAGGAGTCTTAGATGTGCTAAGATAACTGGGATCAAAACCCTCCCTTTATGTTTTGTTTCCAAGGTTGCTATAATAAGAGAGCAATTTAAAAAGCTAGTACTTCAGTTTTCTGGTGTCCTGTAGGGTTATTTGGAAACAGTTTTCCCAAAAGATACTTCCTTATTATAACATGCTAAATACTAAAAAACTTTAATTAGACATTGTAATTTCTTATTTCACTTAGAACATTTAACTATAATTTGTCAAAAACTTTTAAACATCTGTTCTCATACTTCACCAAAAAAATACTATTCCCCTCTAATATGTTTTCATGTTTGTAGGTTTTTATAAAATGCCAAAAAGAGTTCAGTAATTTCTCATGTTACTTACAGTCATTCTCAGCCAATGCTGTTATATACTGTAACTGCAACCAAAACAGATTTGGGAGTAAAAAAGAGCCGTGGTAAAAAGTTGAATTGCATAAGGGCAATTTTGACATCAAGACATTAGCCAACATGGAAACCTGCTCTGATATTTCTCTTTGAAATCGTGTATACTTAACTGACTGTAATAACTTTTTAAATCTCTGTTTTAAAGTTTGGGCTGTGTGTGTAGCAAGGTGTAGTTGCAGTACACACAGACTTCATGGTTTAACTATAACTACAAATCGGCTTGTTGATGTATACTTTCAGTAAACTCAGTGCAAAAAGTTAAAAAATAAATTTTCTTAAGCTACCTTGCATTTCAGAGACAATATTTACCATCTGTAAATAGCTTTACGAGCAGAGTAAATTCCAAAGACTATATATGTTCTTTCTTTGTGAATTTGTCAATCTTCCTTAATCAGTGTATGTGTTGCAACAGTTTTATAGGAAATTAATTGTGAAATTGTAAAACTTTTGGGTCAGAGGAGGTGACCTCAAAAGTAACTTCAGTCTTTTAAGAATTGGTCTTAAGTAGTTCTCTCAACTGATCATGATTTTTTAAAAACATATTAACAACTCAGTGCTGGCTGCTATATTGTCAACATTATCATCTTTGGTCAGGGGGAAAAAAAAACCCAAACAAATACAAGTTTGGAAAGGGGTGTAGGGTTTCTTTCTTTGATCAAACACTGTAAATGCATTAAGACTATGTCAGGTTTGAAAAGATCTTTCAAGATGATGTGAGATTTTATAGCAATAATTATTAAAGATGGTATGTCTCAAAATGAGAAAATAAAGGCGAATGAAGATCAGGTTACTGAAAGGGTTAATTACTGAAAGTATTTGAGCTTTGAATTGGTGTGGCTTTAGTGTACCACATGGTGCTGAAGGCTAGAGTATTTTTGCAAGGTAAGCAAAGAGATTACAAAAATTTATTGTGTTCTTTTGATAGTAAGATCAAAGTTCATTCTACAGGAAGTTTATCATCACTTACTAGTTTCCTTTCAATAATCATACTTTGTGTTTGTTCTGTTATTCCATTCAAAATTATTTTAGCTATCTTTTTATTAAGTATTTTTTTGTGTGTGACTTCATCTTGACTTACAGTTCTGGTTTTTATCTTCTTATGTATGAGAGAAACAAACTACCAGGAGAATATGATTGACAATGAAACTGGACACATTCTAAACACTTTCAAGCCCTTAGAATTCAGGATATTAGACTTGGGCTTAATTTTCTACTATAGATGTTTGGGTGTGTGTGATTATATATTTCTTTTCATTATTCCCCCAGTAGTTCAAATAGTAAAGGGATTACTGCAGAAGCAGTTACACCACTGTCTCAGTAAATCCAGACTGAAAATAATGTACTCTGTGAGTGACTAATTAGAGTATGCAAAACTACATGGCTTACTTTTGTAGGATACATTTGAGCAGTTTTCTATAATTATATATTCACTAAACATGGATTTTATACTTAATCTGAAATCTAGTTGAAATTGAAGCTCTACAGTGCTTATTGAGTTTGATGACTTAGTTTATGTAAAGTGTTTTTTCCTCCTTATACCATACGTTAATAATCTTTGGTGGATTGCTTGTCTTTGCTCCCTGTTTGCAATCACTAAAATGATTAATGAGTACTCTGATCAGCAAATTCTGCGTCTTTGTATCTGGATGCTGTTAAAGTAGTTTAAGGAAGTGACTCAACTTCACATGTGCACCTTGCACTTATACTTCGTAGTAGTCAGATTGAGTAGTTAAATTGCCTGGTTACTGATTAATGTGGTAACAGCCATAGGACTAACTAACTAACTTTTTGACCCCATATACAAAGCTTACAGTCTTTCTTGGCAACAAGTAACAAATGCATAAACACTGATATTACTGTACTTCAGTAAATGTCTAATGTGCTGACGCAAGCACACCACTATGGACTCCGCTACTTATCCCTTATTTGATGCAGTCCTGACTTGGGTAGGCCTGAGATCTTAACTGTTACTTTACTTTAGTGGAGTACCATTCAAAGGGCAAGACATTTATTCAGCTGGGATATATGTGCCAAAAATGTTTTTTGTGGATGAAATTCAAGAGCTTATTCAGCATCACCTGAAACAAAATTAAGGAAGCGCTTAAATAAAAAGTGGTCTGAAGAGCAAACAGAGTGTGTAGTTCTATAAAAGTGTTTTAGACCTTTCAGTCTGGAGTTTTCCTAGGTGCCTGTACACGGTGGGAATGTCCTGCTGGCTTTTGCCTGAACTGCTGCAGGTGGGAATTGAAGGGGAAAGGCACCAAAGCTGTGAAAGACTGCACTAGTTGAAAGCAATCATGCCTATACTTAACAGAAAGGGAATACTGATTTCCTACTACAGTAGGTCTCACTTTTAATTTTTCTAAGCCTATTTATAGGGTAATGTAACTAATTTTTTGTAAAATACCCTGATCAGAAAGTTCATACATGAAGTGGAAAACTACTCTTTTAGCCCCAAAAGTGAATTTAAACTGCTTAGAAAGGTCTGCTAAGTCACAGGCTGTAAACTGTGCTAGACAGAAGTGATCTTTGTTCTACCTAAACAACTGTATAGCAAAAAAAGGTAAGATACATTAGGCCAGAGAGAGCAAGTGCACAAGAACATAACTGTTATGGGTACTCAGCTAAGAGAGTGAAAAGAAGAACCTGGGCTCTTGATTTATCTTGAAAAGTTATACCATTTTTACAGTCTTTATTGAAAGAACATAAATGATTGCTTTTGGATGTTTTAATTGAGCAGAAGAGGCATTTGCAGCCATTTAATGAGCTTGTAAATGATAATGCTAGTTTCTTTTGGGACTATATATTTACAGTCATATTTTCAGCACTTGAAAATTACTAGTGCCAATTCTGTTGCTGTTTTATTAAGAGCTATTAAGGTGCTTGAGACAAGAAAGTTTAGCTTGAAAAGCAAGTTGAATTTCTAAGGAGCTATCTTTAGGACTATGTAAACCAGAGGAGTTCAGTTCCTTTATGATAAGCTTTCTCTGCTATGATAGCTGGTTAGTACTATGATCTTGTTTATTTTTTAACTCAGCAGCCTGCCTTCATGGTGATATATTAAAATGTCACACTGTCTAGCTTATAAGCATCATCTATACATGACTGGTAAGACATGGAATTTATATTATGTCAGCTGCAAAGCTGAAATCTGTTCTTAAATCCCTCTGCTATTATTTTTCATTGACCTGTTTTTATTAATCTCTTTGTTTACTTTGTTTGTGAAGCCTTGTCTTGGCTTACATAAAAAACAGGATTTGACAACAGTCTTGACAAAAAGTTTATCTGAACATCATTAGACAGGAAATGTGGGTCTTTTCTGATGGTCACTGATTGTAAAGTTAGGTGTAGATCATAGTTAACCTGAAATCAGTTGAAAGAAACACGACTAAAAATTATTATCAGTCATCTTGTCTGTATTTCAGAAAGTGTTGAGATACTGGAAGCAGTTTAAAACAATGTCATAAGAGATCTTCCTGACAATGAGACTTGACGACCACTGTATTATCAGAGATGTCTAAGACATGACTTGAGCACACTAAGTACTTTCATGAGGAGAAGACTACTCCTTCCAGTGGACTTCTTAGTCTGTCAGGCAAAAGGAAGATACATTCCTCTGTCTAGAAGGAAGAGCTGTTTTGAATGGGATATAGTACACTATTTTGTAAATGAGGGTGATTAGTAGGAAATCCTGCCTTGAGGTGCAACAGCACCTTTATCACTTGAAGAGACATAATTGGTCTTCAACTTACTTACAGAATGTATGCTGTAATTTGCCCAGTGCTTTAGGGCTGTATTATGCAGTAGTCGATCTAGATTATCATTACAGCCACATGTGAATTTAAAATCCATACCTCCTTCAACTCTTATACTGATTCATATATTAAGACCTTGTAAAGAAAATACCAAGATAATTGTTTCTAGCTTTCATTAGTGATTTGTCATTTTTGAGGTCAAAATGGGGGAGCAAGTGCTTAATTGTAATACATTATAAGTAAACTGATCTAAAGCTTTAAACTGATTGAGTTGCACTAATGGAGTCCAGAGAAGCCATTTCTACTGACTGGTTATGGTTTGCATTCAACATGGAAGACAAAAATCTCATTGACAAATGTGACCTCATAGAATCATCATAGAAACAGAGAATGGATTGGGTTGGAAAGGATCTTAGAGATGGTCTTGTTTGAACCCCCTGCTATAGGCAGAGTCACCTTCCACTAGCCCAGGTTGCTCAAAGCCCCATCCAACCTGGCCTTGAACACTGCCAGGGAGGGGGCAGCCACAGCTTCTTTGGGCAACTGGTGCCAGTACCTCACCACCCTCACAGTAAAGAATTTCTTCTTTATATCTAATCTAAATCTACGCTCTTGCAGTTTAAAAGAGTTACTACTTGTGCTATCACTACACTGTCTGATAGAGTCCCTCCCCATCTTTCCCGTAGCCCCCTTTAAGTACTGGAATGCCACTCGAAGGTCTCCCCAGAGCCTTCTCTTCTCTGGGGTGAACAATCCCACCTTTCTCAGCCTGTCCTCATAGGGGAGGTGCTCCAGCTTCCTGATCATCTTTGTGGCCCTCTTCTCTTGAGCAGGTCCATGTCCTTCTCATGTTGGGGGCCCCAGAGCTGGGCACAGTACTGCAGGTGGGATCTCATGAGAGAAGAGTAGAGGGGGAGAATCCCCTCCCTCGACCTGCTGGCCACACTTTTCTTGATGCAGCCCAGGATATGGTTGGCTTTCTGGGCTGCGAGCATACATTGCTGGCACATGTCCATTTTTTCATCCACTAATAGCCCCAAGTCCTTCTCTGCAGGGCTGCTCTCATTGCCCAGTGTCTTTTTGTGCTTGGGATTGCCTCGACTCATGTGCAGGACCTTGCATTTGGCCCTGTTAGACTTTGTGAGGTTCGCACAGTCCCACCTCTTAAGCCTGTCCAGGTCCCTCTGGATGACATCCCTTCCTCCAGTATGTTGACTGCACCACACAGTTTGGTGTCATCAGCACCCTCAGCAAGTTTGCACTGAATCCCACTGTCCATGTCACCAACAAAGATGTTAGCACCGGTCACAGCACCAACCCCTGAGGAACACCACTGGTCACTCTCCTCTACTTGGACATCAAGCCATTGACTGCAATTTATATTTAATTCCAGTGTCTTGTATCATGTGAAGTTGGTAATTAAAAAAAAAAAAAAAAAAAGTTGTAGCTTCTTTCCCTATTTCCTTAAACCTTCACTGTCAATGCATTCAAAGATCAGAGAAACTGTATTTCATTTCATACACGACAAATCAAATAGTGTTTATACTACATCCAAATCAAGCCTGTCTGTTCAAACTCATTGGAGGCAGCTTAGTAGACTTGGCATCGGCTTTATTTTTCTGGATCGTGGTGTGTTAGTCCTGGCTGTCAGCCAAGCTCCCATCCAGTTCCAGAACTTTCATCATCTCAAGCTGAATGTGCAGTTGGAAACTGTTGAGAAAGCACATATGCCTGTGTTTGTAGGTATGCCTGTAGCAGGGAATTCATGATGTATACAAAGCAAGACAGAAATTTTGAGCCTTCCCTCCCCCCTTGGAAAGATCACTTTTTCTGATGCTATTTCGTTCATCACTGAGATCATCCATGCCATAAAGATAGCATGGAATTAATATAAATATTCTTAATGCAATGCCCACCTAATGTGCTGTGTATTTTTAAAGAGATCGCTATTTCAGCATTCAATGAAAGTTGTTGTTGATGTGCTATTTTTCAGCAGAGGTAACGTGATGTAAGTGGGTGCTGAGATGAAAGCTTATATGGGATAAAATAAATACCTGCTAATGTCAGCTCCCTTGTGCTATTTTCTGTTCCAAATCTAGCAGGTTTATTTATATTTCTATAATTGAATGCTGTCCTTGCATTTTTGTCTGTTTAATACTGTTCAAAATAGAAATATGAAGTAAATTTTATTTTAATACGGTTGTAACTATTTTGATTTTTCAATAGACCTCAGATAGACAGCAGATATCTCCAGAACGTAAACTCAAAGGAGGACGGAAGGGAGAATACAATTGTATTTGTTACCTGGGGTTTTTGTTTTATTTTTTGTTATGGATGTTTAACATTTAGTTTCAGTTCATTGTAGTATCTCTCTAGCTAGTGAGGCAGAACAGCTGTGGTTTATCCAAAGTGTCTGTAAATTATTATGCTGCTGCTATGAAAATGTTTCTGATAAGGTGAGATTTGAAACATTACTGAATAGAAAAATTGCACCAAATCACTAGAAATACCATTTGCTCATCATTACCTTAAAAATGTTGTGAGTTTATTCTGTTTTCCTGAGGATGCTTGACCCATCTTGCCACAGTGTGCATTGATTTCCAGGTGGAATTATAATCAGTGTTGTGAATTACTGAAGCTCAGCGTTCCTGTTGGTTTTGTGTGTGTGAGGGTGGGGGTGTGATAAGAGGAGGCAGAAGGAAAACAGGAAAATATGACTGCAAAACGATGCTCTCTGAGTCATTTTTGCATCAAAAATAAATGCCTTGTCACAGTGATGTTTCTCACACATGCTGTCATTTCTCTCATTCAGCAGTAAACAGATTCTCCCCACCTCATAATAAGGATTTCAAAACTGATTGTTACAGACTTCTTCAGAGATAATTGAAATCATCTTTTACTTTGCACTTCTGTGGGAATGTGGTGTATGCAAAGGTGTGGTTATTCATTTATTTGTGTAGAGGGAGGAGCACAGCGAGGAGATCTCCATATGTTACAGAAAAGAGAGCGAGCTCCATCTAAAAAGTTTGAGAACTTAAATTTTCAGTAGAACGAGCAGAGTGGGGGCTTTTGTTGCAGGGAGCTAACTTATATTAGGTCCAAAGATTCCCCCCATCCCTCTTCATGGGCATTCACAAAAGCCATACTATATAGGAACACTCAACCTTATTATCACAGCCTGAATTCAGAAACGCTCTCTAACAACTGATTAATTCTGTTGCTGGAGCATTAAGCATTTTATAATATAGAAAAGCTTTGGGGGAACAAAAAAAAGAAAGGAAAAACTTAGTGATTGCCGTAATCAACTTTTTTCAGTCTTAAACTGTACTGAAACACTTCACTGAAGCTAAATTTTCACTTAGGAAAGTGGCTAGCAGTAAAGAGTTAAATAAAAAGAATGTCATGCATGTGTATGTGATTCTAAATCCAGAAGTGTTACATTTCCTTTGTTGGCATTAGTTTCTGCTGAATATACAGGATATATATGGTGAAGACTAAACCCTTCTGTTATTGGTCTGAAGTGTTTAAACAGAAGTGTGGCATGCTTGGTTGAAAAGACTGGAAGTTTTAACAGATCAAAGCATATATATTTTGTTCTTACTGGATACTTTTGTGCTTACCCATTTGAGTTGTATTGACCAGCTTAATTAACAGAAGTTTTATCTGGAATTAGACTTTCTTTAACAAACTGTAGTATGTAGAACAGTTGTACATGTAGAATTCTGTCCGGAGTGCTTACAGCAAAAGCATTTGTGCTTTTTTTCCCCCAAAGTATTAGTTGGCATTTAGTGATGCTCCAGTCTTAATGGCTCTTGATGGGGGAAAAAGTGGATAGGAAACTGTTGAAAGGTGCCATCTTTCTGCTCTCGTGTTAGAAACTTTCTCTAGTTGCTGCTGCTGTGAGAGGTGGAATCTAATATTGTCAAAGGGTGTAGATTGAATATTGAATACTCAGAAATACAAGCATAATGAGATATTTCTGCTGGAATTACTTTATTCTTCCTGTGCTTTTTAGGTTATTCTCCATTCTCAACCAATCTATTCAACAGCTGACTCCTTCAGTGACTGCTGAAATTTACCCTTTTCCCTTGCAACTGTGATGAGTCTCAGGGGATTAATGCTTCAAGGGAGGGCTTGTGCTGGCTTTCTCCAGAGGTACTCAATAGAAAGAGTTATTTAGACGAGCTTGTGTTTCTTGAAGTCACCTGCAAGTCCCTTTGCTCGAGGAAATCATCAGTTCTGCTATTTGTTCACTTCCAATTAACAGTTCTGTGCTGTTCCCCATAGAGCCTGTGAAAAGAAAAGGTGTGGCTTGGCCAGCCTCAGCCAGGAAATTAGGCAAAAGCTTTGTTTAGAATATGTGACAATAAATATTTTCAGTTGTCATTGTTCTCAGCTCTGTAATATCTATGGGAAGATACTACCTCAAGGAAGTTAATACAGAGTTGTCACATCCTTTTTCCATCCCCCCCCCCCCC
>NW_020799098.1:33624966-33703392 GCF_003259725.1 Athene cunicularia
TCCCCCCCCCCCCCCATCTCTAAATCCACAGTACTAATGCAACGTTTTTTCCTTTTTTTCTAGTTTTCATTCCCATGTTCCTTTTGTAATTAAGGGGACATTACTTCATAATACCAAAAGATGTAGACTAGCAATAACATGCATATCTTCTGTGTGTTGTAAAAACATAAAAAGATAAAGTAGAAGATTATGATAGATCTTTATGACTAGAAGAGTATATATATAATGGATTTGATACAAAAGCAAGACAGATTGGTGGAAACGCAACAGCAGATTTGAACATCATTTGAAACAGCCATTATTTGCACTATTTGTTTTTTGAAGAATAGTTGTTTGAACATTTGTCAGTTGTCATTTTGCCTTATATAGGTTTTATTTATATTATTTGGTATGGGCTGTCTGTTTTGTTGGTATATGTAGACTACAACTGTATTTTGACAGGAGCACTGAGTAGCTATGCTCTGGTGGTATACAATTCTGTTTCTGTTGGCCTTTCTCTTTTAAGTGAAATTGAAATCTTTGTTGCTTTTTTTACTTACATGTTCTGTTTTTTGTCAGCTGTGAGACAAATTAGAAGGCTTTTTTATTGTAGGAGATCAACCTTGAAAACTTTATAAACTGATTTTAACTTTTCTTATGAAGGCTCTTATTAATCAAAAGCTTACACTATAGTGAGAAAAAGGAATATTAAGTATGTGGCCTGTGTTTTGATCTTTATTTTGTCCTTAATATGGTAATTGCTTCCCTGTTTTTCAGTATGACAATTAAGGATCAAGGGTGGCAGTGTTTCCCTGTCATTGTAAAAAGCTGGGATAGTTGGGAAAGGTCTCATAGCATTGCAGCGTCTTCTGTATCTAGCATATGCTGGATTCCTGCTTCAGAGAATATGGGATGCTTTGGCCAGTAGTGCCAAATTTAATTTGGGCAAATTTAAATCTTAGTGTTTGCTCTATGAAAAGCCAAGTTAGGTCTAGCAGGATTTACTAACACAGGCTCAATTCCATGTGACACAGTGATGGTATTTGTGGGACCAGCTTGTACCTGCAAACAGGTTAATGGCTTTTGTGCAGCAAAGAAACTGAGTTATCTTTTGTGTTTGCATCCATGGCACAGTTAACCCACACCATAGCAAGCCATTCAGCTATAATAGAGAGTTGACCAAGTTTACTTTTCATGAAACTCGATACTTAAAATTTTGAACCTACCGTTAGGGAGAATTAATTCAAATAAGATCCTTTCACTGTCTTTTTGTCACCTTTTACTCTTTGATTTTCTTAATTTAAAGTAAAACTCACTGTGTCTTTCTAATCTTGCATTAAAGATGTATCAAACTCTTACAACAAAATCTAACATCATGTATCCAAAATTTGGGCTCATTCTCTGCTATTGCCAACAGTAGCTGTTTGATTCCTTGCCGTTGCCAAATCAAGCTAACACAGATTGCTTTGGTTTCTACCATTAATGCATCTCTTCAGGTCATCTTTTTTCTGTTGTTATCACTAAAAATACCAATAAATATTTCTCTTAAAGAGAATAGTAATTACTCAAATAATGTGTGTAAGCACCCTTTGAATAGCACATACCCTCTGAGAACAAGACTTCATGTCAGAGAATTACTTACATTACTCCTGTCAGAAGCATGGCATGCACACATGTGTTAGAAAATTGAGCTGTGTCTGTCTTAAGAATATTTTTGTGGCCCTTAAGGTTTGGAAATCCCTTACCCCCTCCCTTAATGAAAGCATAAATTCTGCAAAAATAGAAGAAACCCCTTAAGAATAAATTGACATTAGGTATATCAGTTACTACTGTTTTAACCTAAACATTCATATTATTTTCTTGAAGGATCTGATTAATTATTCTTTTACGTTTACAGGTCTAATTACAACCACATCTAGAAAATTAGATCGAGAGCAGCAGGCAGAGCACATACTGGAGGTAAATACTTTCTTTAGTTCTCTGAAAACAGTGCTTATTGTTCTTTTACAGAAAGTTAATGTTACCATACTTAATACTATATGAAGAATTTAGAGAACTGGATTTCAGAAATAACTTGCTTTCTATGTTCACTACATTGCAATGCAGAAAACCAATTATCTTATAAAAACAGTGTGTTGAGACTTTTCTGTAAGAAAAGAGTTAAGATACAGATACAAGGCAACTTTTTTGTTTTATATCTGTAAACTAACGTTTTCTTTCAGTACAAAGCCACAGTTATTAAAAGAAAAAGTGTGATTCTTTTTTTTATCCTCCACTATAATTATTGGAATAGCTATTTCATCCTGATTTTTGCTGAAAATGTCATCCAGAATCTTTTTTTAGCATTGCAATGTAGTGAATGCAAACAGATTGTGAGTAGACCTTTTTTCTGCATAACATATTTATCAATCACACGAGTTGTAAAATATGCATTGTATAGTGAGAGTCCAAAACCATTAAATTTATGCTTAATTCTTTTATTTAGCTACATTTAATTGATTGCCTGGAATTTATGTAATAGCTATTCTCATTCTCTGTCAAACAACATGAAAGAAAAACATGTAGACAAATGTGAGTCAGAGTTTCACAATGTTGTTATGCAGTATGACAGCATTGTATATCACCTGCAATGAAGACTTGATATTCACAGTGATACTTAGATACTAAGATTTATCTGGAACCTTTATTGTGCCTCTCCTCCTGAATGATAGATAAGAGACTGTGATGTGAGTTGGCAAAACTAACACTGAAGCTAGAGAAGCAAGCCTGGACTTTCTCAAAACTTGTGAAATCTGTAGAAAGGTTTTCTGTAGGAATGCAAGGACTGCATAGATGTGGAGGTGAATGTATTCCTTTATAGCACAAACTATCTTTTTGCAGAACTCCAGTGTACATGTAGTCTTTCTGGCCCTTTTCTATCTCTTCGGTGCATTACAAGCTGGATTAATGCAGCTGTTGGACCAAATTTTATCATTATTTTCATTTCTGTATCAGCTTTGGTTTCAAAGACCTCTTTGCACCTGAGTAGCGAAAGGGTGGAATTTCCTATGCAGTGTGTTTTTTATAGTAGTAGGGACAAAGTTCTTTAAGTAGCAAATCTGATTTAGTACTAGACATGTTACTCCTGTGAAGTCGTCATATTATTCTCTTTTTAAATTACATCCTTAAAATCTGCTTGTATCAATTTCCCAAAGCACTTAATGTCAGTTATATCTTATTTCATGACCACTGCTATGTATATTGGTTGTAAAATTGGTATCTCATGACTTTTACTCCTATGCATTGTGCTGACTTTTGTAGTAGATCTATACAGTAAATCAAATGAACTGTGGATCGTTCTTTGACCCTGAAGCCACAGTAGGTCTTTGACTGCTTATACCTTATCCTTGGAAGGGGGTGGCCATGTCCAAGTTGCCTGTTGAGAATGGTGCCTGAGATGTGTGAATTCTCAGGCTGCAGCTAGGCAGTGTGTGGGAGTGTGCTGCTTGTTCTGGGCCAAAACTTAGGCCAAAGATCCCACTAGCAGTGTAATGTTATGGGCAGTTGTCTGCTAGCAATCATGCCTGCTAGTTTAACCTTAAGTTATAACAATATAATGTGTACAGAACTCAGTTGGAGGTTTTTTTAAGGTTACAGTATCACACAAATGGTACATAAATTCTCTTGATTTCAGCATTCTCTATAAAGGTAGCAGATTCAGCTGATTGCTCTTTATTTTGGAATATGGGTTATTGCCTGATTGTATAATTTATAATTCTTCAGTCTTCCTTCATTTTGAACTCCAGATGGTTGTTAAAGTTTTGAATAAAAATCTGTGAAGTATCGCATGAAAGAACTCTTAACTACAGTGATACTGACAGACATCATGGCCCAAAGTAGCAGGTTTCCCATTTGTTAGTTTTATGTTTACAACTTGGAAAATAGATTGGAAAGAAACCCAGAAATGCACAGAGTGTTGGGCAATATCATGAGCCAAGTACTGAGCATCTGGCTAATTAATTGCGCATTGAAATGTTGACCAGATGGGTTGGTGGGTTTATTCCTTGTTTGCTGTTAAATTTGATCCTTGACTGCGCTCCTGCTTACATAATAGTAATTAGTATGCCCCATTCTTTTATTCCCAACTTATAACTATTTCCTGAGTGCACTTTTTAAATGCAATTATTTTAGTTTTATCTTCATGTTATTCTCTCATTTCCTAGTATTGTGAGTAATGCCTTCAAACTAATGTTACGTTCAAATCCAACTAGATTTTTCTCAAATTTGCCCTTTTATCTTTTTTTTCTGATTGGCTCAGGTCAGTGCTAATTTTATGTTAATGGCCAGGTTATTCTGTACCCCTGGGAATTTCCTCTTTTGGGATATGTTTTGGTTTTGTGTTTTGTTTTTTTTTTTTCAAACTGAGAGACATGGTGGTGTTCCATTACAATGTGAAAATTCTACCATATGTTAGAGATGAATATGAATAATTGCATTTCATGTTGCATTTCATGTGTTTTGTTGTGGTTAATCACTTTACTCTCACTTTTTCACTTCCTTCTTGCAAGTTATACCACATTTCATTTATATTTCCATATTCTTTTTCCTAAAAAAGATGAGAAAGGGCAAGAAAAAGCATATCTGATCATGTACTCATTCATGTCAATGTAAATTCATTTTTTCATCAGAGATTCAGTTCTAGTCTCCACTAGTATTCATTTCATTATTTTGTATCCAAGTTATCCTTGAATCCTTAAGTTTTTCCATTTTTCAGGGTATCCTAAGAACCAGTGAAGGAATTAACCACCCACATTCTTGACAAAAAACAAAACACCAAGTTGGGGTGGGCTTGTTGAAACTGGAATATTTTATATCACTGGTGGGTAGGGTTTGCTTGGGTTAAGGGGGGGGCGGATATATTTTTTTAACACCCTCTGCAGCACTGGTCTTGGGATCATAGAATTATTTAGATTGGAAAATACCATAAGAGTCTAACTGTGTATCTCTCCTATAATGTTTTGCCAGTGATACTGTAGTGACTGACTTCTATATGGAGCTTCCTCCCAGCAAAGACTTGCATCTTCCTCACAAACTCAAAACCAGAATGAAACTGCAGCATGTTACACATTTCCCATAGAATTTGTTGGAAACACTGGGTGGTTTTTGGGGGTTATTTTTGTTTGTTTATTTTTTTTTTACTTTTATTTTATTTTGCATTCCTCAGTGGCTTTCACAAGTATCCAGCAGAATTAGATGAGCATACCTCAGTTTATCGGTTTCCTCTAATTACAGCAGAGGTGGCACAGATGACCCTCAGACATTCCTTTGTGTTTCTGTGTAATAAATAAGGAAGGTAAATTAAGTCAAGGAAGATGATTTTAAGGGAGGAAAAAAAAAAAGAGTTGGAAGAAGAAAATGAAGGGGAGACCATAGAAGAGCTGAGAGAGAGTGCTGCACCAGGTGAAAAAATTGCTCTTAAAATGAGACACAAGGATTAAATTGTACAGCTAAAACCAAAACCAACCCAACAGCAAAGAAAAAGTAAGGAAAAGAGCATGAGGGATTGACACCAAAAAAAAAAAAAAAAAAAAAAAAGTCTTTACCCATCATTATTCCTTGTGTCTTTAATGCCAATGTTTTGGAAAACGGCCCCTTCAGAAACAGATTTAGCTAAGCTGCTAGAGGTCAGTTAATACTGTTATCATTGGAGAATTTGTATTTGTTTTAAATGCTACATGTAATAGGAGCTAAACTCTCCCCTGAAAATGCCTGGCATCTATCTGAACCCATTAGCTATTTACATGGATGGCAAAGTGCAGCCTGGAAGTGATCAGGCTGATTCTGTAACTCTTCTACTAACTGAGCTCATGCAGGAAGCAGGAACATAACCCTCCTATCTTCTTCTTTGAAATAGATGCTAAAGTAATTTCCATATGCTCTTATTTAACCCCTTATTAACCAATAAGGGGTTAAATAAGTAAGATTTAAGGTAAGATTCCTATAAATGAACTAAGTTTTTTTTCCATCAGTTTGATCCTTTTTCAGTAGACAAGGATTATTGTCTCTGTTTTCTGACTTCAAATTAACATAACTCTTTTCATTATGTTTTTGTTCACTACCCATGCCAATAACATCAGATCAGTCCTAAAATTAATATTGTAGAAGATTTCATACTCGTTTCATGGCTTTTCAGTAGAAATTTTGACTATTGCTGGAAGAGCAGACTTGGTTTCAGTTCCCATTTCATTTAGTCCATGGAAATAGATTGTGGTGTGTCTTCCTTAAAAAGCAATTTTTAAAAGTTTCTTTCCATTAAGATAATGATTTTATGTCTTAAAATGTAGGGGATTTTTAGTGTGTAGGCCTAGCAAATTCTGAAACTTACATTCTTATGAATTGCATCTTTTGACGTGTAAAATCAAATTATTAAATAGAAGAGTTGGAAGGAAACACTAGGCTGAAAGTATAGTAAGATATTGTTACAGTGAAGCTGTTATCAGAGAGAATATACTTGTGTGCTGTTCCAGTAGTGAAGTTAGTATTTCAGTTAAAATTCTGCAAAATAGTAAAATAAATTTAATATATATCTGTTGACTCCTACACGCCATACATCAAGTGTCAAAATATTAAGATGATAGCTGAATAAACTTTTGTAGTGCCTTTTGTAAATATTCACAAAATAGCTTTACACAGTGGTCTTTAACTGAAGTGTAGGGTATTACTTTACAGCTGTAGGCAGTTGTAGGAAAACCTGATTTAAAAAGTGCGTTGTGGAAGGACTGTGTTTGAATTGAGTGCTAACCATATCCTTTTTAATAAAAACAGGTAACAGTAACAGACAACGGTATTCCTGCAAAGTCAACAATTGCACGAGTGATTGTGAAAGTCTTAGATGAGAATGACAATAAGCCTCAGTTCTTGCAAAAGTTCTACAAAATCCAGCTTCCAGAACGTGGTAAGCCAGAACGAGAGAGAACTGCTAGGAGAGAGCCCATCTATCGAGTTATTGCTGCAGATAAAGATGAAGGCCCCAATGCAGAGATCTCTTACAGCATTGAAGATGGTGATGAACATGGCAAATTCTTTATTGAACCAAAAACTGGAGTGGTTTCATCAAAGAAATTTTCTGCAGCAAGGGACTACGATATCCTTTCAGTGAGTCAAAATCTTGTATGTCATGAATATGCAAAGTGTTTTTTTATCATCACTTCTTATTCGGTAGCTGGCAGATGAGTGATTGCGGTATCTGGAAGAAGAAAGCTTCAACAAATCCAGAAGTATTCTTTTGTGGATTTGTTTGGTTTGGGTTGTTTGGTTGTTTTATTTTCAGGATGATTTCAAATGTTTGTATCGAGAAAGTGAATCAAAAAGCTGCTGTTCTTTTCCAGAACTTGACAGATAATGAAAATGGTAAGGGAATATAAACGATCAGTTTGACTCTCTTTCGGGGAGAAAGCAAAATAAAAGTGAATTTACGGTAACAGTTTGTGCTGCTTTCAGGTGCTGCATACTTCTTCTCCATTTGCTACCCAGATAATGAAGGGCAAGTGGTACTTTGAGAGACACTTAACCTTTTTGGATGTATCTCACACAAGCAAACATGCTTGGAGCTTATTACTACTTTTCCATTTATGTGGCATAATGATTTATGTTATCCTGTAGCCTAAAAGATGTGTCTATTTCACAGATTAAAGCTGTAGATAATGGTCGTCCACAAAAATCATCAACTACACGGCTTCACATAGAATGGATTCCAAAGCCTGTCCCACCCACAGAGCCCATTTATTTTGAGGAAGCATTTTTTTCTTTTACGGTGATGGAAAGTGACCCAGTTGCTCACATGATTGGTGTAATAGCTGTTGAACCTCTTGGAACACCACTTTGGTTTGACATAACGGGTAAGGATGCCTTAAGGGCTTTTATTATTAGAAACAAATGCATGGAGTCTAAGATACTGGAGGGCTCATTGCAGCTAATTGCTCTTCTGAATAATGCAAAGTTTTGATGTCCTTCAGCTGTAGATGTATATTTTTTCCCTTAATTCAATATAAATCAAAATGACATAAATTTTTATCAGTGCCACTATATATCAAAGATTAAAATTACATTGCAAAATATCTGGTGTGTTGCAGTTTTGGAAATGACTTGCGAATATTGTGTCAGTGAAATTATAACTAATCAAATAAACCCTATAGACTGTAGGATAGGGAAAGAAATAAAATACCAGTTTTCTGCAAATCAGGACAGTACACCCAAAGAGAGATTATACTTTTCACATTGATTTCTGGTTCTCTGGGCTGCTTCTAAGTTTGCTGTTCCTTAATTCAGTACTAAAAGAAAAGCTTGCAATGTTCCTAACCCCAGCAAACTTCCTGTACATATTCTTACTGTATCATACCTTAGCTTCTACCATTGAAAGGGGAATTCTGATTGGTAATACTATATGTTGATGCTGTGGTGACAAAATGAATAATACTTTTTAATTTTACACTTACTCACTAGACCTCTGTGCACCAAGAATGCAGAGTGTTCACTGTATGGCTGACTAAGAACAAGTTTTGTCATGTGTTACGTGCTTTAGAATCAAGGAGAATAGCACAGCCTTGTTTCAGGAGAGCTATCTTGTTAGTGAACTGTTTCTGGTCTTAAGGATAGTCCTATCAGATCAGGATTTTTCCACCACATTCACAAGACAGAGGATGATCTTTTACATCTTGATTATCACTGAAAATTATAGCCATGATTTTGGTGTTGTTAGGGAAAGCATTTTTTTAATTATTTATTTTAAAAATAATTGTTTTAAGGGTCTGTTTTGCTGGTGTGTATTTCCTAAGGGATGCTGAGAACAGGAACAATTAAAAACAGAATTTGTAAAACGATACATATATCAAGAATATATAAATGACAAATACTTGAGGGTGTTCTCAGAAAACTTCCAAGCACATGAGAATAGACACAACTATTCCCTAAATGCATGCTTCATGCATGGACAACCTGTGATGGTATTGATAATCATTGCTAATGTATTAAATATTTACAGAGAATTTTTCAACAGTTCTTTCTAATGTATTCTGGGGGGGGGAAATTAGTTCCTGTCCAAACAGATCATAGCTGAATAAAAAGTGTTTGCATTTAGACAAACTTAGGGGTTAGAGATCTGTACAACTGTGTAGAGGGAGTAAAGAGTTGAAGATGGCTTCTTGCTTTCTCACAGGGGCAAAACTCTCTGCATTAGAGGTATTTTGGAATTGAGACTGCTCTTCTACTCTTCTCCCAAACATATACACACAATAGACATGGGAGTAGAAAAGCAGAAAATACAAAAATAAGTGAGCAGGAGAGAGGAGAAGGTTCCATATGCTGCAATTCAAACAGTTATCTGATCAACAGCAAACAGAAACATCTATAGACCAAAAAGAGTCCATTAAAAGAAAGGGGTATTGTCTGAAAAAGCTGAGTGGTTCATTGAGATGAAAGATAGAAGAGGTTGCAGAGGTCTTGAGCATTTCTGCAGAATACAGCAGTGGCATTTGCCGGGGCCTTTTATTAGCAAAATTTGTTAATTAGACTGGGGATGTACTTTTATGTTGTTCTTTTTAGTTTGTTTCAACTGCTGTGCATTCTGAACAATTTGTACACTGAATAGGATTCTGATGATAGTATTATTTTGATTTGCTCCTTTGAAGCATGCAGCACAGTTTGGGCACTTAGAGAATTTTTATTGTGTGCTTAACACAGAAAAATAGATGATCTTTTCCTGCTGTTTTTAGAATAACATACACAGAATACTCCAAGGGGAAAGAACAGAACTTGTCCCTGTACTGTAAAATAAATAATTTTATTTTGACTGTTTTCTTAGTAAAAGTGTTTTGGAAAGTTTGATATGTGATTATGTTGTGAAGTTATGGGCTATTCTTACAGGTGGTCACTTTACTGCCCTCTTTTACTGTTTCTAATAGCATGAATTAATTTGATTGACAGCTTTCCTTTGTGTTCTGTGCTTGCTTTCCATGCTTTCTTTCTTTTTGGCTGAGCCAGGAGACAAGCTTGCTAGTGAAGTATTTTACATCTTTCAGATGGCTTGTGACCTGAACTGTACAGCAGAAGGTATCTGCTGAGATCACATAATTTATTACCAGATTATGAGATCTGAAATGAAAGCGTACATTTATAAAATATTTATTTTATTAACCCTTCGGAAATCAAAGTGCTCACAGTTGCATTTGTGACAGGTTCGTTTTTGTTTCGTTTTGTTGTCATTACATTTATACAGCATCAATTCAGAGCATCCAGTTTTGACTTTTGCCAAAACTGTTGCTGTTACACTTTCAGTGTACCAGATGCAGAAGTTTGGGTTGAGTTCTGCTTCAGCGGATTACCAGATACCACCACTACTACAGAAGTTAGTCAGGGCCTTTGTGATTTCCCCAATAAGGAAGAAAAAATGTTGCTTAGAGAGCTTGTTCTTGTATCAGGGAAACTTTATGAGCAGATTCATACCCATTGACCCTACTCTTCCCTTAAAATGGAGGTGACTTCATTGAGACATCAGAGCCATCTGAGAAAATCATATCACATGCCAGCTATAAAAGAAAAGCTAGAGACTCACTTTCTGAAGCTGACTTCTTGCACAAAATCCATTAAAAAAATTTCATGTACCCCTGTAAAAAAAAAAACCCACCAAAACTGCTGCCTCTCATGCTGTCCAATTTATATCCATTCATGTGATTCAGAAACTGCTGCAGGGCCAGCAAGAGGAGCTGGCTTTCAGTGAAACTAGAAAAATTACATTATTTTATTACAATAGATTAATTTGTCATTATCAAATATCTTAAATCCAGTGAAGCAGAATCCAGCCCATCTTTCCTAAACTGATATGTCTGTCATGCAGTGGAACCTTCTAAAAGTGAAATCCTTTTTACATGTGAATGGGAGCCCATTTCCGTATTTACTGTTCTTTCTTGCATTAAGTATAAATTTGTAACCTTTGGAACTTCACTCTCTCACTTCTAGACTTGACTTTCATAAAAGGCATTTAGTGATTTACAAAACATAGCAAGTAAGCGCTGTTTAAAAAAAAAAAAAAAAGGCACTCAGATGATATCTGAATGCTATCCTTGTAAAATATAATTAGAAAAACACATGCACATAATTAGGCAAAACTCGTTTGCTGTATCTAACACTGACTTGACCAAAATAAAAATTGATTCCTCCATTTTAGGCAATTTATTGAGAGGTCTAAAGCGTTTCTAGTTAAATGGCAGTATTTATCATTGCTAACAATATTTGGACTTAATGGACACTAATGCTCAGGGTGGCATGATGATGATCAATTATATGTTTAAACAATTAAGTGTAGCTATTGATCTACACAGTTATTTAACTATATTCCAAAGGGTAATTTGAAAGTTTCACAAGGGAAGTTAAGATAATTTGCTTCAGCAAACAGGCTTGGCCATATTTAAACTTTGGGCATTTGAACCTTTAGCACTCATCTGAGTCCTGCTTATCTCAGTAGGAGTTGGATAGTGAGTTTTTTAGATACTCAACATTGAGATGACCGTCCTTTGGAGGTACTGTAGCTATTTCAACCTTACCTATCGTCATATAAGAGTACAGTAATTTGTACCCTGAGCCAAAACACACAAATTTGACTATATGTCTGATTTGGGATTTTCATTTATTTTGAGACAAAGTATGTTTTTCACTAATTAGCCTGACAGTCTACACAAAATAAACTATCGCATTTCACCTAGTAATTCTGTTTCCTGCTATTTGGAATCTTTAAATTCTGGTTAAAAAAAAGGTAGAGAATCTTGCTAAGAATGTACCTGCTAACTTTCCATGAGCCAGACAAATCAGCTTTGTCCGAAACTAATCAGTTTTAAATAGCTGTGAGTAGCAGCCTATCACATTACAAAAAAAAAAAAAAAAAAAAGTTTTAAAATAAAGGTGTATATATATGTGTATATAGTTCCACCTTCATTAAGCATCTGATGACAGAACATGATCATACTTGAAAACGATGAAACAGTGCTGTGTTTTATGAACTTCTCCCTCTCCCAATTTCCTGAACAAAGGTGGCAACTATGACAGTCGATTTGATGTGGACAAGGGCACTGGAACTATCATTGTCGCTCGACCTCTTGATGCAGAACAGAAATCACATTACAACTTGACAGTAGAGGCAACAGATGGAACCAGATCTATCAGCACTCAGGTAATGGACTTTCTAATGAAGCGCTTACAGAGAAAGGAATCTGCTGCTTGGGGATGGGAGAGTGTTGCATTTTCTTACAACTTTTTTTCATCCTGGACAATGAATATGGTTCATATAAGTTAGGGACTCTGTCTACATTAAGTGGCTTCAGATATTCCTAGAGCCATGTTGTTTGGTGGTCTAAGTGGAAGGTTTTGTGTTAATATGTTGTAGTCTGAATCCAGCAACTTTTAAGTTCTGGCATGTTCCTACATTAGCTGAATAATGAAAACAGAAACTAAGCCTTTCCATGCATGATTTACTCACAAGAAAATGATTAATACTACTTCTCTGAATTACCCCTCTTTATCCAGCTCCCCCCAAATCACCAAATAATACGATTACTTCACTTGAAATTTAAAAGATGACCATTTTAAGGTTGATTGGTTCCCCACCCCACCCTCCCCTGCCAAGATCTGTAGATGACAAACTGGACAATGTCCAAGTATCATCTCATGAAACTGAGCTCCTTCAGTGTGGTGTACATATAGAAAAAAGGTTTAGATGGTAACATCTCTATGTATCTTCCTGAATCTTTTAGCTTCAGTGGAGGTAGAGATTGCCAAATAAGCTTAAAAAAGCAGTAATCTCAGACAAAGCTTTTTTTTTTTCAAATTGACTCTCTACTAAGGCTCTATGGTGGTGGCAGTTCTTTGCAGTGGGACTAAGTTCACGTCAAGGCAGAAGCCTTTTGTGACTCTGCTGGAAATATAGTAAAGTAGGTTATGATATATATCCCTCCTGGTTTTCCCATCTAGTTCCTTTCCCCAGCCCAGAACCTGGATATATTTGGAAGTAAGGTTTAGCTGAAGCTGCTGTGAATGGAGCCATGAGCATAGAGAAGCTCCACTTTTCTTCCAGATAGAAAGGATTTATTTACTGATATAAGACTGTTGGATTGGTACAGTGATGTGTCTGTGTTACCTACCCTTATCATAGACCTACCCTTCAGGAGCTCAAAGAAAAATAGGTGGGGTTGCTGCAGTCTTTTCTGTACATGGAAATCTGCATTATGAACACAATTTCTTGTTCAACTTCTGTGCAGTATGTATGTTTTTTTATCAGCTTTTCTGATGTGATATGTTGTCTTCCTCCTTTTGACCAGAGGGAAAGATGTTTCTTGTCAATATTTAGGATTTAAAACAGAATCATTCTTAAGCTGACTGCATGTCTGGAGGCTTGATAGGTCAAATAGACTGAATTTCATAGTAGAAAATTGCAAGGTCAGCAGTTTCCTTTGAAAGCTGCCTATTCCTTTAATGGTGACAGTTAAAAGTAATATTCTAGACCATGAATCTCCAAACACAACAACTCGCCCCCCAGTCAGAACTTGCTGCTATCATAGTTGTGGTTCCACTACTTCAGATAATCACCATCAAAGCTTTGGAGAATCCTGCTGTAAATTTATTGCCTAGTTGTAGTCAAACTATTGAGCAGATAAATTTTTACTGCTTACAGAATGCTGCATAGAAGGCATGAATTAGTTTGGGGAGAAAAAAAAAAAATCCAGCTAAAAGAGAATTCCTTTTGCCAGGAAGGTCAGAGACAGCAAGAGGTTTTCCATACACCCTTCCCTCCCCACTCCCCAAAATGCAGTCAAAAATGCCACCATGGAGAGTGAGTAGCCTGGGGACTAGTAAAGGCAGTATATGTGGTCTTGATGACTGCAGATATTCTATCCAGTGCTGCTCCTTATATAGCTGAACTTATGCAGACATCCTGAGGTGTTACAGTTGATGCTTTGCATTCTGGAAGGTCACAAAAAAGTACTTTAACCCTCACCCCTTCTCTTCCTCTGGGCTATGTGATTCATTTAGTTGTTCTTGGGGGTGCACAGCGTAGCTTTTGTCCAATTTCTTTAAATTAATTTGTTGGTTTAGTATTTTGTAAAGCTGAGTGAACATTATAAACATTTGCCACAGCAGTCTTCTGCAGAAGAATTGGAGTAGTGGTCTCAAATTTATCATCTCTTATTTCTGTGATTGATTTTCGCATAGTTTTCTTTGTGTCTTTCCTTTCCTTTCTCAGCTGGAGTTGGCAGGAGCAGAAGTTGTGGTTTCTGTTACAAGCAAGTACAAAGACTTCTTTTGCATTGTCTTCCTTTTTCCCTGCTTGTGGGATAAGCAGAAGTTATGTTGTTGCTGTCTGAGTCTCACGTTACTGTGGTGTATAGATTGAGGAGCACGGATTAGTTCAAACTCTGCAGCTGGTGGTGCATGAACAGTCTCCTGATTTTAACTGATTCTCTTATCTCCCTTGTAACTCCTGGCCCACCCAAACAGACTGATGTGTTAAGACAGCCCTCAAGACTATTGCTAAGTAGATGCATTTCAGATGAGGCTTAATTTCAGGGGAATTAAAAAATGTTGATATGAAATCAAGGTTGAAGGTGTGATTTATGGCTGCCGGTGGTGTAAATTCCATTACTCACTGCTGGAATCATGGTGATTAAAGTTTGAGTGTTTATGTGATATCTTCTAAGAGCTGGTAAACAGTTAAAATGTAGTGACAGGCAAAACAAATTCTGAATTCTGAGTACGTAAATTAGGAACAACAGTATGGTATGCACAGCTTTTAGCTTACAAAGTAATTGCTGTAAATATTGGACATACAGTAAACAGACCTTGATTAACAGCAGGTTAACTAATTTTACGTTTAATTTGAAAGAGGAAATGACATTTTCAGGACCTTGAGGAGGGGGACAAGAAACTAAAATCTTACTGCATAAAAGCAGTGTATTGAGTCTCACTTTAGAAGGCATTTGCTGGCTTCAGGCCATTAACATCTGTAGAGCGTTTGACTCTTTCAGGACTTGAATTAAATAGCTTTTTTGAAAAATACAGCAGCAGTAGGCGTGGAAGCTATTAGAATTTTGCATGCATCTAAATGCCAAATGCATGATGCAAAACAAGGACAAACAAATTCCAGGCCTACAGTAGTGGTGTTTGACAGATGATGTTAGAGATGACTAGTGTCACACTTGGAAGAAATGCTATTAAAAAAAACAAATTAATGTACTTATATTTTTGCTTTATAATGTTTTGACCTGAAATAGAAAAGGTTAGTCACAAGCTGTAAGTAGCTATATATGAACTATTGAGTTGCTTTTTGGGGGAAAACAAAAAAGAAAAAAAGTCCTGTTTCTGTTTATAGTCATTTCTAGTGATTGCTATGTCTATCAGGTTTTTTTCACTGGAAGTAATACTTAAGATGGTTTAAAGCTAATTGCAGCATTTTAGTTATTGCTGTGCTATTGCAGAATATTTAATCTTGCTTTATGCAAAATTTATATGGATATTATGCTTTGGGAATGAAGGACAGAATATTCTTCATAAATTAAATGTGCATTTTACTTGCGATCACCACACTGCTCCACAGAGATATTTTAGAACTGGAATGCAGTTATATTATCTCTGGATAATACAACTTTTTCTTTATGAAAATGATTAGAAACATGTCAATGTAATTATAATGTAATTATGAATGTAGAGAGAAGGAGATGTTAAGCTCCACATGGAATTGGCAAATGAAAACCTAGATTAACAAAATCCAAAAGGACATCATGTTTAAATATTGTGCCACTTAGAAAACATACTCAGTGCATATATCTATCTCTTCTTTAACTTACTAGTAATCAATTCATTCCTATGCAAATTTAGGTTTCACCTGTCAAATAATTCCTAGATTTCAAATCCTGGCCCTAAATAATCCTGGGATGCTTTGTTCTCTGTCTGTATAGCCATGTTGCATTGCTCTCGGTGAGATCTGTGAGTAGAGGACACCTGTGCAACACAGCCCTTCCACAGCCTTGGAAAATGAGTCAAGTTTCTTTAGTTCCGGATAGTTTTGTTTCAGAGATCACATTATGGTCTGTTAATAACAAACTTTTCTATAGTGTGCCTCTTTAATATGTAACTTCCTTATTAAGAGATAATATTATAAGATTAAATTAAAATTAAATATAGTCATTGAGAAACACTCAACAGCTGTTTTTATTGTATTATATGCATGTTACTTTAGAATAACACAAGCTTTTAATTTATTTTGTTTTCAGGTGTATAAACATATATTCTGTGTGAGTCTTTAAAATTGCATTCAAAATTACTATTTTAGGTGCCTTTCATTTAATTTGAAGGTCTTAACACTTTACATGAAAATTTGGTCCTCCTACATTTAAAAGGAAATTACACATCTAGTACCCATCACTTAGCATCGAATCCCTGTCTTGAAAGTAGGGCTTCCTTAATACATTTATTTAATAGTTTAAATTGGAAAGAGCCCCTGCAATTCACCTAGTTAAAACTCCTGCTTAAAGCAGAGCAAATTGCAAAGTTGGATCAAGTTGTTCAGTGACTTGTCAGGTTCTAAGTGCCTGGGATGACAGGGCATAACACCTCTTCCTTGGACATGCATTTATGTTGGTGTTTAACAGTGCTCCTTGAAAACAATTTTAAGTCTAATTGTAATTTCCCTTATTGGAGCTTGTGAGTGTTGCCTCTTTTCACTGTGCATCTCTGAGAATAGTCTGCCTGTCTCTTTCTTGCAGCCCTCTTGTTTACACAGTGGATTGAGAGCTTATAGATCCCTGTTGGTTTTAATGGCCCTTCACTGCGTTCATGTCAGTTTGTAAAGATCCTCTCTTGGACTGCAGGGCCCAAAACTGTAGTGGATGTACAGTCCTACTAGTGAGTGTCAAATAGAGGGGAGTAATTCCTCTCCCACTACCTGCTGCTCCCTTTATTAAAGCAGCCCAGCATGCAGTTAGCCAAGTTGCCAAAAGGGTGCCCACTGATTCACATTATGCTTGTCCACCAGGATCTGCGGAGAGGCATAGCAACATCAGTGAGTGAGAAATGAATCCTAAAATATGTAGATAAAACAGCTTTCACTTGTGTCTAAGATAAACATTGGATTTTAGGTACATTTAAAATGATTGCACTGTTAGGTCAAATTGTGTATTTGTAGTTGTGTTTACAAATGTGGAGAAAAGCTGCATGCCTGACCAAGTAATTTTACAAATAATGGAATACCTGAGCAAGCAGCTTATAGTGTCATTATGTTTATTCCTTACGTTTAGTTACTATGTTTATTCCTTAGCAATATTAATAATTCATATTTAATAGTGCTGTACATTTTGAGGAGCTGTCTCCTTGCCTGCTTAGCCTAACAGTACCTTTTGAGAGGACATCTCCCTACGTGTTCAGCCATAAGGTCATTTTAACTGCTTCACTAGGTAATACCAGAGGAAGTTGATGCTCAGTCCTTCTGATGGCATCAGTTAAGCTGTTTCGTTGGTTATGTGGTTAGTCTTACAGGTACCAAGTTGGTTTCACAGTCACTACATTCCTGGCATTTAACTTAGTACGTTGCACTTGGGGTTTTTTTGTGGTACTCCATTCTAGAAATGCTGCTTTCCTATATTCATTTTGTAGTACCAGCAGCACAGGTGGCTGTGTCTTCCGCTCCAAAGATTCATCTAACACAGTTGCTCTGGAGTTGCATTGCCCCTTGCCTCTAATTTTGACCTAAGTTTCTGTATTTCTTCATTTTGGGGAGAAATAAACATGAACTTAAATAGTAATTTTGATTTAAATTGGTTAAATTTTACACTCTTATCTTTTCACTTACTGGTTTTCTGGATCTGAATTTAATAATCTCAAGGTGAGAATTGAAAAAAAAATAATTGTTGACGTGTTCATTTCAAAAGTATAGTATCCATTAATTGAGTGTTGGTATATGGTCTTTTAAGTGTTTTTACTAAAATGCTATGTAAGTGACTGTATTGGACCCTTCTGTATTTATTCTTCAAAGACACATCAAAATGTATTTTTATTTATACAGAATTTAAAAAGAAACCAACAACTGTGCTTGTGTTGCTTTATTGCATCTGCTCTAATCATGACAATCTAAAAAAAAAATCATATTTAAAGTTGTATTCTTTTCAATCTTGCTGTTCATTTTCCAGTTGAATTTGTTAGTGAATGTATTTAAAAACTTGATCTAATTATGTATCCTGGGTCACCTACTATTAATTTTTCTTCCCACCGAAAAAGGTTCTTTCAACTGTTTCCATTCTTTAATCAGTTTCTAATCCATGACAAAAACAAACTCCTTAGTTTCCATAGCAACATCTTGCAAGGGATTTTATCGGCATTCCAAATGATTCGTTTATTTCCTATTTCTTCCATTTTCTGGGAAATCTAATAAATTGTGGGAGGCAGTATTTTCCTCTGCAGCGATAGTTTGTATTTATCCTAACAGACTGTTTCAAACACTGGAAAAACTACCGATATTTATGAATATTTCCCTAAATGTACTATATATTGGATTATGGCTCAGTGACCTGCAATGCCTACAACTACATCTACTAAAAAAATAAAAGGCGCGTGTGTGTGGCTGTGGGCAGTAGTGTGTGCACACATACACACACGTCCCGCCCTCCCCACCCTGACTGGCAGTCTGGAGGTGGAGCTCTGTATTATTAACAGCATGTATTACATTAAGAAGAGTACCATGGTTTTGGTTTAGAGGAGTTTTTGTGTGGGATTTTTTGGTTTGTGTTTTTTTTTTCCCTGCAGTCCCACAGAACCTGCAGGTGGCTCCCACTTGTCTTGGTAATTTGTTGCTGTTTAGCAGTTTATTGCAGCACCACTGCTTTGCCAATGTAATTTTTATTTTGTTTTGTGCTGTGTCATGCTCCCTATTGTTCTTGGTGAATAAAACTGAGGCAAAATTTTAATCTGGGATGGGCTTTCTTCCTCCTTGCTCTTTATATTTCATGGTGGTCTTGCTTACCCACAGGTTGTTTCACGGTTTCAAATACACTTAAAACCCTTTTTATTCCTTACCTGGCTTTCTGGTCAATGTCTGGCTTCTGAGTCTTGAAATTCCACATTTGCCATCTTCAACTGTGTTCCTATATTCCCTTTTATATGCTTGTTTGTTTTTATTTTCACTGAGAATTTCACTTGGATAATAGTCTTTCTGGTGACAGTTATTTCAGCTACTAGAGTGGGTAATGTCCAAGTTTTTGGGAGGACTTTCCTGTGTTACAATACAAAGTTTATGCCAAGAGTTCCACACCCAGTTCTTTGTGTTCCCAGATTCTCACTTCCGTTAATCAGTCTGCCCCGTGATGCCTCCAGGGTTGGTGCAGGACTTCATTACTTAGATGCAAAAGTCTTTCTGTTGTTACTTAGAATAAAATCCTTCTAGCAGTCTCCTGAACTCTTGGTATCAATTGTAGAGTACATCCAAGGTCTGTCTCTGTTGCTCTGAAAGTTTTAAGCCTGTACTTAAATTTGCCATTAGGAAGAACTCATTGTATTGAAGTTAGGTGGTAGTTACAACCTGGGATAATGTACCTGCATCTGAAATAAATATTTTAGGAATTGGTATGACTCCTGTTGATACACTTAACATCTCTTTTTCCTTGGTATAAGTTTTAATGTCAGATGCTAGTTTTGCAAGGTTGAAGTTAAGGATGTTTTCTCTTCCTATAGTGAGATGTATGGCATTTCCTTATTTACCACCAACAGGATTCATCTCATCTAGCTTCTCCTGCATGCAGTTTGGTACCTTGTCTAAATTCTATCTCTAGCCTCCACCAGGTATTAATGAAAAGCAGTAAGTATCTTCAAAGAGCAATTTGATATCATATATTATAATATCATAAGTACTTATTTTAAACACCTGTGGATGGCACTTAACTAATTTGTACAAAGCAGCTAACCTTTGGGTGGCGAAAAGCATGGCTGTACTTGGAACACATAACGAACTTGAATTTAGCCATGTATTCCTGGAGCTTTGCTGTCCACCTGCACCTCCTCTGCGTTACTGTTACTTGTGTGATGTTACTACTGTTGAAGGAACAGATAGTGGCTGAGTGTCTTACCCTTTTTATACAGAAGTTTGATGTGGTGAAAGACAAATGGATGTCTAGGGATCTTGTGTGGTTCCAGTGAAAGTTGTTATTCAGCCAGAGAGCATTGCATGCATAGCACATAGGTGAACCTAGCCGAACTTCTGCAGGAAAATGCAATTTGAGGCACTGAAGTTAATACAGCTGCATTTTGAGAGAATTTGTGCAGATGACCTATGCTGAGATTGTACTACATTGCTGAAGAAGGGCAAACAATACCTGTGGTTCTTCAAAGTAATGTACTGGGAATTCCACCACTTTTCCATTCTTGCCTAGGCTTGGAATTGTGAGGAGATGAAAGACAGTTGTTTCCACATGAGGGCAGAGGGGAGTACAGTGCAACTGCTGCCTTGGAAAACGCTGATAAAAATTCCAAATTTGCACAAATAAAAAGGTTTTTTACCCATCCTGGGATCCATATTGAGAATTTTTACATTTTTTAAATTCCAAAATTACTAAAGAATTCTTTTTCATCTTGGTCTACACAAAACCCATTCCATTTAAGATATCTTACCTGAGGCATTTTTGATCGTATAGATTTCTGGTTTGACTTTGGGGAAGGTTAGGCAGATTTGGGTTTAGTGAGATTTTTTTCCCTACACCTCTTAGATCTTTCCCCCCTCCCTGAAGAAAAAAGTGTCCTATGTATGCGTATTATAGTCTGATCTTTAATGAAATATCCTCTTTTAATCTCTGTTTCATATCATACATCATCAATGCTTTCCCCTTCCCATTTTATCATTTCAGGTGTACATCAAAGTTATAGACACAAATAATCACAGGCCTCAGTTTTCTGCTTCAGAATATGAAGTTGTTATACCTGAAGACACCATGCCAGAGACAGAAATTCTGCAAGTCAGTGCCACAGACAGAGATGAGAAGAATAAACTGATTTATACAATGCAGGGCAGCACTGATCCCATCAGTCTTAAAAAATTTCGTCTGGACCCTGGAACTGGCTCTCTTTATACTTCAGAAAAACTGGATCATGAGTCTATGAGCCAGCATATTCTCACAGTAATGGTAAATAAACACAAAAATTCTTCTGTAGACAATAACAAACAGATTTTTTTAAATGTCTTTTTAATTTGTCCCTTCAAACGTTTATTTCTATGCTTAATTTGTATGCAGTCTTTGTCTCTGTGACTGGTACAGATTGAACCTTGAATTATTACTAATATTTGATGAACTACTGAAAAACAGTGCTAATTACTAGTAATGTGTGTTTCAGGTTCGAGATCAAGATGTTCCTGTAAAGCGCAACTATGCTAGAATCATCATTAATGTTAGTGACACAAATGATCATGCTCCATGGTTCACCAGCTCTTCCTATGAAGGACGGGTGTATGAGTCAGCAGCTGTTGGATCAGCAGTACTCCAGGTTACAGCATTAGATAAGGACAAAGGAAAAAATGCAGAAATCGTGTACTCTATTGAATCAGGTATATTGACTTCCTTACATCTTCAGTTTATTTTGAAACCATGTTTGCTGATAGATCACAACTGTAGATGTGAAAAAAATAGCTATGAAAAAGGAGGCAGTACAGGTGTATGTGTTGTATTCTATGAAATGTCTTTAAGATACAGCCTTGGAGCATTTAAAAGAAAACTACAATGGCGAATACTCATCTTTCTCCCTTAGCTGTATGTTATCCTTTAGATATATTTGGAACATAGGAGTAGCAGAAGAAAAAGCTACCTTTAAACCCTTAAGAGAGGTGTATTCTTGAAATTACAGAAGCATAAAATTCAGATCTAAAGAAAGCATTCTTTTTTTGGGAAAATAAGTGATATTTTGTGACATCAGCAAAGCAAGGATTTGATGAAAAGGGTAAGAGCCTGAGACAAATGCTTTTGCGTTCAGCACAATGTGAAAGAAAGGGACTCAAAAATGACTTAACAAATATCCATATACTTAACCACTAAATAGTCCCAGTTTTTTAGTTAAACTTTCTGATAAATGTAGCAAGGAAGTGGTTGCTTTACATGTCTGGCTGATTTTAGATAGTGGGACTGCTATTCTAGCTCAGTAAAATATGTAAGAAATTTTTTAATAGCTGGTCAATTTGGCATTAAGGCACCTTTCAGATCTCAGGCCAGAGAAGAGCATTAGGTGCTGCTGCTTATTTTTAACATCACAAGTATCTTTCTGAACTTTCCTGTAACAGTGCAATTCAAATTATGGCAGTTTGGAAAAATATGGAAACAGGATGACATTGACTGAGATCACTTACCAGATGGAAGTGAGTTTTACTTCAGTACATTAAATCTGGATTCAAGCCTGCCATTACCAAGGTCCTGAACTATTTAGGCACTATAACTGGGAAAAGAAAGTTATTTAAATTTCATTACCTCTGTACAGTACTATTTTCAAGGTAGAAAGTAAATAAAAATCCCAATAACAAGTATAAGAAATTGTATATCAAAGAGAACAGTAGTTAGTTACTCAGTAGTAGTTACTGTTGCATGCAAGGTGATAATGCACAGATGCTTTTTTCATTTGACATAAGTTGCTTTGTAAAGCATAGGAATTGTTTACTGTAAGTATTTTGTTTTTCTTCCACCAAAGTGTTTTTTTGAATAAAAACTTACTTTAACACTGTATTAAAATAAAGCTGTGGTTATGATAAGCTGAAGAGGGAGAATACATTTAAGTGTCTCCTAAGTTGTTTAAAATGTGTTTGTCTTCTGTTATTTGTAGAAATACACACTTTTTACTAAGCAGGACAGTAATATCCATGAAGCTTTTCTCTTGCCTTTCCTATTTCAGTAGTGCTTGTTTTACAAATTCCAGAGCATGGCAAGAAAAAAAAAATAAATGTGTGCATGCTGTCTAGAATGAAGTTACGCCCTGTTTTCTTCATTTCTTCTAGCTTTTTGTAGGAGTAAATATAAGAATTTCTTAGATTTGTTTTACAGGACTGATCTACTGGGAGGTTAAAGCATTATAATTGATGTTCTAAGCATATGGAAGGAACATTCCTTAAATGTTTGTAATGGCTGCTTAGATTTGTAATGGGATATTCTAAGAATGCCACTGTGTTTAGAGCCTCCACTAAAAAAAAATAACCCAAACAAAAAAAACACAAACTCCCCCCCTCTTGCCTACTTGCGTGCATAACTCAGAAGTTCTTAATGAATTTTTTCCATGCTGACAACATGACTTCAGTAATGTAAATTTTTAAGGAAGTAAAATGTTAAATCTTACTATATTTAGTATGTGAGCTGAATATTGTATGCAGTGCAGTTCAGTTATATGTTTGAAAATACAAAGAAAACAAGTGTTTATCAAATAGCAGCTGGTAATCAATCCTCAGCAGATAGGGTTTGTTTTTTTTTCCTAATACTATCACAGGGAATAACTTGCCTGTGTATTAATAGGAGGTTAGAAGAGAGAGAACTATTGGTCCAGTTCAGAAAGATTAATTTTGAAGCAGTGATTTAAACAATACTTGCATAAGCAATTAAGATTCACAAGTGTGAATTCATTAAAGCACTTGTCTTTTTCAAAGCAGTCTAGTTAGTTAAGATCATAAAATGTAACTTGTATTCCACTAATGTTAACTTCTAAATATAATTTTCTTTCAGCTTCAGTAATTTAAGTTGGTTTAAAAATGAACTCCGTGACAAAGTTAATTTGAAGAAAACACATAAGTTACAATGCTGAAACTTGCAAAATACTTGTTATCTTTTAAAGTTTTTTTAATGGAAAATGATACAAAATTTTTGCATTTATTCTCAAGGTTTGGATGGCTTTGCTAAAACTATGTTATGTACAATGTTTCCAAAAATTTTCCAGGGAGTCTAACAAACATTTGTTGCACAAAACTCAGAAACTTTTAATATTCTCTGTGTTCTCATTACATATCTTTTAGTATATAGCTAAATCATTTTTTTTAAGTTCTTAATTACTTTCTTTTTTTTTTTTCAGGGAATATTGGAAACTCTTTCTTTATAGATCCCATTTTGGGTATGATTAAAATTGCAAAGGAATTAGATCGTAGTAACCAGGAAGAATACAACCTGATGGTAAAAGCTACAGACAAAGGAGATCCTCCAATGAGTGAAGTGACGTCTGTGCATATATTTGTAACAGTTTCTGATAATGCCTCACCAAAATTCACAGCCAAAGAATATTCGACAGAAATCAGTGAAAGTGCCAGCATTGGCAGTTTTGTTGGAATGGTTACAGCATACAGTCAGTCTTCCGTAGTTTATGAAATAAAAGATGGTAATATAGGTGATGCCTTTGCTATCAACCCGAACTCTGGCGTCATTGTTTCTCAGAAGATACTTGATTTTGAAACTTTGCCTATTTACACTCTAACTGTGCAAGGAACAAACATGGCTGGTTTGTCCACTAATGCAACTGTTTTGATACATCTTCGGGATGAGAATGACAATGCACCAATTTTTATGCAGGCTGAATACACAGGACTCATCAGTGAATCAGCTTCAATTAACAGTGTGGTTCTGACTGACAAGAATATCCCATTAGTAATTCGAGCTACAGATGCTGATAAAGAATCCAATGCTTTGCTTGTTTATCAAATTGTTGAACCATCTGTCCGCAAGTATTTTGCCATTGATTCTAGCACTGGTGCCATTCGGACAATAATGAGTCTAGACTATGAGGAGACAAATATTTTCCACTTTTCTGTGCAAGTACATGATATGGGGATACCACATCTGTATGCAGAATATGCGGCTAATGTTACTATTTATGTAATTGACATCAATGATTGCCCTCCTGTGTTTTCAAGAGAGTTGTACGAGACATCCATTTTGGTTCCAACCTATAAAGGCGTGAAAGTCATCAGCGTAAATGCCACTGATGCTGATTCAGGCATTTTTTCACAATTAATTTATTCCATTATTGAAGGCAACATTGGAGAAAAATTTTCAATAAACCCTAAGACTGGAGATATAACAGTACAAAATACAACTCAGTTAAGAAGCAGATATGAATTAACAGTGAGAGCATCTGATGGCAGATTTGCAAGCACTGCATCTGTAAAAATTAATGTGAAAGAAAGCAAAGCAAGCCAGCTGAAGTTCACACAGAGTTCTTACTCTGCAACAGTGCAGGAGAATTCCACAGAGGCAAAAACAATAGCTGTTGTTACTGCTATAGGGAACCAAATAAATGAGCCTTTGTTTTACCATATTCTAAATCCAGACAGCAGATTTAAAATAAGCCCAACTTCAGGAGTCCTTTCAACAACGGGAATACCATTTGATCGTGAACAGCAAGAATCTTTTGATGTGGTCATAGAAGTGACAGAGGAATATAAACCATCAGTTGTTGCACACATTGTAGTTAAAGTCACAGTGGAAGATGTAAATGATAATGCTCCATTTTTTGTCAATCTTCCATATTATGCTGTTGTTAAAGTAGACTCTGAAGTAGGCCACGTTATTCGACGTGTCACTGCAGTGGATAAAGATTCAGGCAGAAGTGGAGAGGTGCATTACTATCTCAAAGAACATCATGAACATTTCCAAATTGATCCCACTGGTGAAATCTCACTGAAGAAGAAGTTTCAACCAGACACACTAAATACGGAGTATCTGGTCACAGTAGTGGCAAAAGATGGAGGAGACCCGGCTTTTTCTGCTGAAGTTACAGTCCCAATTACAGTTATGAGTAAAGCTATGCCAGTTTTCGAAAAGCCTTTCTACAGTGCAGAGATACCAGAAAGCATTCAGCTCCATAGTCCTGTGGTCCATGTACAGGCAAACAGCCCAGAAGGACTTAAGGTGTTTTACAGCATTACAGATGGAGATCCTTTCAATCAATTCTCTATCAACTTCAACACTGGAGTTATAAATGTTGTTGCCCCTCTTGACTTTGAGTCTCATCCAGCCTACAAGTTGAGTGTTCGAGCAACAGACTCCCTGACTGGGGCACATGCTGATGTATTTGTAGACATAATAGTGGAAGACATCAACGATAATCCTCCTGTGTTTACAGAGCAGTCTTACACTGCAACCCTTTCTGAGGCATCTGTTGTTGGAACATCTGTTGTACAAGTGAGCGCTACAGATGCTGATTCTGGAACAAACAGGAGGATTTCCTATCACTTGGTTGAGGATAATAGTGGAAGTCATGACTACTTCCACATAGATAGCAGCACCGGACTCATTCTTACAGCAAGAACTTTGGACTATGAACAAATTAAACAACACAAGTTACTGATAAAGGCCATAGATGGTGGCATGTTGCCCTTGAGCAGTGATACTGTTGTAACTGTTGATGTAACTGATCTCAATGATAACCCCCCTCTTTTTAACCAATTGCTTTATGAAGCTAAAATTAGTGAACTGGCTCCCCGAGGGCATTTTGTGACATGTGTACAAGCCTCAGATGCAGATAATTCAGATGTTGACAGGCTGGAGTACTCCATTCTGACAGGCAATGACCAAAAGAATTTTGTAATTAATAGTAAAACTGGCATTATCACCATCTCAAACCTACGCAGGCAGACACTGAAGTCACATTATAATCTTAATGTGTCTGTTTCTGATGGGGTCTTCAGAAGCTCAGCCCAAGTCCACATTACTGTAACCAGTGCCAATATGCACAGTCCTGTTTTCAGCCAGAATGAATATGAGGTTGAACTAGCTGAAAATGCTCCACTGCATACTTTGGTGACTGAAGTTCAAGCAACAGATGAAGATTCTGGTACATATGGTCACATCACTTACCACATTATGAATGACTTTGCCAAAGACAGATTTTATACAAATGAGAGAGGGCAGATATTTACCTCTGAAAAGCTTGACCGTGAAACACAAGCAGAAAAAGTAATTGCCATTAGTTTAATGGCCAAAGATTCAGGAGGAAAAGTTGCTTTTTGTACTGTTAATGTAATACTTACAGATGACAATGATAACGTTCCTCAATTCCGAGCAACAGAGTATAAAGTAAATATTGGATCTGATGTTCCACGGGGTACTTCTGTCATTAAAGTCTGGGCATCTGATGCTGATGAAGGTACAAATGCAGACATCACATATGCTATTGAAGCAGAGTCTGAAAATGTTAAAGAGAATTTAGAAATTGATTCACTGTCTGGTGTAATTACTACAAAAGAAAGCTTAATTGGTTTAGAAAATGAGTTTCTGACCTTCTTTGTTAGAGCAGTGGATGGTGGATCCCCCCAAAAAGAGTCAGTTGTTCCTGTCTATGCTAGAATACTCCCACCAGAAGTGCTTCTTCCAAAATTTTCAGAGCCATTTTATTCTTACACAGTTTCTGAGGACATTCCAATTGGGACTGAGATAGATGTTATCAAAGCAGAGCATAATCAGACTTTAGTATATAGTCTGATTAAAGGGAACACTACTGAAAGCAATAGAGATGATTTTTTTGTGATTGACCGACAAACTGGAGAGTTGAAACTTCAGAAGAATCTTGATCATGAAACGACTAAATGGTACCAGTTCTCAGTTCAAGCACAGTATGGAAATGAAGATTATAATGTTGTTTCCTCAGTAGAGGTAAGCATTCAGGTAAAAGATGCAAATGATAACAAACCACTTCTGGAGTCCAATCCATATGAAGCATTCATTGTAGAAAACATGCCAGCTGGAACAAGAGTTGTCCAGGTTAAAGGAACTGATTTAGATTCAGGACTCAATGGGCAGGTTACATACAGCTTGGATCCTTCTCAAGAACTAGACGTTATAGAGTCTTTTGCCATAAACATGGAAACTGGCTGGATTACCACTCTCAAAGAACTCGATCATGAGAAACGAGACAAATACAAAATCACAGTGGTTGCATCTGATCGGGGCGAAAAAATTCAACTGTCTTCTACAGCTGTGGTTGAAGTTACAGTTACAGATGTGAATGACAATCCTCCACGCTTTACTGCAGAGATATATAAAGGAACAGTCAGCGAGGATGACCCTCCTGGTGGGGTGATTGCCATCTTGAGTACAACTGATGCTGATACAGAAGAAGCCAATAGACAAGTCTTTTATTACATTACAGGTAAATCTTTTTGAGTGATGTCAGAATAATCATTTGAGTGGTCCTGGAATGATGTGAGATGTAACTTAATTTTTCAAAATATTGAAAAGTATTTGAAACCATGGAGCTGCCAAAAAGTGTGTGTGCCTTAATATGAATTAAAAAAACTTCAGGGGGAAAAAAGAGTCTTAGAAAACAGGTCTTTGGCTTTCATTTCATGTGTGCCTTGCTTAAAATGCTTTCCTATGTTTGTTGTTTACTTATATATCAAAATTTATTTAAAAAATAGACTTGGCACTTAAATTATTGATGTTGTTAAACAGTGAACAAAAGGTGTTTCACAAAATAATAGACTGTTAATTTCCAGTGGAGTATTTTATTGTTGTTGTTTAGCATGTGTTGATAAAATGTTACCTCTAATGCTACATGAATTTCTACATAGATTTGTATAGATTCTGCTGGATGCAGTTAGATTTGTTGTATGAGCATCTACTGACTATTTCTACCTGGAAAAATAAGCTGTTTCCCTATAAAGCCACAGAGAGTGTCTGCTTATTTGCATTTACTTTTTTTTTTTTCTCTTTAGCTATAACTTAATGTTGACAGAGTAATAGTAGCAATCTCTCTCTTGTCTTTAATTAAATATTTCTGTTATTACTTCAGGAGGTGATCCCTTGGGACAGTTTGCTATTGAAAATATCCAGAATGAATGGAAGGTCTATGTCAGAAAGCCTCTGGACAGGGAAGAAAAGGATAATTACCTTCTAAATATTACAGCTACTGATGGGACCTTTGCAACTAAAGCTGTGGTGGAGGTTAAAGTCCTTGATGCTAATGATAATAGCCCTGTTTGCGAAAAGGTAGGCACAGTCTTGTATCTTTTGTGTCCAGCTGCTTCCATACATAAAATCTAAGTTTTCTCTGAAATTGCTTCTCAGGAGACTGATAAATATGTAATTTTTTTATGCTAGTAACAGAAATTTGGACTATTAAGATAAAATGCTGTCAAAGAAAAGTTATTTCCTGGACAGGTTTCTTAAATAAAAATCCAAAGACAATTCATTGATGTAATTTTAACACTCGATGGGTATTTGAAAGAGTATAAAGAGAATTGTAGTACATTTCTCCGGTGCTAATGTATACTTTTCCAAACGGAATTGTTTGAAGCTGCAACCATGATAGTTTATATGCTCTATTTTCTGAAGGAAGCTAAGTCTCAAAGAAGGCTATATACCATCACTTAGTTGATGTATTTGTACAATTCCTATGGTAAAGGAGTTGAAAAGACTGGAATATTATACTGCAGTTGCACTCAACAGCACCAAAAATCTGTTATCCATAAACATTTCTTGTTAAAAAGCTATCTACCTTACCAGATTTGATAGTCTGCAAAAATGAACATGTAAAATAAAGAATGGGGAAAAAAAAACAGAAAAGGTGGGCCCTGCAAGACATAAAATTGCCTTACAAGAAAGCCCGCTTTGCTTTTTTTTTTTTTTTTTTTTTTTTTTTTTTTTTTTTTTTTTACTTTAGCACATTTGGACTTTTCATAGCCATCTTGTTGAACACAGATTTGATATTACGAGGTAGAAATCTTCTCTTGTTTTGGGAAGGGTCAAGTACACAGTGAGCATTTGATTTTTTTTCTTAGTTGATGTTTATGTTGGTTACTTCTGTAGAAATGATTACAGTTATATACAGACTGGTAAGTCAGTGTTTTTAGCTTTTTTCCTTTGTTAATATTGGTGTTACAAGGTTCAGTCCTTCTGATTTAATGCACATCCCTGACATGGATGAGCTCTAACCGTCCTTAATGCCTATAAATTCTGGATGGAGGGGTTTTTTATTTAAACTGAAAGCTTTTATTTCATGCCATTACAAAAAAGACAGGTATCAATTTCTTCTAGACTGAGGCCTAGAAAAGATGACTTATCAAAAGAGGAAAAAAAAATTACCAAAACCTCCTAACTCCTACTTTGGGAGTGCACTTAATTATCAGTTTATCAGTTAGAGTTCTTAGCTATGCAGTGATACTCAAGAGCGAGTATAGTTGCAGTATTGGTTACCTTTCTGAATTATGTAATAAATGTGAGGTATTAATTAGAAAATTATGAGTTCCTTTCACTTTCAGGTATTTCATCCACTGGTTTGCTTATGTTACCAAACAGGATATGATCTCACCTGTCATTCCTTCTTCCCCCCACCCCCTCCACCCCCTTTACAATGTCTACTTACTTCTTATGTTTCATCTTTCAATGTAACTTTAAAATCTTCTAGGCTTTATACACTGATTCTGTTCCTGAGGATGCCCTTCCTGGCAAACTGATAATGCAGGTATCTGCTACAGATGCAGATATTCGTTCCAATGCAGAAATTACTTACACACTGCATGGTACAGGAGCAGAAAAATTCAGACTCACTCCAGACACAGGTAATAATATAATACTTTATACACTATACACAATTCCTGTCTTCACCTCATTTTATAAAATGTTTTACTATTACATTGACATACATAAATGTCAGTACTTTAAGCTCCATTGAGAGTTATTTTATTATATAACTGTTTAAAATGCGAGTTTTTACTACACAAATTATATTGAATAGAAGTCAGGGAAGAACTTGAAAGTATTCTAATACATGAGGAAGTAAAGAGTAGATAGGATAATTGCCCAAAAGCCAGAAACTTCCATGCTGAAGTGACTGGAGTAAAACTGCGCTATGAATTTTGTATTTTTTGTATTAATTATAGTAGTAGCAATAATGGTTTATAACTGAAAAATCTTAATTCAGATTCTTTTTGCCATCATTTTGTTTGGCATATTAAACAGGATGAGATTAGATGGAGCATCAGATTTCCTTTCCATAGTAAATACAAAAAGTACTTCCAGTGTTACTGGAAGCATTACATAAATTAGATTAACTTTTAACTTGCCTGACTTTGGTTTTCATGGCATTCATATCTTCTGGATTATAATATTGGTCAAAGCTAGTGCCAGAATTCTGTGCTCTGCAAGCTGCAGTAGACAGGCAGTAGGAAGGGAGTAGTAAACAATACCGAAAAATTTAAAGAAGATAAATACAAAGATATAGTGGAAATACGGAGAAGGTTACTAGAATACTTCAGTGGCAAAATAAATGAGAGGGCTCTTACATCATTGGTTTTTTCTTACTTTGAATGTCACCTTTGTGCTATACTAGCATGTTGTTACATAAATTCAGAATTGGTGGGGCTATAATACTCTGTATTTCAGAATACTTTTTTTAATTGGTTAAAAGGAGACAATGACTACACTTTGTGCCTGTCATCATGTTTTCTGTCACATTGGAAAGGAAGTATGTGTTAGACTGCTAGAGATTTGTCTATAGCAGCAAGTTATATTTGATAGTGTAAATAGCTCTGTTTATTCATTGAATGTTAGAGGAGAGTTTGCTCAATAACTGTGGAAGGAACACAAAATAGCCCAGGAAAACCTACATGGATTTTGTCTTGCATATTATTAAAGCCAGAATATTTTCATTTTCTTTACACAAAACCACATGAATTTGTGCATGTATACACATTCTCTCTTTCTACACCATTAGGTAGTTCTGCTTTAGCTAATTTCTGTTTCAGAGGCATTTGAAACAAAGGCAGAGGATTTTCGTATTTAATCTTCTAAAGCTGAATAGGCAGGCCACTGACATGCTTTGCCCAAAGTGGAGCTCATTAGTCCAGTACAGCTGTTGACTTACCTACTGATGAAATTAACATCAAAAAGAAAATTGTTGTTTAGTTTTTCTGAGTAAAAGATTTTTAGAGGAAAACACGTTAGGGATACTTAAATCTGGCAACTAGCATCAACTTACGTATGTTATTCTGTTTATAGGTGAACTGAAAACATTAATGCCACTTGATCGTGAGCAGCAAGCAGTTTATTATCTTCTAGTGAAAGCCACAGATGGAGGAGGAAGATTCTGCCAAGCTAATATTATTCTGACTCTGGAAGACGTGAATGATAATGCCCCGGAGTTTACAGCTGACCCTTACTCTATTACAGTATTTGAAAACACAGAACCTAAAACCCTTTTGACAAGAGTGCAGGCAACAGATGCAGATGCAGGTATGCATTCTTTGAGCAATACTTTTGTCATGGTCTCAAAGTTACAGTAATGTTTATTTAGTCTTATCCTGAGAGGTGTTAAGTCTTTCAGTAGAACCGACAGATGTTCAATACCGCTCAGGATTAGACTCCCGAAAGATATATTTAGGTCTATTAAATCATGTAACATCTGAATTCCGTGTGTGAGTAGCTTGGAATTCATCCCTTTTGTGTCTGCACAAAAGAAGAGGTGGGAGAGGAATAAAATGTAGAATATTTTTGGTGTGAAAAGGTATTAATGTTATGAAGAGTTGGGTCCGTCCTATCACTCCTGGTGTAAGTAAAAAGAATATCGAGCCATGTCTGTTCATGTAAATGTACATTCATAGATTTTTTTGAATATGCACTTCTCAGGCTAGCCATCAATGATCATACCGTAAAGAGAACCCTGACCAATTGTAGCTTTCTGCATATGCTTGCTTCCCTGTTAAGATTTTTGCTGTCTCTTTATCTTCACTGCTTAGTTACAACTGTTTAAGTGAACATGAACTGAAAGTGACATTAGAACGAGTTTTTTCTTAGGCTTTGTTGTAAAGGATGCAACAGCATAAGGCCTTTATAAAGGTATATGATTTGCATAGATCATCAAATAGTATTCATATATTCAATATTAAATATTCAAATAGTATTAATAGTTGCCTCAGTCTCGTGAAACAACCAACCTGCTTTGTGCTGTGATAAAGCTGCATTGCTGAATTGGAAGGTGACAGATGTTTTAACAATTCACTAGTCTTTGAGGCTCAGGAGGAGCAAAATATTTGGCCCAAAACTTAATAGGTTTTTTGTTTGTTTGTTTTATACAGAAAGGTTGCCAGAAATTATGTTCCTGTTAATTTTGGGATATGGTTCTTAAATAAACTTTCTGGGATTGAGTCTAGTTATTTGATGCAGCCAAACTCTCCCATATCTTTTGATGTTATTTGTAAGCCTGCTAAGGAGATGCTGCTGTTCTAAAGTTATAATTAGATTTATATTACTAATCGTTTCATGTTAGCTAGTACTGTGACTGAAGCAGAACTATGCTTCATGGTTTTTGTGTGGCAGAAAATAAATGCAGTGAAGTGTTAGCTTAATTTTTTTTAAATCAGATTATATCTTTTTGGAAATCATTCTGCCCTTCACAAGAGCCTTTAACTCTTGCTGAAATTTCTTTAACATGAATGATAATATTTAGCATGCATGTTTTATTTCTATAGCTATCAGATCGGTTATTATGTTGGTATATTTTAATGGCTGCTTCACACTCTGCAATTGTTTCCAAAATGCAGGGATGAACCGTAAAATCCATTATTCACTGGTGAACTCTGCAGAGGGCCAGTTCTCTATTGATGAATTCTCTGGAATCATTCGTTTGGAGAAGCCTTTGGATCGGGAATTACAAGCTGTGTACACTCTAACTTTGAAGGCTACAGATGAAGGTTTACCTAGAAGACTGTCTTCAACAAGTAGTTTTATAGTTTCTGTTTTGGATATAAATGATAATCCACCTGTATTTGAGCATAGGGAGTATAGTGCCAGTGTATCAGAAGACATTTTGGTTGGAACTGAAGTTCTCCAGATCTATGCTGCAAGCAGAGACATTGAAGCCAATGCTGAAATCACATACTCAATAGTCAGTGGAAATGAACATGGAAAATTCAGCATCGATTCAACAACAGGTAACAGACTACAACTATGACTATACTTCAGGCTAACCAAGCACAGTGCCATACTGTGTTCTACAGTAATACAAACGAACAGGTTATGTATAATAATCTCTGTGCATCATCTGGACTGTAAAGCCAGTGCTACTTCTGTTCACCCATTTTGCCAGCATGCTTACTAGAGGAGTGCAGTAGAATGTAGAACAGGAACTTTGTTTTTGCTGTTTATTGTTATTTGGGTTAGATTCATTTAGCTGGCAAGAGTAAGGATTTTCTAGCTGGAGTATTCCTCACCCTGGGGGCAGAGGAGGTGGAAAGGTAAAGATCTGAAATGACAGAAGCAACAGTCTTTTCACAAAAGCCAGATAATTAGAATTAGAATGGCCAGACTTGGTAAAAGAAAGATGAGAAATTAAACTGATTGGGAAAACTAGTCATTGGCCCACAAAGACATTAATCCTAGAGGAGTTTGATATGGCATTAAAGAGAGGTTGGAATATTCTGTTTAATCATATGCATCATGACACTGGAGATACTAGTCTTGTATGTTAGTCAGATTTAGGAAGCATTTAGGTTCTGTGGAGAATTCTTCCTTATTAATGACATTTTTTTCTTAAAAATCAATATAGACCTCAATTCTAGTTTTGTTTGCTTATATAGTTCTTTATTTCTAGAGTCAATATCTGATTGAGTTTATTTAAGTTTGAGTTTATTTGAGTTTGTTTATTTAAGTCAAGATTTCTACCTAAAAGTTAATAGTAGTTAATTTTACCAGCCCAGTTGAAATTATAATTCTTCCAACTGCTCTTTCCAGTGTGGATGGTGGTAATATGGTATAGAAGTACTTTACCAGTTTAACTTTTTCATATATTTGAAAGGAGGAAAAAGGTTCCAAGAAAACTGTCTTCCAGCAACAAATCAGTGTGTATGTTAGGGATTGCACTATCTTAACTAGTGAGTTTAAAACTCACACTTTAACTGACATATTTCTATCAATCAGAATTCATTGTCACACACTTCTCTTACTATTTATGCATACTCCATGCCTGACAATTAATGCTGGTTACAAGGAAATTCAAGTTAAAGGTGCCTTCATATTTTTGGTTAATTTTAATTGGAAATTAAGAAAAGGACATTTTCTAAATACATTTTTAATTTTTATTTACAAAATGTAAGCCAGGTGATTTTAAAGTGTGAGTTTTTTGTGGTAATTGCAGGAACTTCTCGCCTTTTTACTTTTATGTGTAAAGCCTGATCATTTAACTGTGTAGCTCTAGCTACGCGGTGATTTGTCAAGTGACACATCAATCCCTGAAGAAGCTGAGTACTTGTCAGACCAAAATCAAAAGTTACAATATATGATACTACATAATAGCAGAATATGTATGAGGGTTTTTTTTTTTCCCTCCCTAGGAGCCATTTTTATCATTGAGAGCTTGGATTATGAAACTTCTCACGAGTACTACTTGACAGTGGAAGCCACAGATGGAGGCACGCCTTCGTTAAGTGATGTTGTAACAGTGAATATTAATGTAACAGATATCAATGACAATACTCCAGTGTTTAGCCAAGACACTTACACTGCAGTAATCAGTGAAGATACTATGCTTGAACAATCAGTCATTACAGTACGTATTGTTTTTTTTTCCTTTGAAATACTCTGTTGTGACAAATCTTGCTTTCAGTCTTGAAGGAATAAATATTGATTTGAAGATGAACATAAATAAATTTGCCACTGAGTGAATTGAAAATTTATTTTTAAAAAGTTTCAGAACCAGGAACTTGAGATGCTGTGGGAAGGTAGATGATATCTTGTGATATATTTATGTTCTCCTCATGAGAACATGACTTAATTTTCAGGAAATTAAGTGATATTGGTATGTTCCATTCAAATGACATTTCTCCTGAGGACTGTGAAATGTGTCAGACCAAAACAGCTGTGCTCATCTTCAGGATGAGTTTATCTGAAAGTTGATAGTCTCTTTCGACCTGTTTTAAATGAGACTGTAATGCCCCTTAGGTTATGGCAGATGATGCTGATGGACCTTCAAACAACCGCATTCACTACGCAATTATAGATGGCAATCAGGGAAATCCTTTTACAATTGACCCTACCAGGGGTGAAATAAAAGTGACTAAACTTCTAGACAGAGAGAAGGTAAGTTTTTGATGTTTCTTGAGCAGTTGGGATTAATTGAGCTATGCATAACTGATGACCACCAATCTTTTTATTATATTTGTAAATTACTATTTTGTATTTCACAATTAATATAGCCATAATAAAGTGAAAGCATGTATTTATGTCAGTGTTTATTGTGGGTGGGAAGGAAGAGAAAGGATTAAATATATGAAGGCAAGCTTTAATGGGAGTTTGCACTAAAATATTTCTTCCTTAAAACAAAAGCTGAGTTAGTTACTTTTTGCTCCTTAGTGAATGTCTGAATTTTTTTGTTGTTTCTTAGATTTCAGGATACACCTTGACAGTTCAAGCTTCAGATAATGGAAACCCACCTAGACTTAACACAACCACTGTTAATATTGATGTTTCTGACGTAAATGACAATCCTCCAGTGTTCTCAAAAGGAAACTATAGTGTTATCATCCAGGTAAATACAGATAGTGAAATAGTCGTATCAGTAACATTATTGGAGTATTAATTTGTGACTTGAAAAATTCTGCAAGATAATGATGAACCTAATGTTTCAATTTTATTTTTCTATATTTTTAATTGTTTAAGGTTGTGAGTGAAACTACCTGAGTAAGTGTTCAGGGTTACAAAATTCATATTGTGCTTTCTATTTAGAAACTTACATTGCAAGTTGAGCATGTTCTTTTTTCGTGTACTTTGTGTGTATGTGTATATATATTATGCATTGCATTTATGTTTATACCATTCTTAGCATCATATAGGTAGGTTAAAAGATACAGTAATTTTGCTGTTTTCTTTTTAATCTTAGAGTTACTGCTTAGAAAAAGATACTTGGGTACCTGTTACTGTTAAGCAGGTGTTACATACTGTGGCACATAGGTCAAGGTTTAATTCCTGTTGACCTTCTCTGGGATCAGAAGCAGTTAAAACAGCAGTAATATTTCATACTGCTACATAGCAATCCTTTAACTAATTTTGAACCTTATGATGGTAGTAGTGGGTCAGATTCTCTAATGGGTGGCATGTACTTGCCTGATTCAGAAAACTCTAGTAAAGCAAAGATAGCAGAGGCAGCATCTGTACTTCTTGTCTTCCTGAATCCAATAGAAAATAAATGGAAGAAACAAAGGAATTGCATTAAGACCTTTACACTAGCAATGTAAATTAACTCAATCCCTTGGCTCCTTTTACTGTTGCTGGTGCCTGGCCTTGTACAACAGTTCAGTGGGGATCAGGGAATGTTACCTGGTGCACTGTGCCATCCTAAAATACCAGTTCAATTTGAGGCCATGTACATGATTTGTAAGGATAGCTTTCTGAAAGAAGAATAATGATTCATCTCTGCCCAACATACAAATGCAAGTAAGATGTCCTGTATCTTACTTTTGTTTGTTTAAAACAACAAATTTGTATGTCTGTGCTGTCAAAGGTATTTTGCTTTCCCCAATTACCATCTTTCTTGAAGTGAATGTTAATTAATGTATCCCCTAAAACTGTAGACTCAATAACCAATGTCTGTAATGTTTTCCTAACTCAATTAAAAAGGAAGACCTTATGTTTTAGAGTTCATTCATATCAACCTGTCCCTTATGAGGATAGCAGAGAAAAAGCTGGAGGAGTTGGCCAAGAATGCTGGTGTGCATTTTGTGATGTACTGGAGATGGACATATTTGGACACAGTTGGAAATGTGCTTAGCTATTACAAAAATAAAATTGCTAGATGTCCAAATGTAAATATTTGTATTTTAAAATTATGATCCGTGTCTGTTTTGCTGAAGGGTAAGGAAAAGCTTCAGCTGCAGTATCTGATAATTAACTTAACTTACTCTCAAGAACAAAAAGTATGCTTGTTATATAGGAGTTTTTGCAACTGTGAAAGGATAGCATTTTGTTGTACTTCACAATAATGCTTCTACTTTTTTTTTGTATTTAAAATACGTGTTTGTGTGTGTGTATATAGATATATATGTAGAAAGTCTGGTCAATACAGTATAGCATGAATATTCTGGGAGAGGGTGTTACGAGTGTTAAGATACGGTTGTGTGTGTCTATCAGATACATGATAGACCAAAGTGTGTGAAGTGTCTGTGAAACCTCAGGCATCCACATGATGCAAACCTGAAGGTATTTTATGATGCAAATATTAAAACCTCGATGTCATATTTTAACTGGACTGTGGCTGTAGTGGATACAGCTGAAATCAGAACACTAATTAGGGACGTACAGGGTCAGATGGAGGAGTGTGTTTTTCTAGTCCTCCCAACAAAGTAATTGGATTATTCTTAACAGGTGTTTTCGCTAAATTTGAAATCTTTTATGACTTGGTAATTAATCTTAATTCAGACTAGAGTGGAAAATGTAAAGTTTTGAGGCTGAGCTACTTTTAAAAATACAAGACAAAGTTGAAAAATGTACTGCCTTTCTCCTTTTACTGTCTTCATTATTATTCTGAGGGTAGTATTTTTCCTTAAACAATATTGTCATTCTGATTTCTTTTATACTGATTAACTGGTTTGACAGTAATTTGATTTTTTTTTTCCTGTTATGCAAAAAAAAAATCGACGTCAAGCTACATCCTCAATTATAATAAAACCAATCTAATTGTATTATACATTTATAGGAAAATAAGCCTATTGGATTTAGTGTGCTACAGCTACTGGTGACAGACAAGGATTCTTCTCACAATGGCCCTCCTTTTCTCTTCACCATCCTGAGTGGAAATGAAGAGAACACTTTTCAAATTAACCAGCAGGGAGTACTGACAACAACTTCTGCACTGAATCGCAAAGTGAGGGATCACTATTTACTTCATGTTAAGGTAGGATGTACTACCTCTGGCTGGTTTGTGTTATTAGGATTTAGTTAACGTCTCCCATTTAAACCCAGTCCACCACTTGCCCACAAGATCGTGACATGCCAAGCTGTCATTTGAGGCATGTCCCTTGAGGTAAAATCTTCAGAGACAAAGGTTTCAATGAAAATCTATGCAGGTGTAATGGTAAGCTTAAGTAAACTCTCAGTAAAGATGTAATTAAACTCACAGGAGGAGATGGTCAGTGACCTACTGCATCACATAGACACACACAGGTCTATGGGAACAGATGGGATACACCTGAGGGTGCTGAAGGAGCTGGCTGGGGTGCTCACCAAGCCACTTTCCATTATTTACCAGCAGTCCTGGCTGACTGGGGGGAGGTCCTGACAGACTAGAAATTGGCCAATGTGACGCCCATCTATAAGAAGAGTCGGAAGGATGATCCGGGAAGTTACAGGCTTGTCAGCTTGACTTCAGTGCCCGGGAAGCTGATGGAGCAGCTCATCCTGAGTACCATCATACAACACATGCAGGACAGCCAGATGATCAGGCCTAGTCAGCATGGGTTTATGAAAGGCAGGTCCTGCCTGACAAACCTGATCTCCTTCCTCAACAGGGTGACCTGCTTATTGGATGAGGGAAAGGCTGTGGATGTTGTTTACCTTGACTTAGGAAGGCATTTGACACTGTCTCCCACAGCATTCTCCTGGCAAAACTGCTGCTCGTGGCTGGAATGATCACACTCTTTGCTGGGTAAAAAAACTAGCTGAATGGCCGGGCCCAAAGAGTTGTGGAGAACAGAGTTAAATCCAGTTGGTGGCCGGTCATGAGTGGTGTCTCCCAGGGCTCGGTTTTGGGGCCACTCCTGTTTAACATCTTTATTGCTGATCTAGACGAGGGGATCGAGTGCACCCTCAGTCAGTTTGCAGATGACACCCAGTTGGGTGGGAGTGTTGATCTGCTCGAGGGTAGGGAGGCTCTGCAGAGAGACCTGGACAGGCTGGAGCCATGGGCTGAGCCCAACTGGAGGAGTTTCAATGAGGCCAAATGCCGGGGGCTGCCCTTGGGCCACAACAACCCCCAGCAGCGCTACAGGCTTGGGGAGGAGTGGCTGGAGAGCTGTCAGTCAGAGAGGGACCTGGGGGTGTTGATTGACAGCCAGCTGAACAGGAGCCAGCAGTGTGCCCAGGTGGCCAAGAAGGCCAACGGCATCCTGGCTTGTGTCAGCAGTAGCGTGGCCAGCAGGGACAGGGAAGGGATCTGACCCCTGTACTCGGCAGTGGTGAGGCTGCACCTCGATTCCTGTGTTCAGTTTTGGGCCCCTCACTCCAAAAAGGACATTGAATGACTCGAGCGTGTCCAGAGAAGAGCAACGGAGCTGGTGCAGGGTCTGGAGCACAGGTCGTACGGGGAGCGGCTGAGGGAACTGGGGGTGTTTAGTCTGGAGAAGAGGAGGCTGAGGGGAGACCTCATCGCCCTCTACAGCTGCCTGAAAGGAGGGTGCAGAGAGCTGGGGATGAGCCTCTTTGACCAAGGAACAAGGGATAGGACAAGAGGTAATGGCCTCAAGTTGCACCAGGGAAGGTTTAGACTAGACATCAGGAAGTATTTCTTTACAGAACGGGTTGTTAGGTGTTGGAATGGGCTGCTCAGGGAGGTGTTGGAGTCCCCATCCCTGGAGGTGTTTAAGAGTCAGGTTGACATAGCGCTGAGGGATATGGTGTAGTTGAGAACTGTCAATGTTAGGTTAATGGTTGGACTGCATGATCTTCAGGGTCTTTTCCAACCTAGATGATTATGTGATTCTGTAAGGGTAAAGTGTAAGTGAAAATGCTGAGTGGTCTTGATAAGTCCTTTGCCTTTCATGTGGAGTGCTAGAAAAGCCAGCAGGGGACAGGTCCCTTGAGCCACCAACTATTGGCTGTAGACTTCCTCTTGCCACTGTTACTTTGACCCTGGAAGCTGTGAGCTTGACTACACTGACACGATCGAAACAGGAATATTGAAAATTGCACATCATGGCAGTACTGAATTATCTTCCATGCTAAGTGCCACAGAATTTCTCCAATAGCAATTGAAAACATCTTTTTTAATGTTTGGAAAATCAGGTCAGTGGACCTTTGTCATAGCATTGAAACTTTCAGTGCAGTACTCGGAGATCTCAGAATCTTGCTGTGGAAAATATGACATAAAACTCAAAAATGACACTGAAATGTTATATGCCTACATTTTCCATTGGTGTGCAAGACCGCCAGACCATGTCCAAAAATCCAGGTTACATTAACATAGCTAAGTTCTCTAAAATACTTTTTGGTAACCTAATGTAAGAAAAGTTAAAAACAATTTTTTAATCTTATCCAGTCCTTTTTAATTCAGGTATACGTTAAACAGCTGTGAACACGGGATTTTAAATTGGTAGGCTAAAAATAGCGGGCCTTAAATCTTAAACTTCATTTTCAGATTCATGTTTTAAGAAAAGTTCTTGCCTTTATTTTTACATGAGGAATTGTTTTCAATCTTGATATTACTATCATACATAATATTGTAGACAATGACGAGTTTGTACTGCACTTGCAGTTTTAGAGCAGTACTGTCTCCATCAGTGTGTACTGAATTCTGTCTACATTGGGATAATAATTGTGATGCATTTACCCAAAGTCTGTCTGTCTTCTTTGGAGAAGGGAAAAAAAACCCTGTACTGTCGTTTGCTGGTTGAGTCAGTAAAGCATGTTATCAGGAGCCATAAGCATAAAACCCAGCATAGATAAGGGTTCCAATTCAATGTAGTTTAGTTTAGGGTTTAAGAACTGAGATTAAAAAAGAAGTAGGTAGATATAGCATTCCTCTGTTTGTAATTTTTTTTCTCAGTAGTGAACTGCTAATTAGTGGTAGGACAGATTAGCCTTCCAGGCACCTAAACTGTCTCTCTGTTGGCCTTCCTAGGCCGCACAAGTCTGAAACAGGAGTAGAGGTGGGCTTTGTCACACTTGCCTAATAGGCTTTCCAAGTTCTCTGTCGATTCCCCAAAGTCATGTTTTTGTTTAGGGAAGAATAACCAGCAGTGTTTTTTCTGTGTGTGCAATCAGTGTTAATACAAGATTCGTGTGTTTTACATTTTCTCTAAGCAGTAACTAATGTATATTTATTTTGCTTCTGAAACATATTCCTGTGAATGTATGTACAGGCAATTATGTCTGTTCTATGTAGTCTGTTACACTGTCACATTTCATGATTTAGCTGCACCTTCAGCCCTTCCTAATGTGACTGCCTATTCCTCAATATGAGGCACCTATCTAACACCTTCCTCTGATGGAATTGTGCAATTATTTTCATTTCCAAGCCAATTCCTAGACTGTGTGATGCCTTTAAACAGCCCATCAGTACTTCAGCTGTCTTGTCTTCAGCACAGCACTTGAAAAGTGCCTTTTTTTTAGGGAATGAATAAGGACTATTTTAATGGCATCCAGCAGCTAAACCAAGTGTCTTAAAACAAATGTACTCATTTAGAACAAAGGCTTCTCAGAGATTGCAAATCATTAAAGCAGACTATACTAATGTGCATTTTTTGTGTGCTCAGAATCTCAGTATTTTGGACTTGTCTAATCCTTTGATTTACAAGTTCCTTGCCTGGATTCTTTAAATATGTCAGTGTCTTTAATTGCCATTTGTTATCTTGTACTCTGATAGCTGTTTTTAAGTAGACACAGTGCTATAATTTGCTATAATCTTCTCTTTAGTGAGTCACTATACATGAGTATGAAGGCATCTAAAACTAAAACCAGCAGTTTCGTATCACAAGTCTTCAGTTCCATTAATACACATGAAAATAGATACATGACTTTTGTGGAAAAATATTCTTCACCTGTTGATTTAAAATAAAGACTTTTTCCAAAGGCTGGAGAGAGGCATCTTCTCAAGTTTACACTATCTTTAATTTCTGCACTTTCATCTTGCAGCTCACAAGTTAATGGCTATACATGATCTCTTGATATTAATTTTCATTTTTTAACTGACCCTCGTTGGTGTGCTTTTCAATATTGACAGCTTTCACCTTAGTTGCTTTCTGAATGGACTGCTGAAGCAGAGGTGGTCTTATGTTACAGGCACTTATATTGGGGAAAAAAAAAAAAGACAACAACCCCCCCCCACCAAAAACCCACAAACAACCCCTCTCATATACACCCCACACACCCACTGCCACCAGAAAAACTTTACTTAACATAAACCTTTCTTTTACTTTACTTTTATGATTTTAATAGAAATAAGGATTTTTTTTTTCCCCAACAGCCACCTACATGTGCATACCACTCACATTCGCTTTCCCACTCTCCAAAGGAAATAGATTATCCATTAACGAATGTCTCACAGCATTAGTGTGTGAAATCTTCAACTATGAGTCATACAGTCCTTTGTGCCACACTCTGAAGTCTGTATTTTAAAACCACAGCAGATTTTTAAATATCTGCACTATTGAAAAATCATTTCTCCTGGGGCTCTTCTTTCCTACTTGCTGTCCATTTGTTATAAATTTGCTTGCCTGTTTGTTTTAAGCCCTTTCTTGTTTCCCTTGGGCATTTCTCCTGTAGCTAAACTGCCTGCCTTGTCTTGTTTCCAGGCAGAAATCTAGGCAAAACAAAACTTTGCCAACTTCAGCTCTCTGGTTATTTATGTTTGGGTAACTAGAGGGCAAGTTTCTAGCCATGCCTGTCTTTTGGAGTTAACGGATGAAGACATGTAGTTCTGAGGCATGCATTACCTTTTAAAAATGGTACAATTATGTGCATATCCACAGATAATCTTGTGCCTGGGGTTCTTCCTCTTTCGCTTAAATTTGTATGAAAAATCAAAAGCAGCTTTTCTGTATAGATCTTCAAAGTGTACCAACTGTCTGTAGTCATTGTAAAATTATTGTAAAATCTGTTGAACAGTGCAGTATATCTTCTTCCTTTTGAAACCTGTGTATCTCTGTCCCTTCATATCTCTCCAGTTCTTCTTTGCCCATTTCTTTAGTCTCACTTCCAGTAACTGGGAAGGAGCTCTGGAAAAAAAGGTAGATGAGAAAAAAGAACTGGGAATTAGAAAGGAAGTGAACTAAAAGGAGTGCTCTTTTCTCAGTTCTCTACTCTCTTTATGTCCCCTCTTCATACAACAGCCATGTATGCTTTTGTCAAAAAGGAGTGGAGGATGGGGGATGTGATTTTTAAAAAAGCTTTAGAATTGAATTAGGCTGATTTTGTTAATCACTTTAATTGTCTGAAGCAAATAGCACTACAGGTGTTTTGTTTTTTTTTTTTCCTCTTCACAATCACAAATCATGAAAGACAGCATAATTAATTATAACTTTCTACGTGTATTGTTTTTCTTTTGAAGTTCTGTTTGGCATACTGCATTTAGATTGTCTTCAAGACCACCTCCTAATAACTGTGATGCAACATGCTGTAAATTTCTAGTGCATGACTCATTTCAAGTTTGTATTGTGTTTCCATGCTTGAAATAAAAATGCTTCAAGCACCATCTGCTGTCTGAAACCAGCTACTGTGCATTTCCTCTGTATTTGCTAGAAGTGTTAATAGCTTCCTGGCATTTCCAGGTATGAAGAGGACTGTAGCCTTTTAATCTTGGAAGAAGTGAAAACATGTTTGTGTGTGCCTGCTTTTATATAAGCTTTCTAAATTTTTATGTCAGGACCTGTGTTATATTTTCATAAAGCATTTTCCTGTAGGAACTTTTTTGTAGAAAAATAAAACTACTGTATACAGTAGATATACAAATAGCAGCAGTAGATATACAAATAGCAGCAGTAGATATACAAATAGCAGTAGATATACAAATAGTAGCAAAAATCTAACTCTATCCTCCTCTTCCTTTAGGTGGCAGATAATGGAAAACCACCATTGTCATCTTTGACTTACATAGATGTTAGAGTTATTGAGGAAAGCATTTATTCACCAGCAATTCTGCCTCTAGAAATCTTTATCACAGCCTTTGGGGAAGAATATTCAGGTGGTGTCATTGGAAAAATTCATGCAACTGATCAAGATGTTTATGATACTTTGACATACAGTCTGGACCCCAAAATGGAATCCTTGTTCTCCGTCTCTAGTACTGGTGGCAAACTAATAGCACATAAAAGGTTAGATGTAGGACAGTACCTCCTAAACGTCACTGTTACAGATGGAAAATTTACAACTGCAGCTGATATTACTGTACACATAAGACAAATCACACAAGATCTACTAAATCACAGCTTTGCAATACGCTTTGCAAACCTTGCCCCCGAAGAATTCATCGGTGATTACTGGCGCAATTTCCAGAGAGCTTTAAGAAACATCTTGGGTGTGAGGAGAAATGACATCCAGATTGTTAGTTTGCAGCCTTCTGATCCTCCTTCAAATCTTGATGTCCTCCTGAATATTGAAAAGTCTGGTAGCAATCAGCACCCAATGAGAATTTTGCTCCACAAGATAAACTCTTCTGTGCCTGACCTAGAGGAGATTTTAGGTGTCCGGATAATTGATGTTTTCCACAAGCTTTGTGCAGGCCTAGACTGTCCTTTGAAATTCTGTGAAGAAAAAGTAACAGTGGATGAGAATATCATGTCAACCCACAGCACAGCCAGGTTGAGTTTTGTCACTCCCCGTCATCACAGAACATCAGTTTGTCTTTGTAAAGGTAAGAAAAGCGGTAAGGAAAACAGTATCCTTGAAAAGATTGTTACGGTTTGGAACAGCCATAATCCACAGGGGAAATTTTACATTATGGGACAAGATTAAGAATGTCCTGTAATCCTCACTGCAATGTTTGCCTAATCTTATTCAAAGTAAGGAGTAATTTTTTCTTGTCTCATTACCTCATTTTAAATGAGTTTACATAATGTAAACTTATGAAAGGTGATTTTTTTTTTTTAATAGCTACACTTTAATTTTTAATTTTATGTCTTGTATGCACAAAGGTAAGTTCTTGCAAAGTACCTGAATACTTCCTGATTTCTCCTTAGGGGAATAGCCCACAGAACTTCCATACTTGTCTGGGAATGACGGGGTGAAGTGGGAAATGAATATTCATTAAGATACATATAAGTATACAGATCTGTAACAGAAGATTAATTTGTCTTTAGCTCTGAGGAAAAGAACTTTTTTTTTTTTTTAAATCATGGCTTAACATTGCTGGGTGAGCTTGCACGTTTTAAGTAAATATTTAAAGCCTGTTCCTTTTGTGTCCCAAGTACAGACATACTCTTCTCCTGCTCTCCCCAGCCCACTCTGGCCTTGTTTAATATCTATTTGTTGGGTTTTTATGGTGTATGATAGTAATGATAAACCTTAAACCACCACACCAAATTTTATCAATTGAATTGTTTGAGTAATCAAGATAAGTATGAACATCAGCCACTATATATGCATTTGTCTAGTCTGTGTTTGTGCCAGTTATATCTCATAACTGTTACTTTTCTTCCTTGTCAGATAATTACGAATATCGTTTGGGTTCCTTTCAGCTGCTGTCCTTTAGTGTCCCTTCCCTTTTCACAAAATACCATTACCACCAACAGAAGAGAAATAATGTATTTCATTTTACAGAAGGGAAGTGTCCCCTGGTGAATAGTGTGTGTGAAGGAAACCCATGCCCTGAAGGTACTGAATGTTTAGGAGATTCAAAGGAAGAAAAATATACCTGTGTTTGCCAAGACAGCAAAGCTGGACAGTGTCCTGGTAAGAAATTAACTCTAAAAATCTCTGTGGAAAACCATATTATTTTCCAAATATAAATTTTATTCTAGTCCTGTGTTAACACATTTTATGCTTTTTGTATTCTTAAGCATCAGCTGGCTCTGCTGTGACATTTACTGGGAGCAGCTACGTGAAATACCGTCTCATGGAAAATGAGAACAAAGAGGAAATGAAGCTGACAATGAGACTTAGAACTTACTCTGCTCATGCAGTTGTTATGTATGCTCGAGGAACAGACTACAGTATCTTAGAGGTATATTGAATTCCCCTAGTGTAGATCTCCTCCTCTTTTCTTCTTACCATCTTCTAACTATTTTTCGTGCCAAATTAAAAGACTGAATCGTAACATCTCTGTAGAATTGTTATAATTGAGAATTGCCTTCAAGGTAGAGTGTGTTATAAATCCAGGTGACAAACTTGTCCCGAATTTTTTTAATTTGTATAAGGAATTTATTTTCTTTAATGTTTTAAAATTAAAACAAACAAAAAACCCCACTGAATGACCTATTTTAAATAACAGATTTGATTTTATTTGTTTATAATACTCATTAAGGCCATACAGAAAGTCACTTAAAGCACAAGAATGAAAGGTCTTGAAGTACTGTAATCTTTTGGTGATGATCTGTGACTTGTTTACTGGAGGAAAAAATTTACAAAGTGTACATTTTAATTAAAAGAACATATAGATTGAATCACAATCACTGCAACTGTTTGCAATACAGTGTTATTAAACTGCCTTTTACGAACATGACCATCATCCTGTCTCTTCAGCAAACATAAACTTTTATGGACATCAGTATTTTATACTCTTTAAGTGTGCAGACCATTTGTTGATGTTGTGTCTTTCCTCTGTAGATTCACCATGGAAGGCTGCAATATAAATTTGATTGTGGCAGTGGACCTGGGATTGTCTCCGTTCAGAGCATTCAGATTAACGATGGCCAGTGGCATTCAGTATCTCTCGAAGTGGATGGAAATTACGCACGACTTGTTCTGGATAGGGTGCATACTGCGTCTGGTACTGCTCCTGGTACACTTAGGACACTAAACCTAGATAATCATGTGTTTTTTGGTGGTCATATTCGGCAGCAAGGTACGAGACATGGTAGAAGTCCTCAAGTTAGCAATGGTTTTAGAGGCTGTATGGATTCTGTTGTACTTAATGGACAAGAGCTGCCCCTAAACAGTAAGCCACGAAATTATCCACACATGGAAGAATCTGTAGATGTGACTCCTGGATGCTTACTGACTACCACAGAAGGTTGTTCAAGCAGCCCATGTCAGAATGGAGGCATCTGTAATGCACTGTCCAATGGAGGTAAGCTGTGCAATGTTCTTCTGCTGTTACTGTTCAAAACGGCTTTCCTACTTCCCTGCCTTGAAAGACAAAAAAGCTTTGTGAATAATTCTTGCTTTCCCATAGAGTTGTAGAAGGCTGATTTTTCAGCAGGTAGGAAGTCTGTGTCTGCCTGTGTGCTAGACTGAATTCCTTGGGGTATGACGTAGAAAAAGTCCATCAGACAAAGTGGGCGTTTAATCTTCAGTGTCAACACCCAAGGTCTATTCTCTTGGCTGCCTACTTTGGAGTCTTCCTTTAAAAATTCTGAAATCAGTGTGACAAGCTTGAGTTTTATCAGAGAAATGGGAGTTATCCTTCAATCAAATTCAAGAACAACTTCACTGTTAGACTTTCCTTCATCCTTCAATAAAAGTACCTCTATTTCTTCCCATCCTCTCTCTCTTCAAACAGGTAGGTGGGCAGGGAGGATTTTATCTTAAATTTGTAGATGGACAGGGAGGATTTTATCTTAAATCCAGTAAAGCCATGTGTGTCTTTCTGAAAGACTGTATTTGATTTCAGGTTACTACTGCAAGTGTGCACCTTTGTTTATGGGAACTCACTGCGATGTAAGTGTCAACCCATGTGCATCCAACCCCTGCCTTTATGGTGGTACTTGCATCCCAGTCAGTGATGATTTTATCTGCCAGTGCCGAGGACAATACACAGGCCAAAGGTATGTTTGTATGGTTTATTGTACCACTCAACCCTTTAGAGAATAAGCTATAAATGTAACACTTTCTCGGTTTTCTTTTTCACCTGTTTCCAACTTAAAGCTCAGACTTTGAAACCTGCTGGATTTAGCTGAAGTTAATGCCAACCCCTATGTTACAGCCATGAATCCTACACTGTGTACTTGCTTGTAGCAAGGTAGTGGTTCATTCATAATTTTTTTCAATCCCCCTTTTTTTTTTTTTTTCCTTATTTTGCCTTTGTAGGTGCCAGCTGGGCCCATATTGTAAAGACAATCCTTGTAAAAACAGTGGCAAGTGTATTGACAGTTTGGATGGACCTGTTTGCGAGTGTGAAGCAGGCTTTCGTGGAGAAAGGTAGGTAGTGTTTCACATACATTGAGATTTTAACAATACTGCTTAACAGTTCAAGCTGGTTGAAATCTGGAGTGTTGATAAAAATAGCAAATTGCCTGGTAGTGTACAACACTGTATATTCAATACACCTAGAATTGTTGAGAACAAGGAGACTACAACAAAGACTACTGATGTAAACTAACCATCATTGCTCTGCTCTGTTTCTGGTAGGTGCCTGACTGATGTTGATGAATGCGTAGAAAACCCATGTCTTAATGGCGCCCTTTGTGAAAATACTTATGGGTCATATCACTGCAACTGTAGCCGTGGATTTGGAGGAAAACACTGCACAGACATTGTTCTTAACAAATATGTTTCAACATCTTGGAACATTAGCTTAGCTGAAGTGATTGGGATTATTGTTTTCGTCGCAGGAATATTCCTATTAGTTGTGATTTTTGTTGTTTGCCGCAAAGTGACTAGTAGAAAAAAGAAGCACCAGCCAGAACCCGAAGACAAGCAACTGGGAGCTACAACAGCTTTCTTGCAAAGGCCTTATTTTGATGCAAAATTGAATAAGAACATCTATTCTGACATCCCACCACAGGTTCCTGTTCGTCCCATTTCATACACTCCAAGCATTCCAAGTGACTCCAGGAACAATCTTGACAGGAATTCTTTTGAGGGGTCTGCTATCCCTGAGCACCCAGAGTTTAGTACTTTTAACCCAGATTCTGTGCATGGTCACCGGAAAGCTGTAGCTGTTTGCAGTGTAGCACCAAATTTACCACCTCCACCTCCCTCCAACTCTCCTTCAGACAGTGATTCAATACAGAAGCCCAGCTGGGATTTTGACTATGACAGTAAGAAATGTTTTTTACTTTTCTGTTAAAGGTGTGTGCTGGTACAATTTTAATATGAGTGCAAAGTCTCTCTCTATGCCTGTGAGGGTACAAAAGGCATTATGACTTTGCTGGGGTTTGAGTCTGATTGGACTTCATGCTCTATTTAAGTTTTGTAAAAAAGTGTAGATCTCAGCCTCAAATTTTATTGACTTTTTAATCTAGAATCTATTAATTGTCCCACTTGAAACTTTTTCTTTCAGCTAAAGTAGTAGACCTTGATCCCTGCCTTTCAAAAAAGCCTCTGGATGAAAAGAACTCCCATCCTTATAGTGCTAGAGAAAGTATGTCTGAGGTCCAGTCTCTCAGCTCCTTCCAGTCTGAATCATGTGATGACAATGGTATGTAAAATACATTCTTCACTACTGCTTACATTCATTTGTTCTGTCTTTGCATCTATATCTCTTAGTATCAATAGGATGTACATATATCAAATATATATTAAATAATAGCTTATTTAATATATATCTGTACTATGTTAATACCCAGGTATGTTAATTTTTTTAAGTATTGTGCCTATCTTAAACCTCATGTTAATTACCTTACAATTATATATGATCATTCTGCTGTTAGAATATTAATAGTGAAAATGCAGCACAAGGGGTTCAGAGCCCTGTGTTTAAAAGCTGTTAAAAGCATGTTCAAATCTGAGACACTCTTCTAGGTAATCATGAGTTATCACTTAATACAAGAATACTGTGAATTTAAAAAATGGCCTCTGCACAAATATGACTTTCGCTTTGACATTGAGCTCTCAGTAAAAAGCTTTCTGGTGTTACAGTTTTATTTGTTTCCTTCTCTTTTTCTTGCTGCGACCTCAGCTCCCATATGGATCAGATCAGTTCTGAGTGAGAGCAGAGTTTAAGGGACTGCTTGTAAGTTTGATTACTTTAGTACTGAAGGAAGCTGCGCAAAAAGGAATTTTGTTATAGTAGAACAGTATATTTGGCTTTCACCATGATTAAAAATAATTCATTAGAATTTTCATACATTGAAAAAAGCCAATATAAAAATACGTGTATTTTGATCACAACTCCAGTCCATCAAAATATAATCAGCATTCCTATTTGTGGGGTTTATTATTATTAATTGGAAGTCTTTTACTTTTCCATTGTGATGACAGATGCTTTTACAGTTCATATGAATGCATCTATGAATTCAGAAACATTTCAGACTGATTGGACAAAGCCACAGTCATCTCATAACTTAATTCACTAAGTTAAGGCGTTCTGACTATTCCAATTTCCGTTTCTGTCTCTGTACGGTTAAAAGGATTTGAAATTCCTTTAGCTTAGGAATAAAGAACATTCTGCTTCTCAACGAAGTAGAGTGATTTGTTCTTAACAGCATGAAAAGAAACATCTTTGTTAATGATTGGTGAAAGTAAAATGGTATGCTTACAGTACTCATCGTTTTATCAGTAGATCTGATACCAGCTTTCAACTTTTTTCCTGTGGTATTCAGTGTTGTGTGGTACATGTTGCTCTCCCCTTCTCTCCATCCCATGTCTTTCATATATTCTTACTCACATTTCTTGTTGTGTATTGATTACTCGTCAACACATCATTTTAAGAAAAATAGCTGTAGCACCATAGATGTTCCTTCCTTCCTTTTTGATAGATTCTGAATTTATTAGTTTGAAATTTAATCCCTGAACCATGCAAACAAATTATAGTGTGATTACCTCATCCTACCCTATAAGAGTAAATTCTTCTCCCTTCCAAAAGTGTCTTGGGAAGGGGAAGACATAAAAAATCATTCATTTTGTTACTTTAAAATAAGAATGTCACAACCTGAATTCCTACCGTGATACCACTGTTTGCAGACAACTTAAGCAGGTCAGCAACAGAAGCTTTCAGTAGGTTGGTTTGGGTTTTTTTTTAATTCTAGCATTTTAGTTCATTTCAGTGATTTTTTTTTCCCCTGGTCTTCCATCAAAGGGGGGGAAAAAAAATGTAGTTTGCGGTCTAAAAGTCAAAGCCTAATGCAGTACTCGTTAATTCACAATTCACTCAACACAGTCCTTTAGAAGAGCCTAGTTCATTGCTGTATCTGGATGAAGTATTATGTAAATGGTATGTTCAGGCAACATTTCAGAAATTCTAACACAACTAAAGCAGCTTTGTGCAGAATTTGCTTCAGGAGTAGTTACAAGTACTTTTTCATGTTTAATAACATTAAGGTTTAAAGATGTATTTTAGGTATTATATGCAACTGCTTTCTAAATAGAGAGTAAATTTATATGAACACCAATAATCTTGCTCTATAAAATATTAATTAACTACAGTTTTACAGTGTTTTTTTGTATATCTGTATGCTGTTTAAAGTGATACTAACTATAGGTTTGTTTTAATTTGCTCCTTTTATACCTTTTACAAGCTTCCGTAGTGACTGTAATACACCTTGTCAATGCTGTTGTTGACTCGGTGGAAAAAGAAGGTATATACATGTTTTCATATTTATTTACTGCTTTAGCAGAATAATGCACGTTTGCTTCTAGTAATGTAGCCTTAGCAGATGGGAGTTAGAAAATACTATTTACTTGGACTTTCTGATAAAGAATGTATTTATTTTATATATATGTTCATATATTCATGTGTATGCTGTAGCTATCCTGTGGACAGGTTTCAAAATGTGTTTTCTTAGGAAAAAAAAAGAGTATTGGCATAAAAAGATCTTGATGCTTACTCTCTTCTGAAAATATTCACACTAAAGCTCCCAGCAGAATTGAGACAGCATCAAAGACAATTACGTAACTACTGTAGACTAAAAAGCAGCAGCCGCCTTCTCCCACCCACATCTGTTGACACCTTGTCCAGCTGAGCAGAATGGGAATGGCCCAATACCAGTACTCACTTCTCTGGCTTTCAGATCAATCAGTCTCTAGCAGGAAAATCTGATTTCTGGTATGCAGTTGAGTTATATAGGCATACACATCCCTATCAGTTTAAGTAGTTAGTTACTACCCAGCCTTACATCAGTATCTAAAAGGTATGTTTGAGTGTATGTATGTACACATGCATGTATATGTGTGTGTGTGTGTGTGTGTAGTATGTATTTGGAAGTTAAAAAGAGGCAAAGTAGACATTTTCAATGGTATTTTATTTCTTTCCTGATCACATTCAAGAACTGACCACTCTGGAAAACACACTCTTTACAAAATAATAATAGTAATAATGGTGCTAGTGAGTATGAAAGAATGCTAACTATTGTTGTGACTTAAAAATTCTTCAAGTTCCTGTAATATGCAAGTACATCAATCCATGACCATGAGTCTGTAGAGGTTACTTCAGAAATAACACCCACAGTGTATGTTTCCTATCTCTTAATACAGACTAGGAAACTTAATTTTTTTTAATAAGTCTTACTCAAAATAAAGCCATTTTAAGAACATAAGATTAATTATAGTAGCTAAATATTCTCTTAGGTTTGTTATTTGAAATACATCCTGTCTAATGTATGCAGACACACAAAAAAGTAGACAAATGCAAAGATTCTAATTACATGAGAGTATTCCATTAATGTGTACCTATAGACCATAGTCTCCTCAATGCTAAAAAATTGTGAGGCACAGGACTTATGAAAGGGAGGATTATAAGTGTAGAAGAGGGAAATATTTACCAGGGGAAATATTTAATACCTTATTCAGATTTTCTCTAAGATTTTATGGTAGAAACTAAAAATGATGGATGTAGTTCTCAAGTCAAAGGTGAAAGTATTGGTTTTGTGGTTTAGTATCACTGTAAGATAAATACAAATATCTTATACATTGCAGAATTGTTCATAGTTTACAGATTTCCTGTTCAGCTACTTCTTAACACTTGGAAATTTGACTCTTAATAAGCATTTCTTCTTTCAAAGCATCTTAGGTAAAGAGTTTTACTTTTGAGCACCTTCAGGAGGGTGCCAATTCAAGCAGCAGAGAGATACTTGCTCAAGGCTTCAGCATTACCAAGTTCTGGGACAAACGGTCTTTTCTTTAGTTTCCCGAAGTGGTTCTGTCCAGTAGGTATCCTGGAAGCATGAACTGTAGCTAGTCTCATCTTAGGACAGCTGTAGGCCTGTGTTTGTCTGAACTGCTCCTCAGGGGAGGTTGTAGCTCTGCAAATCAACAATGCTCAGTGCAAGAGGAAATATGGCTCCAGTCTAGCAGATTGTCACCTAGAAAGGTGGACACATCAGGTTCTAGTTTGTATTTCTGTATTTTATGTTAAAGGGTCTTTGCCTCAGAGGAGGAAGACAGGACCAAGATCTCCCCATTCCTTGATATAAGTGCTCTAAATCATAAGGCCACAGTCTGCCTGTTGGCTTTAGTTTTGCACCCAGTTTCCCTAGGAGAATGAAGAATGTCTTCTAAGTAGACTAGTGGTAAGAGCCTTCTCCTTGAGATGAGGCCAGAGATGTTATAAGATTCTCAAATGTCAGACTGGTATCTCCTATAGTGTGTACAGTATTTTTCTTGTCTGGGCTAGGCAAGATTAAAAAAACCCAGCCAAACAAAAAAAAACAACTCCAAAACCACAAAAAAACCCCAAATGACCACCATACCCCACCACCCTCACCCAGGAGTCAACCTTCGTCCCTCCAGTCTTCCAACAACAGATAAAAGTATCAATTCTCAAAAGGTTCTGGTATTAGGATAGCTATTGCCCATCCTTACAGACCTGAATAGGGAATATAGCTTCCTGAAGAGAGGTCTCCAAGAGCACAGTTTATGAAAGCTAGATAAAGGGAGAGCTCCCATCTTTGCATGAGATACTTGAAAGTGTAAGTGCTAATAGATACAGCACTGTATCAAAACCCAAGGTGGGGATACAAGGAAAGAAAAAAAAAAAATTAAAAAAAATCAGACCAAATCTTGTTACCCTTTTTTAGAAGAAGTCTTAAATCTACTGGTAGGAGGATTTCAGCAAACTACAGACTGCAGATTTTGCCACCACAGAGCTATGTCCCAGGTGGGCTGTAGTTTAACTCAGTAGCTATTCTACAGTTCAAGTCTAACAAAGAAGGAGCCCAGGAGAAAAAGAAAAAAGCCAACTTTAGTACTAAGTAACCTGGTCAAAGGCAGCATGAATATCATAGTGACAGTCATTGTTTGTCTTCACATTGGTTCTACTATTTGATTCCTAACTGTAGCTGTTTTCTCCTTTTTCTTATTCTGCCACCTAAAGAATCTTTTGCTGTTCCTGACCTCAGCAATTCAAGAGGTGACTTCTGCATGCAGTTCATTGATGTTCACCAAAATACTTTAATACTTGGTTTTAACACAGACTGACTATCAGTTGCTTGCTGTGCATTTGTCTGCAGTGATCACTCTTTACTAGATTTGCACCTTATTACAGTTTTATATTATTTTCCTTTTTGGTGTTCAGATGAGAAAAGCAAATATTTTTTTAATGAGGTTAGGCTTACATCTAGTTTCCAGCAGACAAATACAAATTTATTCCAGTGGAGTTTGTAAGAGAGGATCAAGTTCAGTCATTTGTGCATGATTAAGCTTGATTTCCCTGTTTTGCTCCTGTATTTGAATGTGGAATGTCTTTACTAATAGTCAAATATCAGAGGTGTGGCAGTTACTGTAGAGCTAACAGCATTTTGTGAAATTAACTCTACAATTCAGTTAAGGGATAAAGTTGCTTTAAATGATCTGGATACTTTACCAATTATAAATTATTACTTTTATGTAAGAAAAGCATGGTTTATATATGCTAAATATATTCTTAAGAATAACAGGCAGCTATTATCACCCTAACTGTAATTACTCAACAACAATTAAGAATTTAGCTACACCAGGAAGGCTGTTGGTTCTTTGCTATCCAGTGAACAATTCTATACTATTAGGTATTGTGACAGCACATTCCATAGGTGACCTACAGCTCTTCCCATACTAGGTGAGATGTCTGAGAAAATGTGAAAGTGTGAATGATGCAGTATCTAATGCATGGCATAATGTAAAGTTGTGTTGGATGTCTTTTGTGGAACCGGGGCAAACTGCTGTCTAACAATTAGTGTCCTAATCAGAGCAAGTGCATTGTCTTAATACATGTGTTGACTTCTCAGTTCAGACTGACTTGAAGACAAGATACTAATACTACTTTTTTTAAAAAAAATTAACTTTTCAGGTTACCACTGGGATACATCTGACTGGATGCCAAGTGTTCAGTTGCCAGGTATCCAAGAGTATCCAAATTATGAAGTGGTTGAGGAGTCAGCTCCCCTCTACACGGATCCAAACGCCATCGATACGGACTATTACCCTGGTGGTTATGACATAGAAAGTGATTTTCCACCTCCACCTGATGACTTCCCTGCACCTGATGAGCTTCCACCGTTACCACCAGAATACAGTGACCAGTTTGAGTCAATACAGCCACCCAGAGACATGCCAGCCGTAGGTAGCTTGGGTTCTTCTACAAGAAGCAGGCAGAGATTTAACCTTAATCAGTACCTTCCCCATCACTATCCTGCAGACATGTCAGAACCTCAGTCCACAACCAGCGGTGTCAGCGGCAGTTACAGAGAACCTTACGCTCCTTACACATTAGGGTACAATAGAGACTTTGAAGCACCCACTGTAGACAACATGTCCATGTCTGTATATGCTTCCACAGCTTCATGCTCCGATGTGTCAGCATGCTGTGAAATGGAGTCTGAAGTCATGATGAGTGACTATGAGAGTGGAGACGATGGCCATTTTGAAGATGTGAAAATTCCTCCACTTGATTCCCAGCAACATACAGAAGTCTGACACACTCAACAAAAGTGCCTGGACTCTAACAAACTTTTATCAGTTCTAGAACAACTTCCAAGAGCTTTTTTATTTTTTTGTTTCCCAGCCACAGTGAATGCTTTTTGTTTCAGTGAGCTACTGGCATGGCAGTTCATTTCACTAAATCAGCCTACTTCCATTTCCTGACCTAATGTAACTGGACAATTCCAAGATTTCCATTGGCTGTGCCATTTCTGAACATCCTTTTTGTACTTACATTGTCTATGTTAAAAAAATCACATACCACTTCTCCATGTTAGCATGATGCATATATTTATATAGTTGTAATGCAATTAATTTTCTCCTACTTTTTGTAAATTTTATGTACAGTTTTGATTTTAATAGTTTTAACTAGATTTTGTAGATATTTTGTGAATTTGTTTTCCACTGAAACTAGTGGTGTTAGTGTGCCATTAAAAACTAGCACCCTGACTTATAATCAGGGCATCACTGTATGTATTCCCCCCAGATCTAAAGTCTGACATTTCATTATAAAATTCAACATATTTACACAATTACAATTGTACATAGGTTAGGTCTGATATTTTTCTGGGTCAGCTACATGGAAATGTCTTTAATGGGTTGCTGTATTTTAGAACTGTAAACATTTTTTTTCCCTTCTTGGAAAGTGTGTTGGGGACCCTCTACATACCAGTTTAGAACCAAAACCACCATGACACAGTTTTTATAGTGTCTGTATATTTGTGATCCAATGGTCTTGTAAAGGTTTTTACTGAAGATTACCATTAGCCAGTCTTTCTTACTGACAATAAATTATTAATAAAATACTTTAGCTTTGCTCTGTGTATCTCTATTATATAATATACAATTGACAAAGCATTCAGTGCAGCATTTTTAAGTCTGTGTATGTTTTGTACTGTGTTAAGTACTTGCTCCAAGCAACACATTTTCCTCTCCTCAGACATCAAACTGCAGCTATGTTAGAGATGCTCACTAGATGGCAGTGTGTGTCTACTTAATGGTGTTTTAAAAAGTAATCGGGCCAGTATGAATAAAGATTGATGGGTATCAACCTTCAGTAGCCTTCTCGGTAGTTTGCATTTTTCTTTAAACATATAATATCAGCTATGTAAATTACTGAGTATTTTTTCTGAAGTCCCAAAAATATATACAGAAAAATACCCCAAGTTCTTTAAAGCAGTTTCTTCCTTTCTTAATCACCTGAATAGTTATTTTCATGAATAATTGTCCCTTCATTGTGCTCTTGCATGCTGAAATTTGTGCAAAATTCAGAGCTTGTGATAAATACATTGGGGGTTTTTATGCAATAATATTTCAATTGCAGTTTCTTTCACTAAGTTCTACTTATGAACTAGAAGTTCATCTTGAAGAAGACAGGATATAGTTTGCCTGTATATTACTCAGCTGCTTTTCTGATTAGTAAAAAAAAAAAAAAAAAAGCCTCTAACAAAGTTCTCTAGCATAAATAAGCTAAAGGAATAAGATAACTGTCTTCTGCATGTTGCATTAGAGACACTTTTTAAGTTCAAAATATATTTCCTAGTACATGAGTGAGTTTTTAATATAGCCTGGAATCCTTTCAGCTCCACCTACTGTCTCAAAATTCTATATAACCTGGAAAGGCACAATTATTAGAATCTCTCAGGTATGAGACCTAAGCCTAGGCCTTCCACCATCTGGGGGAAGAGGGTAGTGGTTTTATGTTTGGAGTGCTCTCTATGCACAGAATGTAACAACTCCCAGCCTAGCAGCTGTATAATGGGAACAAATGGGTTGCAGAATAGAGACAAGAGCCAGGCACAGACATTCCCCAGTGTTAACTTCCCCCTATACAGGTAAGAATCTCATGATATATGTAAAAGGCTAAAATCAATGGGTTTAAAAGCCACTTTGCAGCTGTAAGCTGCAGTATTCACTCTGATAAATTAGAAATATACAAAAAGCTCTCAGTTAATAGCTTTAAAGAATCTTAGAGAACTATGAGAATGGTATGATGCACTCTATAGTAGTTATGATCGTTGCTTAAGGTCCATCTTGAGCTATGAAAGTTAAACTGAGTGGCAGTTCTGCTCAAGATTTCTTAATACCTGTTTCTCAGAAGTCAGCAAGAGGAAGACAACGCATAGACTTGCATCATTTCTCATTTGATAAAGACTCCCAGTAAAGATGAAGGCCTGTCCTACAAGTTACTCATTTACAGCAGAAAGGTCTGAAAACATTTTTAAAATTGAGAGGTGTGAAAAACAGGAATTTCAACACAAGTATACTTTTATTCCTAGTACTGTGAACAGGAGGCAAATGTAGAACATCATGCTAAAAAGGAACAATATCTTACTACTTTGCAAAGAGATTCCAACTCAGTTTAAGAAAATCTTATGTTGAAAGTATCAGAATATCCTTCCCCCCTCCCACCCCTTCTCTTCCCAAGAACTGTTCTGCTAGGCAGTATGCAATGCCCAGGTTACATTTCTCACAGCAGAAGATAAAGGGGGCATCATAGCCATCACTTGGGGAAATAACAGTTCCAACTTCACAACAGCTTTGCAGTTGGGAGTAAATCAAGACCATGTTAAACAAATGCTCCCTTTGTAAAAGTATCAGGAGCTATTATTGCCTAATTCAAGCCCAGTAAGTACAATTAAACCTGTTTTCCCACACAGAGCTATACACAAGACTAAGTTGGTGACATTTTTAACACAATTAAAACAGGGACACAACAGAGCATTGCTGTTTGACTCAACAGTAGTCCAAGACATTCAAAAGCACTGGCCAGATGCTTTGAATGAACCAAGCATTTTAAAATAGCTTCAGTGAAGTCATACCTTCAAGTCCTCAGTTACTGTTAATATGTTTCACCAAACTACTCATACAGATTTTTAAGGAAGTGGCTAAAGATAAATAGAAACTTCATCTCGCAGCATTTGAGTAGTTGGCATATCTGTATTATAAGGTCTTAAAGTCAGAACAGTTGAGGTTGGAAGGCATCTCTTGAGTGTCTCCAGGAATGGAGACTAAAACCTCCCTGGGCAACCTATTTCAGTATTCATCTGGCCTCACAGTAAGAGTTTTATGTTCAGGTGAGGTTCCATGTGTTTCAACTTGTGCCCATTGCTTCTTATCCTGCCACAGGACACCACTGAGAAGAGCCTGTCTGTCATCTTTACACCTTCACATCAGGCATTTATAAACTCCTAAGTTCCCCATGGAGCCTTCTTTCCAGACTGAACAGTCTCAGTTCTCTCAGACTCATATGAAAGAGGCTTCAGTCCCTTAAACATCTTACCAGCCCTTTGCTGGACTCTACTTAAACTCCCTGTCTGTCTTGTACAGGACAATGTGGAAGTGATTTTTTTCTATTTTAAAATACTTATGAGCTAGTAGAACTTAAAGTTTTATTGAGCAGATTCAAGTCAATCTCATTGCTGTTCTGTCCAATCTACATTTTATTTGAAGTGTACGAAACATCATTTTTGCCTTGGAGCAGAAAAACTGTAATTCTACCTGATTAACAGTATTTGAGGTAGAAACAACAACAGACAATCTTATAAAACTTCTGTCAATATCTAACACTCACACCTGGTCAGAGGACTCCAGTATAGAGGCATACACTTACAAGAAGGAAAATGACCAGCAGTTACCAGGTTTCAACCTCTTCTCCAATGATATTTATTGAGATTGTTTTTCCACTCTCCCCTGCTCTATCCATTGCCTCCATGAAACAAGTACTGTCCCAAGCAACCAAGTTTAAGGAGCACTGCTGAAGAGATACAAATCTGAATCCACACAAACAAAAGAAGTTATTAAATCAGTCCGTAACTGCAAGACAGAAAACATAAGATCCACCCTTTTATTGGGGTGGAGGGGGAAGAAGGAATGCACCACCTGCACCTTGAATCTATCTGTAAAAGACAGTTGAAGGGATTAGCTCATGCTGTCAGGGGTCATGGCTGACACCTCTCTGCAGACAGAGACCAATGCTGAATAGCTGCAGTTCACCCATGCAAAGCCTAGGATGACTCCTGACTTTGTATTCACAAGCTCTGTCGAGATCACAGCTCTGTCCACTAAACGGTAGCTGCTGACGCACCAAGGTACCCAAAGCCTCCACACAAGGAGTCTACGCACTTCACAGCAAAGCTCTGCACACAGCCCACACATAAGTCAGTCAAGAAGTCGGTGCCTCAGTTTATTTTCATGGCTCCTAACAATTTTTAGCATTCAATGGCTTTCAAACCCACACAAGCTTTTGTAAAAACACTAAAAAAAAAAAAGAAAATAAGAAGTTCCCATTAAGTCAAGCACACAAATTTTGGCAGCATTACTCATTCTTCCACAGCTGGAATGAGGGAGAAAAATCAGAGCAGGACAGCACAATATTTCTGTTGCAAAGCAGGAAAATGACTCTTTCCTTTGATCTGAGAGGCAAAAGTTTAAGAGAAAGATTATTAGAATTATTTTCCCCTCACATAAGTAAAGAAATTTCTGAACTAACTCTGATCCATGAAGCATTCCAATCATAATACAAATTTAAAACTTCACATACAAAAAAGTTTGGCATTTGCAGCAGTCACACAGGAGTCAAGGCTATCAGGAAGAACATGACATTATGACCTCTTCATTTAGAGTTATCAAAGCTGAGCCTTTCTAAACTTTTTTTGCTGCAAATGATCACTTCTCAGTTTTATTTTCTTACATGTTTGGAGTAGAAAACTCAGTGTGAGAAAAATCACTAAGAAGCCCAATCATGTAAACGAGTCATACTATCAATAAACCCCACAGTGCCAATTAGAAAACAGGCTAAGCAGAATTAATCGCTTTCAGAGCTTGCACTTATTGAAGAAATACATAGGGAAAGACTGCACTGCTGCACCTAAAAGTTTATTTTCTAATTTCATATCTTTTTTTTAGAGAATTTGAAGCACTGGCAGCAGTTTATAGCATAAAAGTTCAAACGCCTCCTGTTTAAACAATTAATACTTTATAATGGCCATATAGCTACACAGGTACTTCTGCTCTGAGTTTCACTGTAAGAAAAAAGACCTCAAATCACAGAAAAAAAGGTTAAAAATGTAATTAGCCTAATAACTGAAGATTATGTGTATTGAGCTTTTTTTGTTTTAAAACCAAACACTGTTCTGTCCCACTGAAATTTCACAGAACTTGCCTCCAAAAACTCATTGTAGTTGGTCAGAAACACCTATAAAGTGGGAGAACAAAGTTTACTTTGCTTGAGTTAGGTGACACACTTAAAAGTGTTTAAACTCACATCTTTCACTGATAAGCTACCTCTAGAGCTCCTGCTGAGGAAGCCAGAAAACCATCTAAACTGGTGTGGTGGTGCAACTCCCCCCAGGTCCTAGGCTGCTCAGTGCAACTTCCCCTCCCTGGGCCACATGCCAACCCAAGATGGATCGGGAAAGGCAGTGGACCAGAGTGATAAAAGTCACCCCCCTAGCTGACCTGGCTTCTGCCTCCCCTACAGCCTGGGATCCGTAATGACAACCAATCACCTCCTGACAGCCCAGTACATCTATACCTGGGTCCTGGCCCAAAGGGAGATACCAGAACTTCAAGATCTGGCAAGCTCTGTGCCTGTGCAACAGGTGGAAGGTACAGAGTTATTTGGTCATCTAAGTTGGGCTGAAATGGAAAAGTACCTGACAAAAGTCAATTATCTCAGACCCTATGAACAGCGACCCTAAGCAAGACCCTTTGAGCTCTCCTGGATGACAGCAGGCTGTGACCAGCCTCTTCCCTGATCAGGGATGCCTCTCAGGCAGACACCTCATGGTTTAAAGATTATCTGTCAACAAAGCTGACCAAGTGCCAGGACTAAGTCAGGCTCAATTATTGCCCATTGAGGAATGCTGATTTCATGTGTGTATTTACTCTAAACTCAAGAAGTGGAAAATTTTAACTACAGACTAGCTTCTTCCACCCACCTCTCTACCTATGTATGTGTTTGAATATGCACATTTGCCTTCACAAGTTTGGGTGTCTACATATTTCACTAGATACAAATACTCCTGTCTCTGTATCTATATGTTGTGTTTATACATATGTACCTGTATATACTTTGATTTAGAGTACCTTGTAGTTAGAGTGAATCTTGTCATTCTCAAATCTGTAATCAAGTCACTGTTTTCATTAAAACACATTCTACTGAATCACCTTGTTAATCTTTAAGTTGATCAGTCATCAAGTGCAGCTAAAATTCAACCTTTTGATCCACCTCACACCATTAATAAATCTCAAATTGCTGCTAAATCATAACCATGTCAAATTTCCTGTTGCCCAGGTGTTGCATATGAAAAGATAAGACAAAAGATGCACTTTGTGTCCCAAGAAACATGAACAACTAAACAAAGGTGACAGGAAAAAAAAAAAACACAAAAAACCAAAACACAACCACAAACACCTAACCCACAATAATAACAAATACTTATCAGATCAGAGCCAGGCAGGCACTGAAGCAGTGTGTCAGGAATTCTGAAAATCAGAGGAAGATTGCTACTGAAAGTAGAAAACAGCTGAGATTTTGCTTTAAATCCAAGAAAGTATGTCCTAATAAGTTTCAAAGTCTTTTAGTAGGCCATGTCTTAAGTATTTTAGACACTGAAATCTGTAGCCTAGAGGCTTCCTCTGATTTAGTGTGGACTAATTCTTGCTTAGCGTTCAAGCTTTTCTGAAAGCTAGATGTGAACCTGTGTTACTCAAGTTAAAGTTCTATCTTACCTAGGAGATAGAAAACTTTTCTGGGCTGCCCTTAATGGCCTTCCTAAGAAGGAAGAATTTCCTTTTAATAGGGCTACTAGAATCCATATGTATCACTGCCATGACTTTCCTATTGGCCACCCTAAAAATCCCACAATCAGTATTTCAACATTATGAGGAAGTGAGGCAGACTCAAGATTAAGCTGCCTCAGTCTCACAGGGACAGCAGCTCATTTCCCCTCCACTTCCTCAGTTCTAGTTGAAGTTAATAAATCCTGTTGCCAAACCCCTACTAAACAGTCTACAGCCACTTTGCAGATCAGCAAATTTCCCTCTGCTCTTAACCCCACAGCACAAGGACACAGGAGTGAGGGCTGAATTTCTATTCCCAGAAGGTGATGGTATTCACACTTACTGTTAAAGCAAATGGAGAAAAGGTCTCATATTAAGGGGCTGACATTCAGCTCAGACTGTACCTGGATTCAGATATTTCTGAGTCACCCCTCCAACAAGGAAAATGTACAGTTATACTGTACTTTAGATGCCAGAGATTATTTCCCTGTATCTGTAGTGAAGGATGTTATTTTAAGCACCCACTGATCTTTAGGTTTTTCTTTCCTTTTGGCTATAACTAATCGATTTCCTTGGGAAAAGGCAGAAATATCTCCACTCATATTCATAATCAATTTAACCAGTTTCTGCCAGAAACTTGTTTAAGATCAATCCATTTTAAGACCCTATGCAGAAAAGAATGGTCATCAGTTAAAAAACTCCTGCTTGTACAACTTGGCTAATCTCTTGCAACAGGGTTACAGTCTTAAGGAAAGCTTGTAACAAACAAGTTTTCTCTCTACACAGTTAGTAAAAAGGATGCCCTAAGTAGAGGGTGTATTGAACAGTTCAGTCCAGGGACTAGTGTACAAGGTTGAAAACATCTAATTTCTATACTGTGCTTAAGTAGAGTTTGCCATTAAGAACAGCTACACACATCCACATCCAAAAATAGCCAAACACCTAGATTCTCAAAGATGATGAGAAAATTTAAGAAGTTCTGCTCACAAGAGGTTTCCATTTCAGTTATCCACAATTAATATCTTAATTGCTCCATGTTTCCAATGTATTGTTCGTTTACCACAAGGTTAACTGTGTCTCAAGACAGGTAGGGTAGCTATCCTCTCCAATTATCAACACAAATGGGATTTCATGCACACTCACATGATGTACATCTTTCAACCTCAGCTCTATCAGTGACTCTTTCACCGCACAAAACATAAGAGCAAAAGAAGCTTTTGAACTTGTCCTTTTTAGTACATAGTACCCAGTGAGTGAAAATAGTGTTGAAGACACAGTATTTAACAGAGTTTAATTTTAAAACTTTGTAGGAGCATCAAATGCCAAAACTTCTTACTGCCATGATCAAAAACATCTGAACACCACAAAAGTGGGGAAGCTTAAGGAGACTCAAGAGGCAATTCTTAGCATGGATCACAAATTGTACAAAGATGTCATATCAGGGAGTTTGTACCATTTATCTCAACAAGACTTGAAAGACAAAAAGGAGACTGGCATGATACAAGAGTAAAGTAAGAAAGACTATGAAGTGCAGGAGGTTGAATTTGTACAAAAATGAAGAAAATAAGAAGGAACAAACTCTGACAAGTTCAGTGCAGAGTAAGATTATCTAGAAATGTTTAAGGAACAATTTTCAGACAAAAAATAAAGTGTATTTTAAAACACATTAAAAGCAGAAAGTTCTACCAGAGAATCTATAGCTATAAAACTAGTGGAAGATCAAGATGTAACAGGAACCTTGGGAAATTCAAGTCTAACACAGGTTTTTCACTGCATCTATGCCCACTGTGGGAAACCTTGAGATGTTTCACTTTCATATTAAGGCATTTAAATCATAGAATAAGAGGATATTAACGAATAAGAATAAATAGTATCAAAGACAAGAAGGCACTAATACAACACTTCTAAAGCACTTAAGGATCAGAGGCCCATGTTATCTGGGGCACAGCCAACTAAAACTGCCTTGGGACCAGAAGACTGGCCACTGACAGGATGACAGGATACAGAGCAAAATGAGCTGTGTACCAGATTCCTCCGGATGTAGTATTTAAGAAAGAATGCAAATACTAATAGCAGAAGCAGCAGCAAACAGGTGAATTGAGATTGTCAAACCAGACAGTGTGAACCGCTGCTTGCAAAATGAGAACTGAATCAAATCACAGTGACAGTCTGGGCATTTGCAAATTCTCTGTACAATCCTTTCATGTTTTCTTTGTTCAAAAGAAGAGATAGACAAAAGAGCACCTACCAACATGACCTTTATCAGAAATGTTAATCCAAACAGCTTAGTCTTATCTAACGTAAAAGCTGATCTCATATGGACACTGTGATGTTAGGAGTGTAGTCAACATCAGGGGACAAAAGCTGCACATTTCTTCTTTCATTCAGATAGTTATGGAAAAGAGACAGAAATTCAGGTTCAGTAAAAGTATTAGGTTAGAAATGCTATCCAAAGATAATCAGATTACTATTTCCTGAAAGACAGACTTACACAGCAGCCTGCACCAACACTGAAAGTGAAAAATTGAGGGGAAAAAAAATTCATTCCTTTAGGTAAAGCAGAGTTTCTACCAAAGTTTCCCCCCAAAAGTTGTAGCTGTTTGGAGCACTCAATAAAGGTGCAGGGGAGTTGTATTAGTGCCTTCTCCTTTTTTTTTGTGAATTATTTCAGTCCCATTATTTCACTCTTTTGTTAAATAAAAGAAACAAGATCTTTTTTCAAGACGAACTAATGGTTCACTTGACCCAAGGGTCTTTGGCGTTGGGTTTTTTTAGTGTTCATTTCAACAAGCTTTCAGGATGCTGTACTGAATGAAGTTTTCAATTTGGTGTCTGAATCACGAATAAGTTAGTTTTACTGCCCTTCTTTTCATCTCTGTTACTATTTGTCAATACTGTCAGCTATGTCCTACAATGAAGCTCCTTCTACACTTTTCTAAGGCAACACAACACTGAGGAAATGTTATTTGCTCCACTAGAAACAAAGCTTTGTAGATATCACTGGTATAGGATACACTACTGCTCTTGTCGTTTTGTCAACATTTGCAGTTTCAAAAGATAGCGCCATGGACAGCAAATTATTAGTTGTAATTTAAAACCTCTGTTACTACTTCAGGTATTAGCTCTAATCATCCCTTCTTCAGCTAACTTTACATATCAGTCATTACAAAGGCCAGGTAAAGACGACATCAAACTCTACAGCCTGAAGTTAGTAATGCAGCGTGTCAAAGTATATAGACTATAAGACTGCATAAAATAACTGAATTATGGTGGTTTTCCCTTCCAAGGAACACCATATGTTAAAGGAAAAGTTTGCTTCCTCCTAATATTACTTCTAAACACTTGAATTACTTACTATACAGTAGAAATGAATCCAAACTCAGTGAAGTGTCTTTTCATTGGGATTTACAAAGCCAAACATACATTCTATTCAACTAATAACAACTATTATGTTAGATACACTTAAGATTTTATCCACCAAGATTTTATCCACCAGTATTTTTATATTTCAGCTCCACATTCATTCAGAGGAATGATGTGACAAATCTAGATCAGCACCCAACAGCAACAGAGGACAATGCAACAGTACTGACTTCACAGATTTGGAAAACACTGGCAGCTGTAACACTGGCACTCAAGCCCAAAGACCTTCCTATCTTTTCAAATTCCAGTTCTGTCATGATCTATTGTTGTTGCTTCCTCCTGTGAATTTCAGAAGCATCTCATACTGCTCAAAACATACATTCACAGTGCATGGAGAAATATTTATGATGCTTGTCAAGATGGACCATTTCTCCAATACCATCTTCCTTTGGCAAGACAGACCTCACCACTACAAAGCACTTTCCTTCAAAGTACACTACTGGACCAGTAAAAAGAAACAAAAAACAAAAACAAAAAAAAACCCACAAAACAAAAACAACAAAAAGCCCAACAGGAATTTTGCAGATTTTTCAAGGGTTCAATTCTAGTTGCAGCACTTACTGTGCACACTTCCAGAGGGGCCAGTGCCCCAGATCAGCACTAACTGCTGGCCAGTCACTTCCTTCCCAACCATTTCTCCATATGAGTCTAGATAATACCTCTGCTCACATTTTTCCCCTCTAAAAGTCCAGTTCTGCTTCCCATTTAAGCACCATATTTCCCTAGCTCTACCTCTAGGCTCTTTACAGAGTACACCACAGAAGGAACTCAGCATGTGGGAGTAAAGCCAGTGGTCTGGCATTGTAGCCAGACAGATTTCTGGGATTCCCTCTATCATTACTTCTCTCCTTCTGCTGTTCACTCTGACTACTGCTGCTGCCCCTGACACAAGTGCAGACTTTGCTGGTACCAAGCAGAGTCATCTCCCAGATTTCACTTCTTCCAGCAGCAGCTCAGGAGACCATTTAACCAGTGCTGCTTATACAGAAGCCCTGAATGCCAAAAGCTCTTCTTGTAAATCACAAGAGGCTGCTGTTAAATGTTACAATTAAGACAAGAGGGTTTGGAAGCACTGAATGCATCAGTATCAGGCAAAATTCCTAAGATCGGAGCAGTGAAATTGAGTGTTCAGAAATGCAGTAGCAGCTTCTGATCTATAAGACTTACAGATTTCTTCCAGGTGAGAGATGCTTTTTTTGGCACAGGATTTGTATTACTGCTGCTGCTATCAGGGAATAAGAATCAGTGTACCACTATTATGATGCTTAAGAAGCCACAGAATGACAAGTAACACTTGAACTGACCCTTGGATCGTGCAGATGGCATGCCAGCCTGAATTAGTGAAACTGGATATTGTACAGCACGATTGTCATGGTTGCCTGGTACACAAATTAGCAAGAAAAACTCTTCCCTGGGGAAAACAAACATATGAAGACTTAAAACTAAAGTAACACAAGAGCTGCAGTCACAGCCAAAACACAGCATCTGACTGAATTACACTGGACAGCTGAAAGACATCCAAGGGACCACTGTGTTTCAGATCTTAGGATGACATCAGACTGCACAGCTGAGAGCTCATCACCCAGCATATATCTGGTCTGACATATCTAGAGCAATACTACGATTATTTATATTACCAAAGCAGCATGACAGTAAGGGAAGCTGATTCAAATATTCTCTGAAGTATCTAAAAAGCATTTATTTCTAGCTAGAATTAAAAATAAATGGATTTCAAAATTATTGCAATTTCTCCTTCAACTTGTGATCTGACCACCAGACTGGTTCCTTGTGTTCAAAGTATCAGTTCAAAGATGTCTCTACTATTTTTACTATTGTCTTCAGAACTGGTCCAGCCAAGCTGTAAGCCTCTCCAGCTGAAGGAGCTACACCCAGTCTTTTGGTCTACATGTCACGTTGTGCTGATTGCTTGGGTAAAAGAAATACCCAACACACTACTCACAAGCGCTAGAATTACAGAAGATTGTTCTCTTTGAACTTCAGTGCATGTTGTTGTTCACATACCAATAAAATGCTGGTGCAGGTGTGAAGAAAGATCCCTCCCGTTCCATTTTAGAGAATCAGGCATCAGTAAGGATGAAACAGTGATCACCCTATTCCTCTGAGGTAACAAGGATTTAGAAAGAAAAGCAAATTAATAAAGACTTGTCATAAAATTGCCACACACAGTCCTGACTGCTGCACACACCAATTGGAGGTGGTCATTAGAAGGACCAGTACCCAGTCCAGATACCACTTCATTAAATAGTACCAAAACCATTATGATGTATCTTCTCCAGAACACTAGTAAGACCAACAGGAGCAAGTCACAGTGAGACCTGAACTGAACTACTTCTCCACCTCCCTTTCAGAAAACTGAATTAGAAAATACAGGTATTTTACCGCTTGGTCAGCCTGGCCTCTCATGCTGCTGTGTACTGCTGGCTCACCTCCCTTCTTCAGGTCAGCATCCAAAGCAGCTCAGCTCCTTGCAGGAGTCCCACCTCCTACACAACTCCAGCAAGACAAGCAGCACTTTTGCAGCTCTCCTCTGCTGGAGGAGTCACCCTCAGCAAACCTTCTCCCCTCTGCCTCTTTCCAAATGAAGGTTGTCAACCTTCTCCACACCTGTGTCTCAAATCCTACCCAACCCTCAGGTGCAGTGCAGGGCACTGAGGACACCCACTCTTACTAACTCTGTCATACCAACATGAAGTGTTTAATCCAAAGCTTCACAGAAGTAAGTTTTCAGCAGGGATATGAAGAAAGTCCACACGACTGGGTGTGGGGGGAAGCCAAACAGGATTTCATGGGTTTCCAGTTACAAAGGTTTAAAAAGGAAGAAATAATAGGCCTTTTACCTTCAGATTGTGCACAAGCAGCTCAGGAGCAACTGTAAGCTAAAAGTGTAGTTCTCTGCTTTATTAATCATCTAAACAGAGAGAAGTTTATGTCAGATTGGGACAGATTAATTCACTTCCAAATTTATGTGCTGCAGTTTGCCTAAAGCCTCTATATGTTTCCTTCAACTGTGATCCCACTGTTCAAATCCCCCCCCTGGCTAATCTCCAGGTTGAACACATCCTTCTTGACACTGTATATTTGGAGTCCTCACAGAAGACTAAGCAACACCACATTATCCTTGAGGATTCATCCTTTTCCCTCCAGTAAATCCCCTTGTTAGGCTCATCTATCTTGTTAAAGAAATTCTCTTCCTATATTTACTTCAGATTAATTTAGGTCAAAAGCAACAACATTTTCCAATGTACACATTTTTTTGTTTGTTTAGAGTTCCCTTTCTTAAATTGTTCACCTTTGTCCTTGTTTACTTGTCACACATATATACCACCTTTTAGAATCAGGTTGGAAGTTCTGTCAGCCAGCAAATAAACCTTGGAAATCTTAATATCAACTCTTGTGACCAATTCACCTTCCAAAAGCTACAGTTCATTGGTTTTAGCAACACATTTTCTTTCACATCAGATACGTTGTACAGTTCCACATGACACCAAATGCAGAACAGTTTTCCTGAAATAGCAATCTAGTAGTTGTAAACAACATAGTATTTTTATAGTACATGCTCTGAAGTGGTTGCTTCATTTAGAAGACAAAATATTACATAAAATATTTCAGGGGGCTTTTTCCTCCCTGTATGTTTTTTGTGTAGTACACCATTTCTTTAGTACAGAATAGCTTCTTTGTCTATTTCTGTTTTTAAACATGCTGCATTTCTTATTGAGATGGGAAAGGTACCTCAGAATTTCATTAGCAATTACAGCAAAGAGCTAACACTCTGTACCATCATGAAGAATATCCATTTACTGTATTGTAATAGCATCCTTAAGGGTGCACATAGAATATATACTTGGAAAAAGTTACCTAGAAAAGTAAATACCAAGATGAGGTAGAAGAAGGGCTACAGTAATAAGAGACAGTCCACTAAGAAGAAAGTTAAATTCGTAAAGACAGAAAAATGGTGTAATATTTCTAGAGGACCAACTCTTGATAACATGTAGTTGCAAGGAACAACTACATCAAGTAGGAAAAAAGATCCTTTTCTTAAACTTTTGGCTCTTATGCAACTTCTTTACAGTTACATTGTGCCCAACAGGCTTCATCTGTAAGAAAGGATACAGAGCTATGCTGGGAGAGCAACTTAAGACAATCTCACAAGCTATATGGATGTGACATTTGCAGGGACACATCAAAGCCACCAAGAATATCCTGTAACTGACAAAAACCAAAACAAAACAACAAAAAAACCCCACCCACAACCAAAAGACAGCTCTGGAGGCAGCCAGAAGATGCGCTCAAGAACACATAGGACCCACTGCCACCAAACGTGCTCAGTGCACTATGCTAGAGTACCACAGTCAGTCCCAGACAGCACAACTGGCTCTGCTGCCCTTCCCCTTGACTCTCATTGCTAAATCCAACTCCCCACCTCTCCACTACCTTGTGGTTGCAAAGTCTTCAGCACAACAAACCAAACCAAGGAGTTCATGTGAAACAGCAGTTGAACTTACCAACAAAAAGCAAGTACTCCATTTCCCAAGCCAGTTTGCTACTTACATGCAGAGGGATAGAAAGCGCTTAAAGAACAAGAGTGTTGAGAGCAAAAAATGAATTTACATTTTTCCTTACGAAGAACATCATCGTCTTTGTGACACTCTCTAAACCAGTGAGATATTGCTACCATGCTGTAACCCACAAAGATTTTAGAAGTGTTTTCCTACCTTTCATAGGTTATCTGGTCACAAAAGATGCATTTTCTTCTCCAGCCTACATCTACCTTATTTCAAGCAGTCCTTCCTCCTTTTAACTTATAACTAATGAGAGGTCTTTGTCACGTTCTTCTACTGTAGAAAAAGGTATCCTCTTCCTCTTTGAACATAACATCCGCAAATCATTGGTTGCTTCACCACAGTCAAATCTGACTTGACCTGCACTCTCTTTGCAAGCTAATAGATGCCTGTCCTGTAACATTAACGCAGAAACTTAACTATAATAAGATATTGGGGCACTCTAATATATACTATAAAGAGCCTGGATGCCTCCCACAGACTTCATTCCCTCCACCACAGGCACATCCATGCACACCTTTTCCTTCCTCACCAGACTCCTTGCACTAATTCTACTGTTTGCTTAGCCCATCTTTTTTAGACATGTAGATCCTCCACCTGGGCAGCAGTTACAATAGTGTCATTGGCCCACAGGATTCAGGTGTGTATTTGCTGCATTTAACACTTCTCAGAGGACCACCTGACCTGGATACCCTTCCCTCCTAAGCCTCATTACTGCTCTGCTACTTTGACATTAACAACCCTCATTGCAAATTCACATTGTCTTACATCTGCTCTGCAGAGAGCTACAAATTCTGTAAGGTATCAGAAGGAATTCTGTGTTTTACAAGATAAATTAAATGGTACAGTTTTATAAATATTTATGGGCTTTTTTTTTTCCCCTGAGATCTAATTATCTGGCAAGTGTATTCACCAGAGGACAAAACCTTATTTCCTTGATAACAGAATTGAAAAAATGACACGAGTTATTTGTCTTTATGTACTCATAACTACAAGCTGCCATTCATAAATGTTAAAATTGCATTTGTTCTGCAAACAGACTAAAAATTAAAGTGTAGTGGTATAGTCCATTTAATAATATACCTGTGACCTCAAAGTATTTGTGTTAATGGGTATCCTATAACAGCATACACCGTATTACACAAAAAGCTATTTAAGAGAAGCATACAAACAAGCTTTCCAACAGAAACAGTGTATCTTCTAGTACATGTCACAATGAAGTTAAGGCTTCATTTAAATAGTATTCTCAAGTGTTCTGTTGTGTGTATTGAACTAAACTTTATTGTCCATCTGGTGTACTTTAAAATTTCCTCTAGAGTCCTTGGAGGAAAATACAAGGCTAATAACATTCAGGGTAATAACAGGTGGAAAATGTCTGTCTCATCTATTAAATATATATTTATACTAGGTTCATCTCTTTTATTTTGCCATTTACTTGAGTTTAAGCAGCTAAGTCTTCTTCCTTGATTCATCCACTTCCCCCTAGGACTTAAGAAATGTCTAAATACTATAGCTGTCTACTTAGATGCATATACATCCCTGGTATTTAAACTCTCTCACACAACATAGGATTTTCTGTTCCAACTCAGCTACCTACCTCTTCTGGTTTTCAGTTCTGAGGGTGCAAGAGAAGCTTCAGGAGAGGATTGCAAGATGCACATTCCCAGAGTGTCCACATGCCATACATCTAAATTCCATTTGAAAAATCCTTCATTCTAGTCAAAACCAGGACATAGTAGACATAGTCGAGTGAGGAAAAGCTATAACAAGGCTCTCACACTGCTAACAAAGTTTTATTCCTATTATAACCACGAATCTCCACACAGAAGGTTAACTATTAACTGTTTCATTACTTAATTTGCTATTAGCAAAAGCAACAGGATAGGTGTTAGGAATAACATGGCAGAAAAGGCAAAAAGATCAAAGAGGACCTAACACCTATCCCTGGCTTATCCCTCTTCTTCTACCTCACTACACTACTTCCCTTGCAATATTGACATCAGTACAACTGGTCTCCTGATGGAGCTGTGTCAGGGTCTTCAAGCCCTCTTCTGCCCAAGCAGCTCCCACCCCTTGCAGCATGACAGGAATTACACATTTCTGAGAGCAGATCTGTCTCCTTTCCCCTCTAGAATAGGTTCTCCCAGCAGCCATGTCCACAGAAAAGTCATCTTAAATTCCAGTCCCCTAATTCATCTTACTTTGTTTTTTTTGTGCCTGCTTTTATTGATCATAGCTTCCTGCGATACCTTCCGCTGGTTCCTCCTGCACCCATAACCCCCAGCAGCACTTCTGCCTGGCCCTGGGTGACTCAGGGGCTGAGTGGCAGCCTGAGATTTCTCTTCTCAGGGGTGATGCTAATTCCAGTCTCGGCTTACTATCTGACTCTGAGACCTTCTCAGCACTCAGGGGAATTTAATACCTTCAAGACAACTGCCCACTGTCAATTTAATCTCCTCCTCATTCCAGTGATTGGTCTTTGTTAGACGACTTTCTATTCAGTTTTGCTAAACTGCTGATCTTTCTCCTACCTTGCTCTCTTTTGTTTCGCTCCTACCTTGCTCTCTTTTGTTTCGCAGATCTAGTGCTGTGGTTACCACTCTTGTAGGGATATTATTAACTGGACAGAAAGCCAGCACAGAGCAGGAAAGGAGTGCTTAGCCCCTTAGTATTTTGAAGGGCATGTATGCAGCTTCCACCAATAAACTTCTAGATCTTGAACTTGAGGACAGTATGCACTGTTTGCCTTTAAGCATGGCAAAAAGAAAACAGGAAGATGAATACTGAAAATCTTCAGCTTTTAATACTCAAAAATGCTATCCAAGTTTATTTATGCTCACTTAGGTGCTGCCCTGTATTCCTTATCTGAATGCCAATACTCTCAATTGAGGCCTTCAAGCAACTTTGTTGCATTGAGTCTTTTCTGTGTTTTTTAAAAATTAAAGCATGCACAGTATTTTTCATCAATATGTATTTAAGTGTCTGCAAGTTTTCAGATTGTCCCATTTGCTCAGTGCAGAGCACTGGTAATAGAGAGAGAGAGCTGGGAGCAGAAGTATTATGCAGTGCTTGGCAAGATGGCTTTTTGCTCAGCGTCACAGCACCAAATCTCCCAGTGAACATAAAGTTGTTTTCTCCACACATTACTTTCCTAAAGGTGTATTAAAAAAACAAAACAAAACAAAAAAACAAACAAAAACAAAAAAAAAAAAACACCAAACCCAGTCATTTCTATCTTAGTAAATATTTTTCTTAAAAAATAATAATTTCAGATTGTAATGGTTACCATATAAATATACTGAGCAGAATTTTTTTGCACACAAATAAAGCACAGTCAGTGCATCCTATGCTGGCAGAGAATACACACATGGCTCGTTAGGGACTAATGAACAAATTACATTATTGTTGTTAATGAGGGACTACTGATAAGCCATAAGCATTTACAGATACACGTTCTATTGCTGTGTTTTATCAAGGTCCTGGCTTAAGCCCTAAACTAAGGAGCTGACTGGTATTGTAAGAGAATGAGGAGAAAAAATAAACAGAATCTCCACAAAAGCAGCAAATCTTTCTATAAACTGCAATTTGTAAAATTGTAAGCTGACTTCAATCTTATGATAAATCTTAATAGGCAATGGGCAACTTGCTGCTTAATTCTGTGAATACTTGGTACTGCTTAGTTTGTTTTGGAAGCAACATCCAATTCATATGCCAGATTTCTTTATCATTGTTTTGTTGTTTGGGGATTTTTTAAATGAACTGTGAAGGCTCTTTCCTTTTCCACTTTCATAGCTGAGAGACGATAGGACTGGTAAAAATGTGATATTTAAGTATTTTATGATTTAGAAATACTGTACTTTTATTTATGTACCTCATTCTGTAAAGGTAATTGGGGGAAAAAAACCCCAAGCAAACAAGAAAAAGGTGTATGAATTTCTCTAAACTGTTCAATGAGACCTAATATAAATCTGAATTTCAAATCACATCAGGATTGTTGTATGCCTGTTGCATTTAAGGTGACAAATTAATTTGGTAAGAGATGAATCCCCTTGGGTTCTAGTCAGTCCCCAGAGATTAGAGGGGCTGGGGGGGCTGGGGCTTATCTCTTCATAGGTATGTCAGTTATTGCCATGACTATTGGCCTGACACCATACGCACGAACAGCCCTTGTGCTGTAGGTCCAGTTGCATTCAAGAGAAGCCGTCAGGGTCACAGATAGTAGGGTTTATTTTTATGCAACATCTACAGATTCTTCGAGATTGCCTACATCCTCTTAGCACAGCTCTCACAGCCACAGCATCAGCCCCTGGCAGCCAGCGCTGTCGTAACCGCCATATAGGGATGCTTGTGGGTGTGCTGTGAGCCAAGGACTGTGCCCAAAAGGCACCAGGGACAAGGGTATCCTTTTTTTCAGCTGGTTTTCTAAACTCTGTAAGCAGTGTCATTTTACTACAGAAAGTTATTCTTAAATCTAGCGAAGAGAATCCATACAACACTAACTGAATGTCCACGTGCATATTTTTTCTCTATATGTTTTTAAATCTTTTAAAATGTATTACAACTGTTGAATGTATCTCACTCAAAGACGTGAGATTGACAGGGAAGGAATGAATTGCACATTCCCGGAGAGTGCGACCTGCTCTCTTGTGTGCACTCTGCAGACTGCTGTGCTAGTTCCCAGGCAGCCACAAGCCGCTCTTCGCTTTCCCATGCCCTTCAGGCTGGCTGGCACAGCTGTCTGTCCATGCTTCCTGCAGTTTCAGTCTGAGTAAGCCACAGGAACTTCAACAATACAAGAACGAAGGCTTTGTTAATCTTAGTAGCCTTACCTGAGACGGCTAAGGAGCACTCCCTTCACCAGCTCTGCTGGCAGACATTGCAAGAGAAGAGCTTTGGGCAGAGGTTTTGTGACAAGCACTCCCTGGCAACATTTCACCTGACAATTTCCTTTTGGGGGTAGAAGGAGGATCATGAGTACTGAAGATGGTTTTGGATCAGTTTAGATCAGCAAACATTTGCTTCTTAATATGTGTTGTAACTGCAAGTCCACTGCACTTGCAAATATCTAATAGCCAGGAATCAGTTTTTTGGTCAGAAAAAATAGAAGGGCTGTGACCAAAGTGAAATTCCTTATGGTGGTTGGTTATTAAGAATTGCTGAAGGTCTTTGTATAGCTGTCTAGTAATCCTTTAAAAATATTTCCTACAGATGTTCCTAACTGAGTGCCTAAGACTGCTGCAGATATTGAAGAGGAAAGAGCAATAAAGGAAATACACTATAAATCTGGTAAATACAAACTTAGTCACTCTTTCCTAAAGAGCAGTGCTGCCAATATAGTAAACTTTGCTGTTTGGGGATTTTTTTCCCCCCCTCTTGGGGTGTGTTTAGGAGAGTAATACAGGATTCAGCCCTCTCACAAACACCAATCAACAAAAACTGTCTTCCCCTCAGGAAAATGAGCTATTATTCATGGAAGCTACCAACCGCTTTTCATCTTCTTGGACAATGTTTACCACTTTTAAAATTACTGTTACACAGAGAAACTATCACAGAGTTTGCCCCTCCTCCCCACTTTTAAATTAAGTGTCGATAAAAGATAGCATATTACAAAGAGCATAAAAATACTTGGGATTAATTTCCCCCCATCTCTCTCTCTGAATATATACATATATATACATAGTGTCACACACATCTGTGACTACCTGTATCGATCGTAGGTAGAAATGGGCTACGAAATGTAGAGATGGGCTATTAACCCTATGTATACTTTCCTGAGATACACAACATAAGTCTTGCATCTACTTGTTCTTCAAGATCAAGATTTGTGTAGCCTAGTTTTAACCATCCTAGGGTAAGAATGTACTTTCAATTCCTCACCAGGCCATGCAAGCACTCTTATGGGGCTATTTATTGCATCATAAGACAGTGCCAAAGAAAGGCGAGTCCCCTTCCCAGAGGTGCTTTGTGCTCTCTGCTGGCTGTCTTGGGTGTCTAGATGATGAAATGAAGCCACACATCAAACTTTTCTATAACTAAATTGAGATTAAATAAACACCCCCTTCAAGTGCCTTCTAAGAGACAGTAACAAAGGAGCTCCCTTTCTGTTTTGAATGCTAGGCTTTATCCAACATAATGCAGGACAAAGAAATACAAATTAAGAAATATTTACCTCCTGTATTTTGTTTCTCCTTCACTCTTAAGCAACTGGCATGACTGAAAAAAAAATCTGTATTTTATTTTTTACTGAATAAGCAATAGTATAATTCCATTTGAGGCGAGAACATTACATTCTGACTATAATAATACACCAGACTCATCAGTAGATCAATCATCAGAAATTGCTGGACAGAAATATTCATTTCTAAGCCCTGTTTACAGAAAATGGTTAGTTATTAGGCAGCATACTCTGATGCAAAATCAACTGCCTAACAAAACCATAATACTGCCTTGAGCCTTGTGTTTTCTTCACAAGCAGGGATTAAGACAGGAGACTGGCTTATGGACTCTTTACTCTAAAAGCAATTGATGCCTTTGGGCAGATTTTCAACACAGGAACATCCCGTTTGTCTGAGTCAAGGATGTCCATGGCAGGATCGACGCATTCGGAAGGTCCTGTGAGCCCCCTGGGAACGCTGCGAGACTACAGATGAGCTTTACACGACTAGAGAGGGAGTCTGGATTCAATACTAGCTGGTAATTCAGAGGTTATGTGCGATTCACTCAATGCATTCAATGGACCTTCAGCTAACATCATACTGAATTAACCGATCAGGCTCAGAGAGTCTTTCTGGCCATTGCAGCTGTGATTAAGAAACAATGTCTGTGTGTTTTCTACAGACAAATATACATCAGGATCCTCTTATGCACCAACTTGGAGAATAAATCCACGCAAAACACCATTCTCTCAGTTTAAAACCACCATTCAGGTAACTGATACAATTCCATCTTTTTAGTACCTCATCACTTTACCTTGTCACTGTACAATAAATACATGGGTCAATGAGATGTTAACAGTTACTGTGAGG
>NW_020799098.1:33703442-33717366 GCF_003259725.1 Athene cunicularia
CAATTTCTCCTTCAACTTGTGATCTGACCACCAGACTGGTTCCTTGTGTTCAAAGTATCAGTTCAAAGATGTCTCTACTATTTTTACTATTGTCTTCAGAACTGGTCCAGCCAAGCTGTAAGCCTCTCCAGCTGAAGGAGCTACACCCAGTCTTTTGGTCTACATGTCACGTTGTGCTGATTGCTTGGGTAAAAGAAATACCCAACACACTACTCACAAGCGCTAGAATTACAGAAGATTGTTCTCTTTGAACTTCAGTGCATGTTGTTGTTCACATACCAATAAAATGCTGGTGCAGGTGTGAAGAAAGATCCCTCCCGTTCCATTTTAGAGAATCAGGCATCAGTAAGGATGAAACAGTGACCACCCTATTCCTCTGAGGTAACAAGGATTTAGAAAGAAAAGCAAATTAATAAAGACTTGTCATAAAATTGCCACACACAGTCCTGACTGCTGCACACACCAATTGGAGGTGGTCATTAGAAGGACCAGTACCCAGTCCAGATACCACTTCATTAAATAGTACCAAAACCATTATGATGTATCTTCTCCAGAACACTAGTAAGACCAACAGGAGCAAGTCACAGTGAGACCTGAACTGAACTACTTCTCTTATGCACCAACTTGGAGAATAAATCGGTGCAAAACACCATTCTCTCAGTTTAAAACCACCATTCAGGTAACTGATACAATTCCATCTTTTTAGTACCTCATCACTTTACCTTGTCACTGTACAATAAATACATGGGTCAATGAGATGTTAACAGTTACTGTGAGGCGTTAACTACTCTTGACTGAAATCAGAGGAACAGACAGGATCAGTGCTTTGTGTCATCAAATCCTTATTTAAGATTTCCTTTTCACAGCCTCAATGGCACTAAGATCCACAAAAATATTAAAAATACATGTGTGTTTTCCAGATCAAGGTGCATCCCCTATTATATTTCTTAATCCTCTTTTGTCTGGTTGTCTCTGTCATTAGGGCGCCAAAGAGGAGTCAAAGGAAATTGAGGATATTCTATATTTCATGCAGTGGGGCCCTAAAGATTGTATTTCTGTTTTTTCACACACTCACTGCATGAGAAATCCCCCCCACTGGTTGAAATTTAACAATACCTGAAAATAAGTCCTGAGATAAGGAGCCAAAGATGAGAGGCAGAGGACTACTGAAGGAAAGCTGGACTGGCCCTGCTATTACATGTGCATGTATATCATTTGCTGCTGAATTGAAAGGCCCAAGGGTAAGAAATTATTTGTTGCTTTCACCTTAAACCTGTTACAATACACTAATGTTTTTCCAGATGGTACTTATCAAAGGTCAGCAGACATCTCCTGTAGGTGAGACATATCAGATAGCAAACAGATTAACAGTGGGACCACCTCTATTTTATTAGAAGTTTGCAAAGCTTCCAGCCTGAGATCCAGCATTCCTGAACAAACTAATATGGCTAAATTTAAACCATTAACTCCCAGCATCTTAGCAGCACTGATATTTTAATGAAGCTATTTATTAATTAAAGTAGTAAAATCCATCTCAAGTCAACACTCAAATGAGAAAAAAAAATGGGTGGTTGTAAAATAAAAACTGAGTAAAATTTCCCTGGGAATTGTAGAGATTGCTTAAAATAAAAGGATTTTGACAATTTCCTCCTAATGAAGACATTTGCTGATAAAAGCTCCCTTGTAAAGCAAGACATTATGTAAACATATAGATTTATTTTTGAAAACAATTGAATCTGTAAATTATTTAACTGTCTCTGCAGTCCCTAGAGGTCAGTGCAGTCACAGGAACGGGCTTGAACACCTCCCTAGAGGGACCCTTTGGTAGCAAACGCTTGATTCCAGCTCTCCAGAGCCAAAGCTTCTCTGCAGCATTTTGCAACAGCTTTAAATTAAAAGGCTGCAGGAGCCTTGTTGTTGGGAGATAACGGACATGTGAGCAATACTACACGTGTGCACACCTCGGCAAGGACATAGAACAAAGAACTCAGCAACCAACTGCAGGAGATGGGTTGGGCGGAGAAGGACATTTGAGTGTGGCGCTTATTATTCAATCATGAGAAGGCTTGAAGCGCGTGGACAGAGCTAACTGTCCAGTCATAAGGATTGTACCGCATACTGTTCGCGTGCACAGGAGAAACCTATAAAAGGGCTTGCTTACCTTCAATAAATGGGCATTGCTTGATCATGCTGGTCGTGTGCGTGTCCATATCTCCCGCAGCTTGTTATGCTTCCTCATGGCCAACTCAGGGGAGAGGAACAACCTCTTACATTCAAAATCGCTAAACAGCTATTTTCTTGTCTCTTAGAACCCTACTTCTCCCTCATCCTACATGGTTTCCAAAAGGCATTTCTGTTCCTCCTGAGCTGGAGAGCCCTCACCACAGGCTGTTTCTCCTCAGGGAAACAGTCTCTGAAAAAGAGCTGTTCCCAGACTGGGAGTCTCCTTTCACCTTTCCAGTCTGGAAATACTTTAGAGCATTTTAACTGCTTTTGCTTTTCACATTCTGGTTGTTGGTTTGTTTGTTTGGTTTTTTTCAGGTGAAAATAATGATAGAAACGTGCTACTGTTGTATGCAATATTTGAGGCACCTGAGAGTACAGCTATTATGCTTAAAAACCAAGGCAACTCCTGTTGCTCCTTTCCTCTTTTTATCTCCTAAGAAAAAGGCAGTTAGGCAGAACTAAATATTGAATTTTACAGGGCCTTTTGAGAAGGTGAACATCTAAGGCACTTTACTTGGTTTAAAAACACATATTCAAAATACTCTTTTGGGTTTTTTAGGACACATTTTGCTTCCCCTGGACAAAAGCAATGTCTTCAAGCATTGGTATTCTTGTTGCTGCTGTTCATGCAAGGAATTGAAAAAAAGGATAACCAAGTAACTTAAAATGGGATCTTTGGGAGAGGGAGTTGTTCAACATTTTGTGAAGTGACAATCATGTATTCCTTAGTGAAAATGTCCCATGACAGTAGCACTGAGATTCTTGGTACACTAACAATGTTTCCTCCAGGTAAGGCAGCTGCAATGTTTCAAGTCTGGAAACTGGTATATGTTCAGCATTTCTTACCTCAAGGCCACAGATACCTGCTGGTTGATTTAAGGCATTAGAAGAACTATCATCATCACTTGAAGTCTCTGTAGAATAAATAGCTGCAACAGCTGAACTCTCCTCATTTCCTGTTATTTCATTTGCCCTGGAGTGAACTACACTATTTTAAAGTGACACATCTCAGGGACTCACAGCAGACTCTCCTCCCCTTATTCCAGCATGACTGATCCAACATTGGGTTTGCTCAAAAAAGCTGTTTTAAAAACCATTATTCTAAAATCCTTGGGATGGTGCACACTAACATTATTTAAAAGCCAAGGAATAGCATAAGATCTACTCTAACAGTCTCGCAACCACTTCTTACTAGGGTACATAATGGAAACAGGTTTTAGCTTACCAGATCATATCATTCATCTCTCAAGACTTTGGTTTTCTCTAGAGCAGCTCTGATGAGAGTTGAGTATGTATCAATCTCTTAATTCCGATGTAAACTCCAGGCAAACAGTAGCAAAGAGCTAATGTCCTGAAGAGTTCCTGATTTTTTTTCTGTATTTTTTTTTAAATGTACACTATTTTACTCTTGCTAAAAGTACAATTTTCCATGTCACATGGCTTGTTTCAGTGACCTCCTTGCACTGTAAATTCATAACCTGTATCTCATTTTCTTAGAATCTACAAGTTACAATGCCTGCAATTTGTGGTCCCTGCATGCATAGGACACGTGTGGTGACTGAAGCTCTATGGGATGATAAACCATTATTTCTTCAAGCAGGTTACCAATCCAGACATTCCAATAACCCGTTTCCAAGAGTGACCAGAAGAGTGTGCTTCAGGGAAACTGCAGGTGTTTCCAAAGCAGGGAAATAATGAGTAGTACATGCTCATGGAAAGTTTCTTTGTTTAGTATTGATCTTATGGCTTGGAGTGATTTTTATTTTCCTTCCAAATATATTTTCCTCCTGCCTAATAGAATTGGAACAGTGAGTTCCACATCTTTTTTTTTTTTTTTTTGTGGTGTACTAAATGTATTTTTTTAAATCAGGTTTCAACTTCTTGACTTTCCTTTAAATGATATGCCCTTTTTCTATAAACAGGTAACTACACTGAAGACAGACATTGTATTTTTATTCTGTTTAAAATTCTGACATTTCAAGAGGTTATGATTTAATATTTAATTTTGTACAGGTCATGTCATTCCATTCTGCCCCACCTGTCCCCTCCCCTTGTCATTTTTGTGAAATTGGAGCAGTGTGCTATCTCAGGAATTCCAAGGAATTTTATGATGCCACTGCGCCTGTATTCCCCTGAATCCCATGAGGGCAACTTTCCACAGGTTGTTGTCAGAGAACTGGGAAATTTCAAAAATTTCTGGGATTTAAAGATAAAGTAAGGAGTTCCCCAGATTAGGTGTAGAAAGTCATAACTGTGCATATTAGAATGCATTGGGGAAAAGATGCATTCCCAAGCACTCCCAACAGGAATTTTTTCCTACACACCCCTGCCATCAGGACATGGGCTTCATAAGGATATGCTGCTGCATCCTTTGGCCTGCCCCACATAGATGATGGCTGCACATCGCTCTCCCTATGACTATTCCCCTCAATGAAGTGTGAATTCTGCTCCTGCTCATTCATTCCCAGCTCTCTTACAGATGACATCGCAGTGTCTGCTGCCAGAATCACTGCTGACCACTGCAAAGGCCTGAGGAAGGGTGAGGGAATGACAGGCTTACTCCCATAGCTGCAGGAGAGAACACCCTGATGGCCTGCTCCCAAACCCACACAGATCAGGAAGATGGGTTAATAACATCTTCACAGTCTCTCCAGTTGCTCTGCCGTTTGTTGATCAGAGATTGGTTCTAGAAGATGAAGGCAGCATCCATCTTATGGGCCAACACTGTCCTCAGGACAGTGGATGACCAGCAATGGATGCAGGAAGAGCTTTGTATTTGGGGGTGCAGGGTGGAGGCCTTCTGCCAAGAACTAGCACCATGACTTTTGTCATCACTCAAGAGCATTTCAGGAGCAACAGTTCAAGATGGTGGCTATCACCCTGCACAGCCTTATTACACCCAACCTGGCTGCTCAGCAACTGATCATTTTGGGTAGGGAAATGCAAGTGAAGACAGCAAAAGCTACCATCAAACTATCTGTAGCCAATCTGCAACCCTATCTTTATGGACAGTGTTAATGGGAAACATGAATGAGATCATCCAAGCTTTTTCCTTCTGCGAATGCTTGAAATATTTGGATTCTACAGACATGCACTCCCAGTCCAGCACCTAAGCTGCAGGAGCAGACCTAAACTGTGAGGTCTACCATTAAGTTGCTCCGTGGCCTTTGGAGTACTATTGGTGAAGAGTCATGGTTGTCTTAGAAGGCTTCTTGGGAAAGACACAATGCCTGCGGCCTTCGGTTCACCTTGGATTCAGGTCTCTGTGTGCCTACTCATTTCCTTTATGAAGAGGACTATCTTAAATGAACAATGGAGGACAGTATGTGCTCAAACTATACTCATGAAATCCTGAGAGACTCAGCTTAGAGGGGACTTAAAATTCCCTGTCTTTCTACAAACACAGTGCTATTTGATCCAAAGCTCCAACAGCACTGGAAAATTTGTTTCAAATTCTTGCTTGTCCCTAGTGTGGCTTTGCCTTGGAGTTTTGAACCTTAATAATCGATTGTCCTATGCCTGAGGAGGCCCATGGCACAGATCTGCCACAGAAAGTTGGCATCCCAGATAGCCGGCTTGGAGGAGATAAGGCATGTTTCTAATGGGAGAAAAGTCCCTAACAGGCAGAAATCTTGGCTGTGATTCCAGTAATTTTTTTTTAAATTATATAGTCCCACAAAATACTTCTGCTTTGACAAATTAACATTTTCTACTGGAACTAAGCAGTTAGAAAACTCCCAGCTCTCCCTAAACTCAATTTAGTGAATATATTATCCATGGCACCCTAAATAGTACCTCTCAAAGCTGAACTATCCCAGTCATTTCATTCTCCACATAATGGAGGTTTTCCCAAGCCTCTCTTAATTTTTGTTATCTGTAAACCCTCTGCCATATCCTTTTATGATTAAGTGATCAATGCACAACAGTGGTTCAGGGGAAGCTATCTCATCGAAATAAAAGATGGTGTTCGCTTTCAGTATCATTTTCACCACCACTGTTTGCATCCTACATTCTGTTTGCTCTTTTGATCGATGCCATGCATTGAGCAGAGACTGTTACTGAGTTGTTCAGAGAAGTACGCAAGTCCTTTTTTCTACCCTGTGGTGGCAGGTAATTTAGAGCCCTGTAAGGTGCATTAGTAAATCAGATGATTATTCCCAAGGTGTTTCATCTTTTCTTTCCAAGCCCTGTGAGGCAGGCAGGCAGTAGAACTGCATCAGGCTTCCCCCGCAGGAACACAGCTTGAAATATGGTCTGGGACTAGGTAAGCACCCTGCACCAGCAACTCCAGGAGAGGCACGGATTTAATGGAAGACCTGTCTTCCTGTCACCAGTGTGACCCAGCCTTGCTCTCACCATTACACACTCCAGCTGCAGGTTAACAGAGGAGCAAATACGAAGGAGAAGGGGACATGTCCTCAGTTTTCTCAAAGAACTGTGCCTCAGAGGCCTAGGTTTTACTGCAGACTGTATGATGTATGAAGAAATTACTTCCTAGTATTACCCTAAAAATTATCTGAAACATAATCAGTCAGCGCCATGGCTCAGGAAGAGAACTGCCAAGACAACTTCCATCATTTAAATTGCTAATCCCAGTCCTGTAAAACTGCCTGTGGCCTCTGCTTAAATGTTCTCTTTATAAGGGACCTGAAGGCTTCCTGAAAAATTAACCCCTCAGCTGCTGTACAAATGCTCAGTATCTTGGGCTTTTGCTATTATGTTTAACGCCCTGTCTGCAAACTCTGCTGTGAGTTGAACATACCAACCAAACAACACAGGCTGTCTGTCTCCTACAGGCAAATACAAAAAGGGGGGGGAAATGCAACATATATTGTAACATGAAAACATTCTTTTAAAGTTTTTTTCCATTAAAAAAAGTTTAATATTAGAGTGGTCAGCCCAGAAAGACATTTAAATGGATAGATGATTTCGATTTCACAGATGAAGATTTTCTACATCCACTAGGCAAGTGCTGAGAGATCAGTTTAGCCTCTTGGGCTTTTGCAGCGTAACAGTTTGCTGCTTGTAAAACAAGGATTAAACTAGTTTCATTTTTCTGGCAGACGAAGCAGCTGTCTTCTGTCAGGTTCCCTGCTCAATCCTTCTTGCCAGTGCTGGCTCAAATTAGGAAATTTGTCAGCTACTACACTGAAGTAGAAATGATTCTTTGCATACATTAACAACAACACAAGTGATATTTCCAATTCACCTTTCAATTACTTACTAGAGGAGTACTATCCAGGAGAGAGCCTGCTCATCACAGCTTGCTCAGGCATGTCCTGGAAGGATGATTAAAAGTAAATGTCAGAAGAAACTCTTCCTCCTAGAGGAGAGACATTAGAGACATTACACATCCTACCCTCTTGCAAAAGGATGTAAATACAGTAGAACTCAATGTTACCTCTGAGTAATCTCCTAATATTAATGGTCAACCCACTAAAAAAACCAAACCCCCACAGTCTTAAAAGCTACCAGCACTAAAACCTCAACCAGGCCTCCAGAAACATTTTTGGGTTTATTTTTATTTCCCAAGGAATGATCAATATTGAAGATGAGGAGGAGCCAAATTAGCTTCTCTATGACTCCTGCGTAAATGCCACTCTTCTGATTAATTTATTAACAGCACCATGGCAAATGAAGGGCCTGCAGTCGGGATTGCTGAGGTGTCGCTTAGCAGAGTTTATCAGATAAGCTTCTTAATGAAGCATAAGAAATGGCAGTATCCTGCTCAGCCTCTCTGCTGTGTTGGGGGGAAGTGCATAAGCATTGCTTATTTTGCTTAGGTTTTTTTGTTAGCTGAATGAAATTTAACTGCAGAAGCATAAAGTGATTGGGTAAGTGGTGCCTTCCCTGTAAGGTGACACTTCTGTACCATTTAGGTGCTTTTCTGCTCTCTGATTTCTCCCTCTCACCTGCCCCCAGGATTTTCACTTACAAATGCAGAACAGCTACATGTTCAGAGGGGAGTTTTCTTTGTAGTGTGAGCTGTAAATTAGACAAAGAGAAAACTCTAGGTAACTATAAAAGGCTGCAGCAGTTTACAGTCACTCCAGGGCACCATCTGGGCTCTGAGGTGTGGAGGTACCCTGCAGTATTGTTCGAGTTGAGGTCTCAGTGTGATCTTCCACAAACTGTGAGGAGTGAGAATTGATGAAGATTTAGCCTCATTTCTGGAATAAAAAAAGCAAGGTAGCCACATTAATTGAAGTGTGGCCAAGATAACCAAAGTGCTTGGTGTAGGCCAGGTAGAGACAAATTATGAATCACAGAAGTTACTTGGGAGATGTGGGAAGCAAAATAGTTGAGGAAGACTCATCCTGGGGGAAAAAATCCACAGGGTAACTCACATGATATACTTACTACTTGACCCTCTGGCAACTTCTGCTTTATACAGTCCCCAAGCATGAATAGACACCTGGGCTGCCAGGTAGGTACAGTGACAATGCATCAGGGAAACGTCCTTGGGAGCCACTGGATGGGAAGCTGTCAGACATGAAACGTGAGAAAAGCAGCAGAGCTTCTGTACCTATTACAGAATCTGGAGGTGAATCGTCCTTCTTAGCACTGTGAATTGCCTTTTGCATTTAGCTTTCTGTCTGCAAAGAATGGGAACATCCTTCCCTCTGCATCCTTATTGCACAAGACATTGAAGGTGCTCATTCGAATGGTGATCTCTGTGATTATCAATCCCAACCCACTCCTATTATACCTGGTGTGTGTCATCTGTTTGCACCCAGGGGTTTATTCAGGTTATGTTCCTACCACTCCTATTAGAATAATATTTGAGACTTGCTGCTCTAAGAGAGTTTATGAAACTGTCTGGTTAAATAGGGAGAAAAATATTGAAAATGGGAGGAGGAAAAAGTCTCAAGTAAGATCAAGACATGAGTGAAAATATGTGCATGACTGAGATGTACAGGACAAGTAGTAACAGGTGAAGTTGTAGGAAAACTAGTCAAGGGGAGGAAGAAAAACAATATTGTGAATTTGATGCAAATAGGTGTTATTTTATGGCCACTGGGTTTGGACTAGATGCTTACAACAACAGCTTCTAGCCTACAAGGGGCTTTACTGTGCTAGAAAATTAAAAGTTAGCAAAAGAAAAAGGATGAACAATTTGAGGTTTATAAAGAGCTTTCTCTGGAAATGCATCCTGAGACTGAGGACTTCTGTGGGTTCTCTAATACTTAATAACCGAGTACTTCATGTGACTTGGGTAGAGGGCAGAATTAGGCAAAGGAGGTGGGGTTGTTTGTTGTTTTCCCCTTGTAGTTGGCTGCCTGCTTTTTCATAGCATTTATAGGAACTTTGCTATATTCTTTAATGAAGGGTGATGGTGAATGCTGAATATAGTATTGCTGGTGAGGATGGATTCATTAGTGAATAAACTATTAGTTTCTGGGGGATTAGCAGCTGTTAGAGATGAATGGAACGGATCCTTCCTTAAATAATTATAAGGCTGCTGAGAACGTTACAGGATTTATGATGTTAGAGAGCATGGATACGGTGAAGAGGATATAAGGTATTTATTCAGGAAGGCAAATGCACACAGATTTGTTTCTCCCCTATATATTCTTCAGAACTCCCTCTCCACCTTTTAAACAGTCCTAGCCTGCCAGCCTTACTAAAACACTTATATTTTTAAAATTTTATATTTAACAATATTAACTATTTAAGATGTTAATAACAACTGTTTCCCAAGGAACACTGTAAGTCTTTCAGTGAAGTCTGTTCTTTCATGTTAAGGTAGGAAGTCCCTGTTTTAGAAGATCTTTAATTAATAACCACATAAAAGGTGTCAAGTGTTTTTTCAGATCAGCTCTGGTTTTAGCCTGGCTGGCATTATGAACCTCTGCATTTGTGCTTGGGTTTAACTGGAATGAACTGTGTTCATGTTACTGAGAAACACTCACAGAATAGTAAATGGAATGAGGAGGAAATTTCAGATGCACCAGTTTAAGATGACAGAAATACATGAATGCATGTTCAAGCACAGTCTATAAACATAAGGACATTGGGATTATGTAACTATTAACTCTCCTTAAATACAAACCAGTGATCTCCTAGTTAAAAAAATAGCCAACACTCACAAATGGAAAATGATGCTGTTTAATTAAACTATGCTGACTTTTACTGTGGTTATTTTCTAACACTATTTTTGTAGTATGAAGTAGAGGGATGTTAGATTTGTCACTAGTCTCTTCAAGGAATCCTCCACTCTCTCAGTATCTCAGTTTTGCCTTAGTTCTTCAGCATCTGTTTGTCCTCTAGTTTTGGAGGACATCAATGTGTATCACAGATTCCTGCTCTTAAAGCTTCACAGGAATTTTTTTCATATCTATATTCTACAAGAAATAACATACTTGACAATGAACTGTTGAGTTGTTTGCAATTTGTTCTTCTACCAACGGGAGAGTAGCAGGGCTTAGACGTGCTTATGTTAAGTAAAGCCACTGAAGCTTGGACAAGAGTTCCTACTCTGATGTGTTTTTTGTTGTTAAAAATTTTCTTCTCATGTCCAACTGGAATGTCCCCAGGAGTAACTTGTACTCATTAGCCCTTGTCTTTCCAATGGGACTCCTTCCAAAAAGGGAGCCTCCATCTTCTTTGTAGCCACCCTTTAAACCCTGGAAGCACAGCGGCTGCACAGGCTGGCACCAGAGGACCTGTCTCTGCTGACCTCAGGGACTGCCCGAGTGCTTTGAGAGAGATCTGTTGGTTGAGTCACCTGCAGAGAGCAATGCCTGGCTCAATCTCTCACACTCAAATTGAGAATGGCTAAAGGATGCTGGGTTTTGAATCCCAGTCCACACACCTGGATTCTGTTTCTCTAGCTCAAGAGGCAAATCCCTGCACCCGTGGGACCCTGGAAAATGGAGATGAGTATACACTTCTGGATACTCATGAAGAAATCACCCTACATAATAACCAATGTAAGCATATAATCTTCCCCATACCCCTAAAATACGGAGTTCAGCTTGTGACAGAGGCATCATGAAAATACTTGCCTGTGGTAATATTAATGTGCATCCGTCTATGGATAAGAGCTGATACTATGAAGCTAATAGTCCTATTCTCCCCATCAGAAAGCCTCCAAACTATCTTGCCAATATAGAGACTCAAAGTACTTCACTAGAATTCACATTCATCTATGTGTGTGCCTGTGTACAACTACGAAAGGCAGACATGCACACCGAGTTGTACACATTTCACAATTCACAGAATTGCAGAAGGAGAAGAAAAGCAGAGAAACCAGAGAAATTATAAACTTTCTTAAAACAACTGATACGCTGGGAAAGGATGCAGGTTTCTGGGTACACTGTAAACCAATCTAAATCCAGACTGCTGCCTGTCATCCCACCTCTCCACTTCCACAGCTGTGTCCGTGGCTCTGTTTGTCCCCTGCACCTGCAGCGTTCAGGAGCCTGCACATATTCCAACAGTCAGGAAATGGATCTAGCTCAACACCAATTCAGCACAGACTCTGAACAAAAGGAGAAAAATTACCTCAGCCTGGGTTAGACTGGTTTAATTGCCACAGAACTACTCTATGAAAATATAGTTTAAGTAAGCGAGAAGGATCTGATCTGTATAAGGTACAGGATTTACCTTGGGGATATTGAAAGCAACCATCTCCTCCTCCTCTCTCCTCACAACATGTTCTTTCTTCTTCCATTGGGTCAGTATTTCTGACCACATAGCTACATGATCAGGCACTTGAACTGACTTATCGAGCCAAAAATTCACACAACTAAGACATAAAAATCCATAAAATCAGTGATAACCTCTAACAAACTAAAAATACTCAGGTATCACCTCATTTATATTACAGAGAATATTTATTCCTTTAGACATGCCAGCAATTTACAAAATTAAGCCAACAAACCCAAACTACCCCACCACCACCACCACCCTATAGGTCTTTAAGAACACACTTTTTCGGTGTGCTATCTAGATAACACATATGCACACCAAAAAAAAAGAGCCCCAACTAGCAATATTTAATTGGGCATTTCTATAACCCAGGCACTACTCAAGACTGTTTTAAAGTTAATAGACTACACACAGCAAAGGAAAGCATTACCTTGAAACAAACTCCTCCCAAATTCTACATATTCTGAAACATGACAGGTTTTAATAACTGCTACACATAATACTGCGAAAACTATGCAGGTGGAATACAACAGTCACAGCTTAGAAAGAATTTTACGTAAATACCAGACAAAAATACAGAAGAACCTTGTTTTCTATGAAAATATATTACAGAGTAGCCAACCCAATCTGTCTCCTCAGTTCTGTCCTTCAACACTCTCAAGTACCTTCAGAAACATAATATCAGAAATCAGAATTCATAAACTCGAGCAAAAAAGCAGATTATTGATCTATTACTCTCATAACACTTCAGAACTGTCCCTTCTCCAGGGGGGAAAAAAAAAAAAAAAAAAAAAAAAAAAAACAACACTTTTTTAGCTCTAGTCATTTTAAGAACTAACGACCTGACCATGTGGCTTCAACGATCACTAACAGCCCTTGTTTCTCAGACACACACTGCCTTTTCTCTTCAACAGTTTACGTGATTGAAGCAATCAAGAGAAGCTTGATTAGTCTTCATTTCCATTTAACATTAGAATTGCACCCGAGGAAAAACTTGTGTTCTTGAAGGCCTGTGAATTTTCTCCTAAAAGCTGTAGGTGATTTAGAGAAAGGGATGACCTCTCCATTCAAAACCTTCCATCCCATCTGTAGGCAAGTACAGCTAGCCTTGCAATACCAAAGCACGCAGCAGGAACATTTTTTTTTTTAATTGGCTAATTAGCCATCTAAACTTGGAAAAAATAAAGGCCAGTGTTTGCCTCACACCAAATAGATGGTATCGACCTGAGAGAAAAGCACAGGAAGCAGCATACAAACAACAGTTTTCCTGATTCTAGGATCTCAGTGGTGTCGTGAGGATCATAAAGTGTTAAAAGCCATGATGAAATTCTGCAAATAAAAAAGGCATGACCGGAGGTTTAAAAAGAACTCTCAAGAAATTTGCCTGAACACTTCTTTTTTGGCTTTACCACCACAACTTCCTACAGCAGCATCTGATTTTCAAAGACTTTGAAATGTTAGCACAAATACCGTCATGCAAATATTCAACAAATAAATAATTTTTAAATTTCCATAGCATTAAAGTATGTGATTAGGGTAGATAAGTCTGTCCTGCTAAAAGTACAGCAAACGCTGCTTTTGTTAGTTTGTTGAAATTTCAGGATAAATGTTCCGTTTGTTTTTTCAAAGTATCTTGCAAGAAAAAAAAATCTGTTTTTCCTTCAACAAAGGTGCTACAGACAGACAGCCCAGAAAAGTACAGAAACGATGTATGTGCTAATCTCAGAGAAAGGCTCTGATATGACAAGACAGCAAGTCAGCTAGGAAGCAAGCTTTTTTCCAAAGATGTACTCAGCTTTACAAAAGCATTATGGTTTTACCTTAAACTTTCTGCGGGCTGGGATGTTAGCGGGGTGCTGTCATCTAAACGCCGCAGTGCAGAGTAGCCTTAGGGAAGACTTTCGGTAGCGTTAGTGATAGACTCTGTTGGCCCAAAATGCCACAGGGCAATAAGCTGTGAAGAGCGCTCAAACGTCCCGGGGTTGGAGCAGGGACAGGGCTGCTGGCGGCGCCTCCCTTGGCGGGGCCTCCCCGGTGGGCGCCG
>NW_020799098.1:33717416-33722491 GCF_003259725.1 Athene cunicularia
TAAGAGACAGCCCCAGGAGCGTTTCCCGCAGCTCCCGAGCAGGACGGCGGGCGGCGGGAATGGCTGGACGCATCTCGGCTACGCACTGAAAGTCAGACGAGCCTCCCCATGGCGTCCCCGCCTCACCTACCTACCTGCCTGCCTGCCTGCCTACCCCCTCCCTCCGGCATCCTCCGGCTCGGGGCGCGGGCGCACCTCAGCCCGTTCCACTACCGGCAGCTGCGAGTCCGCGCCCTGAAGGGCAGGGGCGGGGGGCTGCGCGCCTGCCCGAGGGGCTTTTCCCCGTGAGGGCCCTGGCAGGGTGTGGTGGTCTGACCTTGGCTGAATGCCAGGTACCCACCAAGTCACTCTTATCACTTCGCCCCCCTTTCCCCTTGTTTTCTCAACAGGACAAAGAGGGGAAAGAAAATAAGATAGACCAACCCTTGTGGGTAAAACAAAAGAAGTTTTAATATAAGCAAAGTGAAGCAAAGGTCCGCGCGTGGAAGCAAAAAACCAAAACATATTTATTCTCTACTTTCCATGAAGAGGCGATGTCGGGCCTTCTCAGGAGCAGGGCTCCGATACACGTAGTGGTTGCCTCGGGGGACCAAGGGTGACCCCAGCCCCTTCCTCCTTTCTCCCAGCTTTATACTGAGCAGACATCACATGGTCTGGAATATCCCTTTGGTCAGTTCGGGTCAGCTGTCCTGGCTGTGTCCCCTCCCAAGATCTCACCCACCCCGTCCCACTGGGGGGAATGTCGGAAAGAGCCTTGGTGCTGTGTAAGCCCTGCTCAGCAGTAGCCACAGCACCAGGGTGCTACCAACACCCTGCCAGCTCCCGACATGAAACACAGCACCGTGAGGGCTGCTATGGGGGAAACCAATTCCAGCTCAGCCAGACCCAGTACACAGGGCCCTGGGGGGAACTTGCCTCCTGCCAAGGAAAGCTGCTCTCCAGAAGAACTGCTCGGCCCCTGCCTGGGGCAGGCAGGGAGCGCGGGCGCGGTTGGAGGCTCTTGTCTCGGCCCCGGGTGTCGCAGCCCCTGGTTTTGGTGCGGTTCTGGGGGCGGCTCTGTGCTGGCCTCCATGCTGTGGTGTCCCGGCACCCTCACTGCAGCAGGGCTGGCTGCGGGCTGCCGCCGGCTGGGGCTCTATGCTGGGATGAGGGTACGTATCCGGCTTAAAGGGGGGAGCGGGGGGAACATGGCTTTCTCTGAATGCTCCTAATCAGGTTACTGTGCGAAGGATAATTTCATTAGGTCTCTCTCAAAATCCCCATTTTTTTTTTCCTGAGAAGTGAAGGTTGACAGTTGGAAATGGATGGTGAAAAGGCTTCTAAAAGTAGCTTGAACTGCTGGGCCAGTTTTGCTGGACTGTCTAAGCAAAGGTTAGTTCATGTCCTTTCGCTTTCTTCTTCCAGCCGGTGTATACTGAACCTGTGGCAGTAAATCGAGGGGCGGTCACACAAGTGTTCTTCCCGAGTACCTGCTCTGCCCGTGCAGTGACACTGAGGAGCAGTCTTTTGTTTGTAGGTCGAGCTGCGTTTGATTCCGTGCGCTTGCTTCTCGCTGCCCTGGAGTCGTTCAGGGAAGAGCTGGTGACTGAGTGTGCAGTGCTAGTTCTACTCACTGTTGTGAGGAATGCAATGGTGATTCGTGCTGTGGAATAGAGTGACCTCTAGCGTGGGCATACGGGAAACAGGCATGTTGCAAGCATTTTGCAATGTATATATGTTAAAGGAAAGCAGCCGTGGTTAAAAGTTTTTATCCGCAGACTCTGTTATGAGAACTGTTGATGTGCATGGGCAAAGGGAGAAGGGGATGTTTCTGGAAAAATCCCTGTATTGAATCCCCCAACCACACCAGAAGATTCGAGAAAGCCTACTGCACCTGTGCAACTTGGAGGTGGAAACTTCTCGGAGGAACTACGCCCATTCATGAATATGTAATTAAGCTAGACTATAAAGGAAGTGAGTTTGCCTTGTACCACGTGTTGGTTGCGAAGTGGTGACTGCTCGGCATATCTAGCGCTGTTTTGCTTGGTTTTATTCCAATGAGATTATATTCTGCCCTCGGTTCCAAATTTGTAACAATTTGGTGACCCCGACGTGATACTGCAGGACGTGTGGAGTATTGGTTTCCAGGGGAAGTGCCCCAGCTTTTAGTGGCCCCCAGACTTCATTGCTCTCTCAGATTGGCAGTATCTCGAACCAGCAGCAATAAGAACAAGCAAAAGAAAAAAAAAAAGTTTCAAGAAGGTCTCCCAGAGATTTCCCTGTAATTATTTGTGCGCACGAAGATCCAAGCAAAAGTATATCGTTTGGTGGGGGAGGATTTCTGCCTGAGTGTGGTGTGACCGAGACGTGACAGCGTCATGAAGGGAGTGCGGAGACTTTCTAACCACGATTCCAGGGTCCCATGAGGGGCCTGGCTAGTGAAGAGGCAAAGCGAGAGGAGAGTTTGAAAGGACTCAGGCAAAGGATTCGGGATCAGTTTTATCCTAGGACTATGGGCCAAAGGGGCAGTAAATCCCCATGGCTCAGGGAACCCCCAGAGAGGTTCTGAGAATAAGAAAGTGAGCGATTTACCAGATACTCCCAGGACAGTCCCCTGGGATGCATGCTGAGATACTGGTCTGATTGGTTAAAAGCCAAAGGGAAAAGTAAGGAAATGTTTTTACTGGAGTAAATGTTGTGGGACAACACAAATTTATGTTGTTGCTCAGAGTTTCAAAGTAAACTGTTATAATCTATTGCTGATTAAACCCTTCTCACCAGGCCCAGGGAGTTCCTAGATGTTCTCCATCAAAATATGTAAACTGCAAGTGAGAATATTAGAAAAAGCTATTTATTTCTACATCAAAATACTATTCATTTGTCACAGACTCTAACCTAGGCCTGGGTCAGTCAGATGTTTGACCCCCTGGCCACTAGCCAGCCTTTCAGTTCCGTGGGGAAAGACCCGTGGGGAGAATCCTGACGGCAGCTGCTGCTCCAGGGGACAAGCTCCCGATGGCTGCCCAGGGGCCTCCGTTGATCCCCAGGCCCAATCTGTCCGGTAGCCAACAGCGGCTCCCGCGGGCCAAAGGCCCCAACCACCGCGAGGCCTGAGAGCAAAGGCAGCCCCGGGCTGTGGCACTGCGGCACCCGAGCAGCGCTGCCCTCACGGCGCCGGGCACCTGCCACACGGTCCTGCTGCATCCCTTCAGGGCCCCCTCCCCTAACTTTGTCCCAGTCTCCCTCCATCCCCTCCCCATGTGCCCCTGCTCCCCACAACCCCCTCTTGTCACCTTAGAGGAAGCACAGGCCCCCTCCCCAGCTCTGGGCCCCCATAAATGTGTGTGTCCCCCCATCAGGCACTGTGCTTACCCCCCCGCAGCAATAACTCTGGTTCGACACTACCTGCTGTCACGCTCTATGGCACCCTGGGTCAGAGACACCCCTGAGGTCCGGAGACGTCTGTAAAGCAGGGGTCGGAAGACTCCAGGACATGCCTGGGAGGAGTCTTGAGTAGATCCTGGAGCAAAAATCTTCCTTTACAGGAGAAAATGGAAATAATTTTTGAAACAAAAGAAATTAAAATCCAAAGAGACTTAATCTGATATACTTTTCTTTCCCATGAAGTCTATCACTTATGTAAACAGTTTAGGTGAGAACCACGGTCTATTGGAGTCGAGACTTCAAAACTCACACTGAAGTGGCAAATCTCAACAATATTATGTACATGGTCAGCCTCAAAAATACTGAGCTCAGGATTCTGACTCTGTGTTGCAGCTGTTAAGCATCTTCTGAAATCAGGCCTGCAGGGTCAGTATGCCAGTAGTGGGAGAAGAAAAGGTAGCAGCATGTGGAGTTGCACAGAGAATGAAACTGGTGAGTTTGGAGAAAGAATAGAGAGAAAGATGGTCAACAAGTGGTAGGGGGAAGAGTAGCAAAGTGCTTATTTTGCAAACTAAGAAGGTGTGCTATTTGCCAGATGTGCATGTTATCTACAAATCTGGGAAAATATGGAAATTGAAGAAAAAATAGTAATGATTTGTATTTTAACAGCTCACAAATAGGTAGTTGAAAGTACTGACAGAATACCTATTATAAAACTTATTTTTAAGAATATTAATATTGTCATACAGATTGGTGGAACATGGAGCATGTTTATCTGCTTGCCACTTGTCTAAACTAACATACTCTTCAAAACAATAACCACATATTTCCCTTGAATTTCTGTTGTCAGTCGTGTTTGAGCATTATTACAGTTTAGAACAGAAAACCAAACAGCAGCAAGATGTATTTTCTGTTCTGTTTAGGGAAAGCATAAAGGAAAATAACCACATCCATGTCTTCCTGCAGAAACCCAAATGAGTATTTTTGTTATGTGTGTGTCTAAATTGAGCAGAAAATGAAGGGTACCTGTTCATCATATTCCAAGGTCATTTTAGCTATGTGGATTTAAGTCTGACCTTGTTTGTATGGATACAAAATGGACTACATTTTCAAAAAATTAATTTATTGCACAGTAGCATTAGAGAGGGTGTGTTAAGTTTCTGTTCCAGAAAGCTTGCAACTATTGGCATGTAGTTAAATGTCAGTGGCTCTATTTTGGCTAAATTTATGAATCCTGATTATCACACACACCCCTCCTTCTATTTATGACACTAAAGTTCATGTAATGCACTAGAAGATTGATCTTAATAATCCTAAAACTGCTTTAGATTTAGAAAAATGCTGAAAACTAGCTTTATGCAGTGCTTGAGTTTTATGTTAAATGTGAAGAGAATAAAATGGTTTTTTAACATGCATTCAAAAATTGTATGAAAAGTAACTTGATAATGATGAAAATCCTTTGAAGACAAAGACTTAATCTGGATGTGGAGCATCTTAATACTTAGTACCCTTTATGAGGTGTGAGAGCCGAGCAACCAGGCCTGTGAAAAACTAAGACAAACAGCCTGGGAAAGCAAAAGTTGAGGCTGATTGAAGATTTGCCTCAAACACTCCCAAGACAAAACCATGAGTCACAGGGTGATTTCTGTGGAGGCCGAAGCTGATAAGGCTGCCCGATGTATCTGGGGGAGAGAGCCCTGTGGAGACAGGAC
>NW_020799098.1:33722541-33741998 GCF_003259725.1 Athene cunicularia
GGCAGGTGCCCGGCGCCGTGAGGGCAGCGCTGCTCGGGTGCCGCAGGGCCGCAGCCCGGGGCTGCCTTTGCTCTCAGGCCTCGCGGTGGTTGGGGCCTTTGGCCCGCGGGAGCCGCTGTTGGCTACCGGTCAGATTGGGCCTGGGGATCAACGGAGGCCCCTGGGCAGCCATCGGGAGCTCGTCCCCTGGAGCAGCAGCTGCCCTCAGGATTCTCCCCACGGGTCTTTCCCCACGGAACTGAAAGGCTGGCTAGTGGCCAGGGGGTCAAACATCTGACTGACCCAGGCCTAGGTTAGAGTCTGTGACAAATGAATAGTATTTTGATGTAGAAATAAATAGCTTTTTCTAATATTCTCACTTGCAGTTTACATATTTTGATGGAGAACATCTAGGAACTCCCTGGGCCTGGTGAGAAGGGTTTAATCAGCAATAGATTATAACAGTTTACTTTGAAACTCTGAGCAACAACATAAATTTGTGTTGTCCCACAACATTTACTCCAGTAAAAACATTTCCTTACTTTTCCCTTTGGCTTTTAACCAATCAGACCAGTATCTCAGCATGCATCCCAGGGGACTGTCCTGGGAGTATCTGGTAAATCGCTCACTTTCTTATTCTCAGAACCTCTCTGGGGGTTCCCTGAGCCATGGGGATTTACTGCCCCTTTGGCCCATAGTCCTAGGATAAAACTGATCCCGAATCCTTTGCCTGAGTCCTTTCAAACTCTCCTCTCGCTTTGCCTCTTCACTAGCCAGGCCCCTCATGGGACCCTGGAATCCTCGCTGGCAGGATCAGCGCAGGAATCCAGACCGGTGATCTGTACTCCCCCATTCCCTCTATCTCCCTCTTTTCCTTTTTCTATTAAGAAATGCAAAGCATATTATATTGCTTGCCACAGCTTGCTCTGTACTTAGCCAATTATCATGTGTTCAATTAGTGCATTGTAGGTAGTTAATAAATGCTTGAACTTGGAGACTTGTTGTCCGCTCCAATTGGGGATTTGCGAATCTGAGTCACTTGTCCCCCTCGCTGGAGCGGGACGTGACATGAGGTCTTTCAGTTAGCAAGCATGAAACCTGATTTCTCCACCTGCCCCTTGAAGAATGATATTTGTTTTATTATAGAAGTCTAACTAATGCTAATAGTAAGAAAAATGAAAGATGTATAGGGGCAGCCTCAGATCGGTTTTAAGATTTAATTGTGGTTCTCAGCATTACAGATCCTTTTTACTGATGTTCATCTCTACCAGAGAAATACCCTATCCAAAAAAATGCACATTTTTGGCTTGTAATATATAAGAGAAAAAAAACATGTCTTCTCTGTGTTGTTTTCCTTACGAAGCACCTAGATGGCAAGGTAAGAGCAGGAAAAGATGGAGCAGCTCGGGAGCAATTTGTTCTTTCCCAGGTCCAGATAGGTATCTCTGGAGTTTACTGCTGCTTCACAAAACTAACATTCTTTGGCTGAAGCTGTCCTCTGTCCTCAAAGACAGATACGTCTCCTGTTACCCCTGCTGAGCTTCTGAAGAACTAGATTGCTGCAAAACTTCAGGGAATCAAAGGAAGCACCTCTTGAGTCTATAGATTGAGAGAAGGTTCAGAAGGAGAAATAAAGGATGACCTACCCATCTCCTGACCAGAGAAATGATGCAGAGAAATCTGACTTTAAAATGATGCAGAGAAATCTGACTTAATCATCCTAGGTAAGTTCAGGGCTGACATCTAATTTAACCAAATGGAAAGTATTTATTGATTAAAAAAAAAAAAATCCCTTCAAATGATATCTAACTTCCTTTGCTCCTAGTTGCATCTTGAGCCTGAATTTGAGGTCACTTATATTCTTTGTCCCTTTCTCCACTAATCCAGGATATACTTTCTCTTCCAAAACCTGTTTTAACATCTTTTTTTCCCCTGTATATCTGTGGTTAGCCTCTCTGTCTTTCTCATTCTGAGTGCTGCGACAGCCAAAAGCAGCATGAACCCTTTAGCAACTACATTTTGCAATATGAGGAACAGGAAAGATGTAGCTACCTACTGGTTTACTTCGTGAATGCGTTTTATATGCACTGTTTTCTTGAATCTCCATTCTGAATCTCTCCTTCCATCTCTGTTCCTATACATTTAATCTTCTATTGTGTGTTTGTAGCTACCTTCTCTCTTGCTGTTCCTTAGCATCGGTCCACTTATTTTGCTGTTTTCTTGTTTGTTCATCTGCCTGTCATCTAGCCACAGAATTAGAGCATCTGAGCAAAGCTAGCAAAGTTTCAATTCTTGGTGCAAAGTTTAGACCCCCTTTATAATTTTTCCTGCAGATCCTGTTGGTGTAAAAAGGAAAATACTTTTCAACGATTAAATTATATGTCTTTATAGGAGTCTGTATGCCCTCTTCTAATGAAGTTTCAGGTTTAAAAAAAGTTCTGTACAAAATGTATGAGCAGAGGCATCTGGAATCGTGTCCAGCAGAGGGCACTTCAGTTAGAAAATTAGAATAGCCTGAAAGCTGTAGTCTAACTACCTTTAACGAGGCTATCTTTGTTTAAAAATTGAATATTCAAGGTGTCTTTGCATTGTGATAGGTACGTTGTTGGCACTCTCTTCCACAAACTATCTGCGGCCAAACACCACTATACTATGTAAGAATCTGGGAACTGAAGGAAAAATACCACTCTCCATAGAGTTTCAGCTGTGACTTTACCAAAAGAAATGATACCTTTGTTGTGACCTTGTGTCATCTAAAATTGAACATAATAGCATATGTTAAAGCCATATTTCAATAACTTTTTTCCCCAAAATTGGTGCTTCTGATTTCTTTTTTTGCTGTGATTTTAATTTATTCTTCTAATTAAAAAGGAATTGAAAATAAAGAACACTGCAACCTATAAATTGGGTTTTGAGAATTTCAATTCAGTTCCGACATTATTTTGTAATGCAATACTAACTTATGATTCTATCTGCCATTAATGCATTTCACAGTGTATGATGACAAATTTTATTAACGTCAGAGGGGCCTCATGCTCTTCCATTTGCCCTGGTGTAAATCAGAAGTTACTGCCTTTAATTAAAAAGATTTATACTTGTGTAAGAACTTAATGGTGTAAATTAGGAAAGTCAAGCCTCACATGTGGTGCTGTACCAAACTCTATTACAGGACGTTTAAATTCTGCCTCCCACTGAAGAGCAGTTTTTATCCTTCTTGTTGAATACAGAATCACTTTTCCATTTATGAATTGAGCCTGAACAGAGAGCTCTCAGTAGTGGCTGCTCCTCTGTTACTCCTTCTACAGAACATATTAAGGCACCTGTTCACACTTTTAAGGCAAACAGCAAAGAAACCAAAATACTGTCCTGCAAACAAATTGGTCTGTGATTAGTGGAACTAATGAAATTTCACTGCCTGCAGAATCCTGTCCTTCATCCCTGGTCCCCTCAGCAACCCTTCCACCAGAAGGATTACCAGTTTCTCCCTGTTGGTATTCCCTACGCTCTTCCCCTTATCCTTTTTCCCCTACAGTCATGCCAGCTCCTGTTTTCCTCCATCCTTCGAACATGTACGTATGAACTTCTGTGTATGTAAAGCCCATTCAAACACACCAAAAACATACACCAGTGGGCAAGTGTGGGAATACAACAGAAAATTTTTAAGGAGGATTGTAAACACGCTCAAGTGACTTGCAGCTGGGGTGCCAAAAAACACATATATCACACTAATCAGCTGTGTGCGCTTGATGTGTATCATGTCTGTGTTTAAACAGAGGCCTGTGAGAGACTCAGAAGCACCCTGTCAAACATCCTTGAGATTCCTGCTCTGCTGTGGGAAAGATCAAAGCCCAATGGAAAAGTATTCCTGCAAAATGCCCAACATATACAGGTGAAAGTAGTAGGTTTGAGGTCTTTTTCCTTCTCCACCTCTTTCTGGCCAGCAAGGGCCAAGCTCTGTGGTGCATGCATCCCTGCTTACATACCTCTGCCTGGGTGTTGCTGCAGTGACCCTCTGGGTCACGAGGTAACAAGAATAAATTTCCTCTTTGCATTGCATCCATGGTTTTGTGGTTGTTCCTGTGTCCTGCCTGTGCCAGCTCACACAGCAAGTCTGAAGATGCTGCAGTAATCAGAAAGGAGTAAAACAGAAAAGGAAGAGCGAGCTGGATCTTGTCCAGACAGTGACAAAGAAGTTTTTGTGAAGTTACTGAGCACTAGTTTTTCCATACTCATTTGAAAACAGTATTCGTCTCTCAAAAGAAAATTACTATATGTCAAAGTATTTCGAATGGAAAGTGAAGACATGATAAAGAGACAGGGCACATGCAAGAAGAAAGCTTTTCCAGGTTTTTCAACCTGTCGCTCCAGACAGACTCCAGACAAGCAGAAAAGATCTTAAAAAGAGAATTTACCTCTCTTGGGCTACTTATCCTGTCAATCATCTCCATACAGTGAAATGAGAAGACTCAAACAAAACTGCCAGGCACTGGCAGCCACATTTTCCACAGGAACAGACCTTCCCCAGAAACAACTGCTAAGCAAAGCATCTGGAAATACACATCCTCTGCTTTCACACAAGATTTCACTTATGTCTTAAAAGAAAAACATGCACTGCTCAAAGTCTTGACACTGAACTCAGATGTCCTTACCTAGAAAGGGGACACTAAATTTTGCTTCAGTGTGGGCTCTGAGCCACCTATCACAGCAAGGATATGGTGGAGTTCAGGGTCTCACAGAGCCCCCATGCAATCCTACAGCAACCCTAGGAGCCCCATAAACACATTTTTCCCCATTACCAAGGGAAGGTGCCTAGCTTTACACTGACCTGGCAGCAGAGGGTCTCGGGATTGTCTGTGCCTTGACCTGAGCTGGTTGTATCTTGGTTTAACAGTTGTGCAGTGGTCAGTGACTTGCCTGACCCATCTTGGCTTGAGAACCAGGAATACCCTATGTGGTAAAGGCCCAACAGCCCCAGCAGACTCAAAGACCTGGAAGGAAGTAATTCCCCACATCCCATGTCAAACTTTTCCTCAAGACAATGAACTTGAAATAAAAGATAATTTGCTTTGAAACCCCCAACCTCTCTCCTTCAATTACTGATGCTATCAACTCTAAGACACAGAGGGTCATCAAAAGGATGAACATACTGTAGTGGTAAAGCATTAGCTGTCTTTTTCTACCTGCCAATCCACAGACATGTATCCTCAGATCACAGCTAACCCTTGCAGGAGGTTAAAACCTTCACGGGAACAAAAGCACAAACGCCAATATGGTGGTTGCTATTTGCTCGACTTATTAACTTTATATATGCCTTTCCATACATTGTGAGATCTTCCGAGCACCTCTCCCTACAACATACCATCAGAAAAAAGGGTCTGATATTAGTAAGTTATCTAGCATAACAGTCATCATTAATGACACCTCTGTGACTTAATGTAGTCTGAGTTCCCCATTATTCTGTTAATGCTATTATTACTGGATTAATAATATCTTTGTTGTATCTTGACTAGATTATTAAGATTTTGATCAGGAGAGCAATAAACTCTTTATGTATATGCAACATTCTCTTTTTTTCCCATAATAAGATTTAGAATCCAATATCCAAAATGTGTTTTCAAATCTCATTTACTATTCTCTATATGCTATACTACACTTGCTTCTCACCTCCAATGTCACACTCTAAGATACTGTGCATTTATATTGCTAGATCTCCAAAAGAACAGTTCTGAAGCCATGGCTACCCTTTGAGGATTATACAGAAAAAAAACATCCATCACCCTTGAAAAGGGTCTCCATAACAGTATTTTCAAGAAGCTGGGAAGGGAAAGGAAGGAAAGGAAGTGTGAACAGTTTACAGTTTTGGAAGAGTAATAGAGTAGTAATCAAAAACAGTGAGTAAATTCACCTGTTATAGAGGAAAAATGGGTAAATCCTGAAATAAGGGGATATATTTAAGAAAAAAGGAAAAGAAAATATATCAGTCTTTTCAAGCCAAATTAAATTATCATGAGAACATCAATGACGAGAAGCAGATGAGGACAGCAGAAAAAGTAGGAAAAAAACCTGGAAATCACGGTACATATAGTAGGATGAAGAGCAGAAGAATACATTCAGAAGTCGGTGGCAGAAAGCAAGATAGCATATGCATGGTGGGATGAAATGTACTCTAAGACAAAGAGAACAGGGAAAATTAGCAGCAGGTCCCACCCTTTGCTTTGAAAAACTTGTCCCTATATTGTTTAATCCATTTCTAGTACACAGAGTAAGAATTTCAGCCTTCAAAATCTCTCTTCTTCTCAACTCCCTTCCCACAGTGACTCTTCTTACCCTGGTGCCCAAACATCAGGCTCCACACCCTGCTCTGCATAATCCTGGGGTTCCCTTCTACTTGATAGTCTACGTATACATCCAAAACTTGGTTGCATGCTGTATTATTTTTGCTTAAATTCAGAGTGAAATTTGGCAAAAAGAAACATACACAAAGCAATAAAAATCCCTTCCTCCCCCTGGCCTTCTGTATGACCCATTGCAGACAGTATGCTATGTATTATTTTTTTTTTTTTCCAACAGACTGGAAATACGTATTATCATCTTCATTATAAGTTTTGATTCTGCTACACTGAAGTTCACCTTGCGCTTCAGTGACACCGTATTTTCTGGGCTGCTGCCTCCAACTTGTCTCTGAAATAAGCCAATTGTACAACTAAAGCACATGATACGTGCTCATTAAAGGCAGTGACACATATACACCTGACATGATCATGCAAATACAGGCTAATCTGAACAACATCACACAAATAAGAGATCTTAAACAGCTGGTGACTCAATGAGAAAAACTGACTTTTTTTTTTTTAACTGTGGAATTTTATCAATAAGTATTAGAACATATCTAACACTGGAAAAATATACTCATGGCATCCCTAGGAAGTCCTCTAAATCTAAGTTGTCTCTTCTATGCACATAGAAACTGGACTGGACTCATCAAGGGAGATATAGCAAGTTTGCCCTCACTCTTCTCTCAAGTTTTCCACTTGCTCTTTCTACGCTGCACAGTGGGAATGCACCTTACATTTAATGATTGCCACTGTTTCAAAAGCCATATGAGGAAGAAGGTGGCAGAGGAAAGTCTTTGCTTGCTCTCCTATAAGCCACCCTCAGTTCTGTGATGTAGTGATCAATTCAGATTTACTTGAATTTTTTGTGCAGACTCCACTAGATTGGAAACAAAGATTATACTTACCCCAGGCTTCCAGATTCAAGAATATTTAAATGAGAAAAATGTTTTTATTTATTCTGCTGCCACAGTTTTATCTGTAAGTGAAAGCATAAAAATGGGACACATCTGGAAATTATTCTAGTAATCACTGAAAGGGTGACAGCAAAATTTGGAAAGGAATATTCATTTGAAATCACATTATAGATGATGAAAACCCACTGAAATAAGAATAAATACTGTGACATCAACTGCATTTAATTTTCTGTTACTCTCAGTATACCTGTAATCATACAAAAGGCACACACGAACTAAATAAGGGTATCCATAATTGTGCCAAGGATTTTGTGAGTCACTCAAATTACAACTCTATTCCCACTGTTTCTTTGTTTTCCTGCTTAAGAATTTCTAAATACCACAAGATCTGGCAGTCCCTACAATGTAGCTCAGTGCTACATAGCACACTTTCTTAGTGATTCTTGAGGCATTAGTAGCACTGACAAAAGGATTATTAACAGTGCATAAGACAAATGCACAGTGAACTAAGCCTGACAGTTATTTTATTTGGACGCCACAGAGCTACGCCAAATCAAGGCATGTTGATAAATAACAGAAAATTCTCAGCCCCTACTTAGTGAATGTTCTTGTATCTCAGCAAGAAAATACATGTAAAAATACATACCTTCAATTGGTAATTACTTATTTCAGCAGATGAATCAATAAGAGAAAAAAGAGCAATTTTTGCTAACTATGGATCTTCTCTGTACACTGACAGTTACTTTTCTCTATACTGACGGTTACAGTTAATTATAACAGATTACATTTTTTTGTTCATCTTATCTGGGATACTTTGTGACAGCCAAAACTTATCATGAAGTGCATGCTGATCCCAAGTGATACCACTGAGACCAGGGCCTGAATGACCAAGTTTGAAAAGAATCAAAGCAAGAGATACAAAAAAAAAAACCAACGTATGCTAGAAGAGCAGGTTCTTCTTAACAAATCTGTATGTCAGGCACAATGACAGATACATTTCTGTATGGTAAATCAACCTGTCAATCCATTTTCTCATATAAGAAAAAACACACAGAACCTGAAACCTGTCAGACAAAAATAGAAAGGCTGGTTAGTAGCACTGAAAGAAGTTCATAGAGATTACATATAAATACATAAGAAAATACCATGAAAGACTTTAAAATTGTGATTCAAACAAAATAACCTCTCTCAAACTGCTGTCAGGTAAAAAAGAAACCATCAAAATAAAAACACAGCAACCACCAAACCTTGTACTGGCAAGTGTTGTAACATTTATTTTATTTAGTTTTTATTTATTCAACAACCAAAGAGGATTTTTCTTTGAATGTTGTTTTGATCCATTAACTAGATGAGAAGCACTAGTTTATTTGACATAAAACACTGAACACATTTAATAAAGGAAAAATAAGTCTTTTTAGAGGATGATATGTTTATATGACATCACAGCTACTGGAGTTTACAATAAGCTTCAGTGTTTAATAGCACTGAAGCATTATTATGCATTTGTCCTTTTTGTTTGATGCTACATTATTAAAAAATTACATAATGCAACTTCAGAAATCTCCTTTCTTGTTAACAGCTCTCTGGTTTCCTTGTCTCTTACACAATTTCCAATCACTGGTATTTACATCTTACAATGTAGTGCTACAGACCAACTCCTCAAATATAAATAAGGGGATATCACAGGAATCAGTCATAATATGGGTCATCCATTTTCACCAATTAAATTACAAATTTGTCAAAAAACTCACAAAGGATGTGTATACCCAAGAAATGACAGTGATATAAATATAGCTAAAAACCTGATATGAAACTCTAAAGCAAGGGAGCTTCTCTGAAACCAATCCCACCAGCTTCAGAACTAATTTGGGTAAGTTCCACTAAGTCAATGCACATAGCACATGGTATCATAGCCACAGCATTTATTCAATGTCCCAGACCACATAAAAAGTGTATGACAACTTTATATGATGTTTTACTATTTTTTAGATATTGTAATAAGCCTAAAAGCAACACATCCCTTCATAAAGGAGATGAAAGTTATATGGAAAGTTGCAAAGATCTTATCAATGGCAGAAAGTCTCAACTTTAGAGAACAATGTACATTCAGCAGACCTTATAGCAAATTACTACTGAAATGAATCAGTCCTGTCAACTAAGTAAGTGTAGATATAATCAACATAATTGAAATTGATGGTACTAAAAATTGCTGGCTAGCCTGTAACTTTAACTAGCTCAGATAACTTCTGAACACAATCTCTGCATTTTCATATTTAGGTTATTGCTGCAGAATTTTGCATAGCTGAAGTCCAAGAAGGTAAAGCTTAGGTATGATGAAACTGATAACAAAGCTAATCAAATGTTTCATCCGGTATATGTTCCCCATACAAACTACTGTAACAATCTTGAACCTCCAAGTCACATCCGCTGCCACAAAAAAATGATAAATACCAAGCACAAAAACCCCTCTTTAATTAGCTTGGTCAGCTAAAAAGCAATACATTACACTTGAATGTAACCTAATAAAGTTGTTAACACACTACAACTATACAGGAAATAAGGACACCTCTGACACCTTTGTTTGGTGGCTTTATAGATGTTAGGAACCTGCATACAGATGCAAAACTCAGTTGTGACTGATTTACCCTAATAAGCAATCCAGGTGGGCCTCCTTAACTTCAGCTAACAGGCTGGTTGTAAAACCTCTTAACAGAATGGGGTAGAAAGAATGACAGGCTTTTGAAGATGGGAAGCTTTAAGATGATCTGACATCAACCAGTTCAAAGTGCTTGCTGGGTAATCATGTTAGTGATACTGCTGAATTAGTGAGGAAAATCTGTCAGGTTCACTCACTTTCAACACACAGTACCAGAAATAGAACAAACATTAGAAAACGGTGCCAGTGGAAGAAAAGTGTAATCAAAAGCCCCAACAAAATTGAAATTTGTGAGGAAGGTGAAGACCACTAGAGACAGAGATTGTTTGCAGGTCCTTGTTACTACTTTGACTGGAGCTGCTGACTAAGATTCTGCATCTGTAGCAAATTCTTCTAGGGCAGAAAACAGAGCATGTTATGGATTCATCTTCCAAAGTGCACTGACCAGAAGTTTGCTCTAGAAGTTTGGCTTCTATGGGATTGACTCATTTTCCGAGTGTGAGAAATCCAGACAAATCTGCTGACAAATGTCTGCTTACATAAGATCAAAGTGCAGGACTTTCCCTTTACATGATTATATCATAACTATACCACAGGTTTCATTCCTGCCATCATCTTCTTAATCTGAATTTATTAGTTTTGCTTGCCCCTCTAAGAATACTAAAGAGGATCAAAACATGTCAGTGAAGAAGAGTGTTCACATGGCCTTACGTATCAGATTAAGTTGACAAACTGCCACTAGACAAAGCAGCAGCAGTACAAATATTTTAGAAATACAATAATGCAGAGGTCATGACAATCTTCTCAGACTCTGTAGCTCAGCAGACTTTCCTGCTGCTGCTGTGGTTTGATAATACTCAAACCCAATACAATTCATGTATCAGGAACTGTTGCTGAAAAAAAAAAAAAAAAAAAAAAAAACCACAAAAAACCAAAACAAACAAACAAAAAAAACTTTGATACAGTTGCTTTCTCAGAATTGTTACTCAACTGTTTATACTTGAGGGTGCATCTGTGACTTCACAGGCAATGACAAGGGACTTCTTACATACCAGCCAAGTGGGTCTCTATTTCTAAAATAATTTCCATCTAATGCATCTCTCACACCTGGATCCTCCATCCAGGCAAAATGTTCTCTATTTATCTTGTTCTTTTGCTTCTGTTTTTTGTTGGTTTGTTGTGTTTTGTTTTTTTTTTTTTTTAATTCTAACTGTAGCATGGCTTTTCTTCTTAAGACATTTCTAAGTGTACAGTTGTGCAAATTTAAAAAAAGCAGAAGTCCTGCCACAGAAAATGGGATTACTTCAAGTTAACCAAATCAATTAAAACACAATTAATCAAATGCTGAATCATGAAAGAGTATTAAGTTTGAGGAAGAATATCAAGTTCTTGATTGTTTGATTTGAGTTTAATTATTCATAGCATTTCCATATTGTGATTCTTAATGACTTCAACTTTCCACTGTTGCTGTTTCCATCTCCTCAGCCAATGCAGGTGATAAGGTCTGTAAATTTCATGTTGCATATGCAGATAAGACCATCTGCTCTCCACTATTTGTGGCACAATGTGCATACTGTGTATGTAGCCATAGTAGATTAACCATTTTCTGAAGGCTTGTTTTTCTGAAGTCAGTGGCTTCTAAAGGGACACAATCAGCCTGGGACTGGAACTTTGAAATTTAGACGAAAATCCAAATTTGCTGGTTTGCACATCATGTAATTTTTTAAAAAATAAAAATACACTAGCAATATTGAATGCAAATCAGTGCAAAACTTGGTCTTTTGGGCACTAAACACCTCAAGAAAATAGAATTATTTCAGCTACAATCAGTTCAGTAAGTGTTCTCTTACAGTGCCTGTAGATACTTAATGAAGTGTATCAGAGATTAGAGAGAATGTCTTTCTGGACTGGTCACCTTCTTTTTTCTTGGTTAATTCAGAATTAACTTCCAAAGATAAATATCTCACTCTTGCTATAGATATAGAAAGAAAAAGGTATCTTTCCAAATGTGAGAAAATATGGAGTGAAAACCTACAAAAATTGAATTCCATTACAAAGAAAATGAAGATTGCTTGAAGTCAATCAAATTCCAGCAGTTTGCATTTAAAGTATGTCAGAGCAAGCAAAGTGTAGTGAGTCTGGCAACAAGAGTATACTAGTGCAAACTTCAGAATCTTAGTTTTAAAGCCCAGATTTGTTATTCACATATTCTGAACACTTGACAGAGACAAAAGAAGTGGGTTGTAAAGTAAATTGCCCAAAGATTATGTGAGATTTTAATCTAAATGTTTCTTCTGTGTGATAACAGTATGCAACAAATAAACTGTGACGTGTGCAACTACTATATTTGAGAAAAACTTGTACCTTGCTGAAACAAAAAACCAGTTTAATATGTGCTGTGAAAACCAAAAATTATTAAGAAAATATCTGTTAACAATTTGTTTATGTGTATCCCCTGAACTTAAGTAATTCCTTAACTATTTTTATAACTTTGACTTGAGGTTTTCCACAGAGGGTGAAGGAACTGTTCATGCATATGAACAAGAGCTCTGAAAGAGTTTTATAGCTGTAAAAAGAATAATTCCACCACATCATAAGTATTGTATCACAGGTTGAGTAACAAATATTATACATTCTTATGTTAAATAGAACAGTTTATAAGAACTTAGCCTGGAAGCCTTGTGCATATAAGTAATTATACACATGTGAACAGTCTCTAGAATTTTCATGATTAGAGACTAAGTGGGTAATTTTTTATTTTTTTTTTTTTTTTTTTTACCATCACAACTTTCAAGAGGCAAAGATTTTCAGATTACTTTTGACACTTTCATTATCATTCATGTTGTCTTTGCCAGCAGTTTTGATTTGCACGTTACCACTTTTTTCATTTTGTTTTAGAATGCAAAACAGTTTCACTGAAACCAGAAGTATTTTTTCAAGGGTTAACCATGGATTAACGATGTGAAATTTCTAAAAGAATATATTTAAATGGTATACCCCTAGTGACTATGTACTGTGAGTGGTGTTATAACTGTCTCTGAAGTATAATTCAGGTACAACAGTAATAGAGACAGCATTTCTATGTCCAGGGTGAATGGCATCTTTCAACAGATAGAAAACATTTCTCAGAGCTGTCTCTTTGAAGAGCACTGTATTCACTTGAAAAAGTGTTTTATGATTACTGAACAATACTAAACGTGGTTGAATCCTTTCTAAAGGACTTTTGATGTATTACTTGTTTAGTTATTCGAGGAAAACATCACATTTGTTGTCTTTGAGATCCCTGAGAAGATTGAGAAACCTTTGCTGACCTTGTGTTTTATTTTGTGGCTAGGTTTTATATTGACACATGACTATTAACAACTTGAGGAGTTACTAATACTAAGCTTAAAGTCTTGTTCATCATACTGAGGAGGGAATTAACAGGTTATAGCAAAAACTGTCACTAAATCTTTTTTTTTGTTTATTACTGAAACAGAAAGAGTAGGAAGCAAAAATAAATTAGATAAAGTGTGAAATAAGCTGTTGAAGTAAGAAAAATTAATATAAAGAGAAGCTGAGCAAACAAGCAGCGTTATACAATTGCCAGCTCAAACAAAATTACTTATTCTGCCTTGCTAGCTTCCATTTCTTCATACACATTCTGTCCTTCTAGAATTTAAGTTTAGAAACTGCTCACAGTGGTATATCACCTGGATGATTAAGTGGGAGTTTTGTCATTTTCATAGATCAAGGGGGAAAGGTAAATCAGTATCATGAGCCTTACTGTCTTCTACAAACTATATCTGAGCCTATTGTGGGTTTGGGAACACTGCAGACAGAGGAGAATGTTTAAAGATCTATTCCTTGCTTTACTGATAATACTCTAAATGAAGAAAATGGCTGAGCTCATATTTGCAGAATAAACTTTAAAAGCAACTGTTAATGATTCCTTTTATGTGAGGTTCTGTGTTATCAAAAACACTCAATACTTGGTACAGCCTCTGATGATTTCAAAACCAATTAAGTCTTAGTGTTTTTCCATGAATTCTAATTGCACAGTTCCACATTTCTTAAAGGGCCCATTGGCAAGTTCTGCATAGCATTTCATCGTGGAATTGTGTCATCACTGTTTCTGTCAAGTTATATTCCACTGATTTCAGGAGAGTATTAACAACCTAAAACTAGAATATTGACTACACTCAACAATCATATTATTTCACTGTAAGCATTTAAACCTCTTCCATTCCCCCACACTCAGCACCTTACCCCACCCCTGGCTCATTCTCATCCAGCTTCATGCTAAAGAGTCTCAATCTCAATTCTTCCTACTCATTTTAACCACTTCCATGTTAACTTTATGCATTTTTTGAACTCGGTTTTGTTTGGGGTTTTTTTTGCCTTTCTACACTTGGTAAGAACCATACTGTCTGGATTTTAATACATTAATCTCTACTGCAGTCAATTCTTTTTTGTAGTCCCTTTCCAGTTCAGTGATTTCCATTAAAAACATGTCTTCTCTCTTCCCCATATTTAAACAAAAAGAAAGCCAAATAAAATATTTACTTAGACTGAGAAAACAGTCACAGAAGAGAATACAAGGGAATATGGAAAGGTGTTAAAATTGCTGCTGCAAAGGAAAAAAAACAAACACACAAGAGCAGAATATTCAAAGGTGAGTATAAAAAATATACAACCAGAAAGAGAATTTTCTCTCTAATTTAAACTATTTTGCAAGCTCTGTTAAAGGAATATGCTATTTCCCTCATTGTCATGGGAAGTATGACTCCTGTACAGAAAAAATCAAAGTATTAAGTAGACAGCCTGCATTTGGTCAGCACAATGAGAATAGAGAAATGGGTGAACTGGAATCAGTATGAATTTCAGAGTTTGATAAATAACAAAGCACTGTAACAACACACATAAACAGGCAACAGCCTTGCAAGATAAGAATACCAATTGACAATCCAGATGTGCAGGTGTGTTCTGGCTTTTGGCAGAACTCAACTTTAATTGCAGGAGTAGCTCAACTTCTACAGACAATGCTAGTAAATGGTACGTACCAGGCAGTGTCCGGAACTGCCCAGAAGGGAGGGGAGCAGAGTGACACATTGTCACAACGCTGCAAAATGCTAGCACCATGGAAATCCCTATTCTTAACGTTTTAAATGCAGACATGATGGAAGCAGAAGCAGTCACAAATAATAAAACATTTCTGGCCCCTCAGTGTACCAGTATGCAGTAATACAGACTGCCTCATCTAGGAGATTTGCTTGTTACTCACTGGACTGTTAACATTTTGGAATAATCTACATCATCAATGACCTCTCAACAGCACTTGTTAGGGACCAATATCCTCAAGAATCACAGGACAAAGAAATGGACAGGGCAAGGAAATGGGTCGTGTAGTAAGCGGTACAGTTTGAGGTAAGCGACCTCACTCTATAATTACATGTAACAAGTTAGGCCCCTTAGTGTGATCTACCACTAGAAGCACCAATTTAATACACTGATAACAAAGCTGAGTATTAACTCAGTTATTAACTCAGCTATCTCAGCAACTCTGGTGTCAGACTACAGACTTCAGAAAGTATCTGTTTCCAATCAGAATTTATTGCCCTGAACCTTACCCACCCCAATCCCCTCAAGTTCAAAGTTAGCTTCCAATTAATCTTTAAAATCAAAATTATGAGGTAGCACGCTTAAAAGTCAGCTACAATATGCAACATTTCACATTCCTACTCTCAAACACAGATAAGATTAGTTATCTTTTCTCCTTGCAAAATTTCAAAGATAATTTTCTAATCATCCTAGAAAATGCTTTAACAACTAGGTATACTATTCTATAGTGAGAGTTTATTACCAATCAAATCAGAGTAGCGCAATGAGAAATAAAACCAAACCTTAAAACACCTTCCCCCCACCCCTCCCTTCTTCCCAGATAACTTTACTCCCAATTTTTCTACCTCCTCCCCCACCAGAGGCACAGGGGGACAGGGAACAGGGGTTGCGGTCAGTTCATTACCCTTGTTTCTGCTGCTCCTTCCTTCTCAGCAGGAGCACTCATCACACTCTTCCCTTTCTCCAGCATGGGATTCCTCCCATGAGAGACAGTTCTCCACAAACTTCCTCCAACGTGAGTCTTTACCACAGGCTGCAGTTCTCCATGAAGTTCTTCAAGCCCCTTCCACGGCCTGCAGTCCTTTAGGAGCAGATTGCTCCAGCATGGGTCCCCCATGGGTTCACAAATCCTACCAGCAAACCTGCTCTAGCATGGGCTCCTCTCTCCACAGGGCCACAAGTTCTGCCAGCAGCCTGCTCCAGCAAGGGCTTCCCACAGGGCCACAAGCACCTGCTCTGGTGTGGGGTCCTCCACAGACTGCAGGTGGGTATCTGCTCCACAGGTGCAGGGGCATCGCCTGCCTCACCATGGTCTTCATCACAGGCTGCAGGGGAATCTCTATTCCAGTGCCTGGAGCACCTCCTCCCCCTCCTTCTTCACTGACCTTGGTGTCTGCAGAGTTGTTTTCTTTCACATATTCTCACTCCACTCTCTGGCTGAAGTTGCCATTGTGCAGGCTTTTTCCCCTTCTTAAACATATTACCACAGCAGCACTACCAGCATCACCAATGGGCTCGGTCTTGGCCAGCAGTGGGTCCACCTTGAGGCCGGCTGGGATTGGCTCTATCAGACACAGGGGAAGCTTCTAGCAGCTCTTCACAGAAGCCACCCCTGTAGTCTCACCACTACCAAAACCATGCCATGCAAACCCTCTACAAGGACTATGATAGTGCTCTGCGACAGCAGCACAAGTCTGGCAAATGTAACAGTGAAAGTGCCTTAGAACATGACAGTGAAGAGGAACTATGGGTTTCTTTTTTTCCAAGAGTGCCAAAGGACCATCAGCATCATAACTGTCCTTCAGGATAATGGGGGAACTCTGAAGGTCTCAAAATAAGCTTTATAATAAAGAATAACACCAGACAGATTCTTCACCCACATAATTTAATGCTGAGTATTCAAACGAGCAGCTGCTCCTACTCTCCACACTACTGTCTGCCACAGAAACACACTGCCACTTCGTTTACCTCATCCTTTTCTCCCTCAGCTCTAAGATTTTACTATTGAAATGCCTATTGGAATTGAGCAGAACAGAGTCTGTATTTTTGTATTTCATGCAGCTCCAGGGCTTCTCTGCAGAAGAGAGAGGCACCAGAACATAAAGGATATCAGAAGCTGCCGTTTCACTGCCACAGGCACTACAGCTTACCTACTTTCTCGTCCCAGTACAGCCCTCCAAGGCCTTCCTCCCAGATTTGTGTCCAAGTCAGACCCATCTGAGGTATGCTATCTGCATCATCAGCCTCCCCAGCTCTTCGCTCTGATGGATAAAAACCACGCAGTACTCTGAGGAACACTTCTCCAGATGGAGACAAGTGTTAGACCTTTTGCCCTCCCACTCCATGCTCTGGCAGGCACCCATACCAGCACACTCTCAGTACTTGGTCCTGTTGCTGACCGTCACATATTCCAGTACTGCCTGCCAGGCAACCTTCATTCTCTTACTCAGAGAACCAGCTGAAATGCTAATTCCTTCTCATACTTTCTACATTTCCACCTATCTTTTCAGTTGGAGAGTGTGGATCTATTACCTCCCTCCACTCATCTGGTGCCCCTGCTGGGTAGCAGTAAGAGCTTCTCCACAAGGGAAGGCAAGCCAGGAGCCAAGGGAAAACACAGCACAGTCCCACAGGATATGAGACCAGCCCACTCATGGTAGGATCAACAACGAGACAGGACCAACATCAAGACTACAGCATCAGTCCAACGTCAGCCAGAAACAAGGTCAGAAACAGAACTGGCAACAGGCACACCCCCAACATAACTCAAGCAAAGACAAATCAGGGCTCTTCTAAGACAGACCAGAGAAGTTCTGTGTTTCTTCACATACAAAATTCACCAAAAGCTGATTTGGATCTCTGCTAACTTTGCTGATTACAGTGAAGTCAATGCTAATTTCAACGATTATAATAGGAGGTGACTGGCCCTAGTGATTTGCTTGTTCTCATGCCTTGATCATCTCTGTGCTGCTTTCATGCAAAGTATAATATAACTTCATTTACTCTTTAAAAATGCATATATTGAAGAAAAATACAGAAAATGTGAGGAAAGGGAGGCCAGTCCCAGAGGATGTAACAGACAGAACCAGGTAAACTGCTTCTAAGACTGTCTGACTGGCTCTGAATGCTGATCGGTGTGAACTATCCTGATCTTGTCAGAGCTGCTCCTCTGCAGTTTTCACAGCCTGCTTATCTGGGTGGCAGCTTAAAGTCTCTAACTCTCAAAAATGTGAGTAAACACCTGTAAAGCCTCAGAGCAGCATCTTTTCTTCTGAGTAAACACCTGTAAAACCTTAGAGCAGCATGTTTTCTAGGCTGAGGTGTCTCCATCAAGGTGAGAGAAGGACAGCCCAGGGGGAATGGGAAAGTAGTCTTGGATGGAGCCTGACCCATGTACTGATGCTCAGTTCCCACTCGCCAGGAAGCAAAGTCAACACATGGAGCAACAGCAGAAGGCTTCTCAATGTATCTTGGTCCTTGTTGGTGCCTGGGCATCCCTTAGTTCTTATAGGGCTTTCTGATAGGACCTCTCCAGTTCCTTTTTCAAGAAGCATTCCCTTCCCTAAAGCACTGCTCTCCCCAGCACAAGCAGCCTTTGTGCCCAGGGTATACTCTTGTCAAAAGACTAAAGTGGGACTGAGTGAAGTCTCCGTTCCCCTGTAAATCTAAATTGTAAATGTGTGGCTGAACATCCCACCAATGCAACGGATGACAGCAGGCTCCCCGTGGACCAGCAAAATCCTGGGCTGATCCTCATCGCCACTCTGCCTTCTGGTTAAAAATATCTGACCTTGTAAAACTTCACAGCTCTCTCTGAGCAGCCCCTCCCTGTCCCATGAAACACCCGGTAAGGTCTGCTGAGGCCCAGGCAGTTCTGCCTGTCTCCACGTGTGCCCGCCCTTGACCTGATGGCCTCCTGATATTGGCTCTCCCTAATTTTAATCTTCTTCCACTGCTTGATAACCTATTTGTAACGCACCTACAAGGACACACACGCTCGTTTTCCTCTCTCTGCAAGATCACCTCCGGGGTGGGACGGGACAGGGTGTGCTCATCATCGCCACCCCCTTCCCCCCGCCAAGGTCTGCGACGCCGCGGTGATGGGGGGGGACGTACTGCAGCCTCCCCCCTAGTGCGGGCTGCTGCTCGCCATCTCCAGCGATGGGATTTGCTCTGCTTGGGGCAGAAGTCGCAGTGACTGCTCTGCAGTGCCGACACACCTCCCCGGGCCTGCTCCTTATCGGGGCGGGGGGAATATTGAGCACTTTATGTCAGTAAGGGATGAAATAAGTCAGCGCTCCCCCAAGGGGAAAAAAGAGCTCTCATGCACCTGCGGGAGGCTAAGCCGCTGTGCTCCACCGCCCGCAGCGGTGCAAGAAAACCCTGGGTGAAGCGGCAGCTCGGGGTTTCCCCGACACCCCCCGCCCAGCCGGGCCGGTCCGGGCGGGGCTGCCCGGGGAAGGGGCCGCCGCC
>NW_020799098.1:33742048-33895294 GCF_003259725.1 Athene cunicularia
GTTCCGCTCTGGGAGGCGGCGGCAGCAGGATGAGAGTGAACGGGAGCGAACTGAACAGCTCCGTCCTCCCGCGGGAGCCGCCGGCCGAGGGCGCCCCGCGCCGCCCGCCCTGGGTGACCTCTACTTTGGCCGCCATCCTCATCTTCACCATCGTGGTGGACCTGCTGGGCAACCTCCTGGTCATCCTCTCCGTTTACCGCAACAAGAAGCTGCGGAACGCGGGTAAGGGGCGGGTGGCGGGGCGCAGCGCCGTGCTCTCTGCGGCTGCCGGTAAAACTTTGCCCGGGCGCGCAACTCCAGGGCTGGGCGCTCTTCGCCTTCGTTCCCAGCCGGCGGTTAGAGGCTCTGACAGATCCCAAGGGCTTCATCTTTCCTACCGAGTTGGCGATCGAGCGCGTAAGGGTATTTTTAGCGCCCGCCACAGAATCGTGGTGCTATTTTTACCTCGCGGCAGTTCCCACCCAGCAAAAGCGAAGGCAAGTCAGACTTATTTAAGAATGAAATTTAGGCGTGGTGCTGGGGATCATGCTGTGGCATACAGTGTGTGTCTGTGGATGCTCTTCTGAGTGATTTTCTGTAACTGACCCTGAGTGAGTTACAGAAATGTCTCCAGTAATAAATACTGTGGTTGGAGCTTCAAATCAAGTAATATGGCAGGATTCAGACATGGGCTCTCCCCCCCCCCCCCCCCCCCCAGTAATTTAATTCTCTCTGTTTGCTTCCTATTTGCTATCTAGGTTTTTGAGAATGGGCAACATCTGACAGAAAACAGATTTAGGCACGTTCTTAAAAGAACCCACAACTCTAATTTTGTCAGGATAGAATCTGTGATGGTCTATTGAGTAAATCCCTCTTAGTTCATGGATTATTGTTCAGACAGGCAGGAACTTCTTCAGATTCATTCTGCTTTATCATGTCAGACCAGCTGTTGTGCACGTGTACCAAATCTGTGCAGTCAAAACTATGCATCTTTCATTGAAAAAAATATGGGAGCATGTGAAGAGAGCTGCACTGTTAATGAAAACAGAATTTTACTCCATGATGATTAAGGTGCTGCTTTTATTTTTTTCACAACTACCTGTCAGGTTCTTTACTATAACTCCACTACGTTCATTACCTAGTGGTTTAAAATTCATCTGAGGAGGAACTTGAGCCTGGGCTTTGCTCTAAACTGGCCTAATAAAGGTAGCTAATATTGGATTCTGGCGAACAGTGTTGTGCTTAACTTTTTAAGGCTGTCAGGTAATGTAAACAGATTGTATGTTTCAGTTTTAGTCATAGTAGAATGCCAACAAGCAGTACCAAAACAATGAATAGCAGATTGTAATTTCTTTCTGCCTATGGTTGGCACTGATGTAAATTCTAAAAGCTACATTCTCTTCTTGCTTTCATTGACAGAAATTTCATTCACTGGAGCTGGCAGGGTTGCACACTGCTATACTGTATATTTGAGAGGAGAATCAGACTCCAGAAATCCAAGTTAACACTTTGTCTACCCTTGTTCACTGAGAGGTTTTCAGATGGAGGGAGAAAGGGTTGAGATAGGCATATTGCTGGGGTTACTCCAGGGAAAAGGGTGATATTCTCCTCTCCCTTAGTTACGAAATGCATCCTTCAGCACTTCTGTGGGGAGTTTGCAATACAGACATGCCTGTTAATGTCTGAAATAAATGGTGGTGCCTGTCTTCTGGAAGCATAACTGAATCATTGGGCTCTATGCATGTTCATATTCTCTACTGTAGATCTTGCATAATCCCTCTTGAATCCTAACGTGCTCACTCTTACTGCATTTCTTGTTCTTGACTTTTCTATCATAGTCGCTGTTAAGAATGGCAGCAAACCGGCAACAGTCATCTCCTACAGCTAGGGGAACAGAGCATTCTTCTGAACATAAATTTTAGACTGGAACATGAACTAGATACTACTAGTTTACCCTCTGAAATTAAGGATTAGTTAAAACAAGTAGATACTTGGTACAGATGAGGAAATAGTTTATAGTCTGATTTTAAAGTCCATTTTTCTTCAAAGTAAAGGGTTTTTAGTACGTGGAGAGTCTTTTGGAAGAATGTAACTAATAAGCTTCAAAAAGATATGCAAAGTGTTTTTGACTAATCCTGCAAAAACCTATTCTGGGTATAACTTTGTGAGCACCGCTATTAAACTTGGCATTGAATCAATAAGGGGATATTTGGATGAGTAAACTTATGATTAGGCATAAGTATTTAGAATACCCTGGCCTGATATTTGTGAATATGAAGAAAGTTTCCTAAATCTTGCTTACAGTAATTCAGATTATTGAGGAAGAGATTACATTGAAAATAATCTGATTTAGACATACAACTAATTTTTAAGTTGCTAATTAAAGACAGTTACAACTTTTTAGAGCTGTAATAGGAAAGAAACTTCTGAGTTTATAACAACCTATATTAATAAGTCTTTTGCTGGCATGTTTAGTGAGGAAAAAGGACACATGATGAAAACTCCACTGGAAAAAGGTCAGGGAAGAACAGAAGATACCTCCTGAAGAAAATGTATCTCACTGAAGACTTTCTTATCTCTTTGCAAGAGAGGACTAACAGAAATAAGGAATATTTAACGCTACCAAAAAGGTGGAGTTGGTGGGGGAAAACATGTTGCATCTCTGTCCTACTTTCTATTACATAAATATTTTTGGAAGATAACTACAAATTGAACCTGTGGACTTATGATTTAAAAAGTGCATTGGGGAATAGTAGGAAGGCCTAGAAAAACCTTCTCAACAAGTGGTGCAACCTTCCTGAGAGAAGGTTAGTAAAAGACATTGATCAAAGCAAAAATCAGTATCTCGGAGTTTGTCTCAGCAAGCGAGGAGTGTCTGATACTACAGACTCCTTCATAGTCACAAGCATGACTTCAGTAGATGCTCTTCTAGACACAGAAGCTGATGATGCAACTGGTAGGATCCTCTTTTATTTAATATACTTGATTTGTAATAAGTTTTATAGTTCTGGACTGTTTGGTTTTTTTTTTATGGTGACTGTGTAATCTAACAGGTGCCTGACACCAATTCAGTCCTGATGGGAACAGCTGCAGTTTAATGCTGTCCTACACAAAGGCTGAATTTGGTTTGATTTGGTCTGTGATCCTTTAACTTTGAAACAAAGTTCAAGGGGAACATTCAAGGCATAAGGATTTTAATGCCCATAGCTTGATAGCACATCCATGCAGCTTTAACTTTAAACTGATGTGCTTTCTTTAATAATTAATTTTAAAAAAGAATGAGAATAGCTCATTTTAAGTTTAGTGTAAACCATCCTAATGCATCTTGTTTTCCATCACTAGTATTAGGAGATCAGAAATAAGGTCATTCAACAGTTCCACCCTGAAAAGAGGAAATAACTAGCTTTAGGGAAGGTGGATTAAAGAATTACTAGTACTTTTTGCAACAAGTGGAGTTTTTACTTGAAGCTATCAACATTGGTTTAGAGCATCTCAGAAAACTAAAGAGGTAATTTAAAAGTGATTTATGTAACATTACGCACAAATTCAGTGATTTCTAGTATCCTTATGCCTTTGTTGTTACCCACACCAAGAAAAACAATGCACTAAGAAGAAGGTGAGGGAGCAGTTGTAAGTCTCTGACTATGGAGATTAGTTTTACTGCTTGTTACATTAAGATGTCAGTTAACGGGTGCCTGTCACTTTGGTGATGGGGGATTTGGGTACTTGCTAATTTGCAGGACTGGACCATTCTTAAGGTCAGTGGAGAAAGCTCTCTTGAGTGCTGTTACACCTCTTGCTCTTTTTCTTCCTTTTGAAACTGTTCTCTTGGCCTGCTGGGTTGCTTTTGCCTGGGCACTTTATGTGCAGAGGTTCAAAGGTGCCCTGACTTAGCCCTCCATCAAAGCCCTGTGTTGGAAGGGAGCCTACAGCAGGCAAGAAGAGAACCCCAGAAGTCTTACCCTCATTCTGCTGTGCTGTCCTGCCTGCTACCACCTGGCATGAGCTGGGATGACACAGGGACTCGTGCCAAGCTGTAACTAGCACCTTACCACATCAGGACAGAAAGCTGCATTTATCCCTTCTCACCCATCTCTGATCTGTACTAGATGCGTATGGGGGTTTGTACTTTTTCCTGGTTTCCCATGTCCTTGGCCTAAATGTTTTCTCGGTAAAACTTGTTACTAGTGAAGAAGGCAGAAAGGAAGTCAGATGTTGCTGAGGCCCTAGAGTAGCAAGATACAGTTAACTTCACTAGGACTGCACACATGCTTAAACTTACGTATGTTAACTACGTTTCTGAATGACAATGAAAAAGAAAAAAGCAGTATTTGTATAAATCTGCCTCAGCTGCATTAGGTCTGAACAGTTCTGTAAAGACAGCTCTGTGAGTGCCTAAAAGAATAGTGAACTCAAGTAATCTCTGACCAAAATTTGCATGATCAGTAAAGTCACTTATGAAAGAACTAAGGAACACAGCTACTTATGATTATTAACCCAATATTTGTTAAATAGTACAGCCTTTGCAGAAATGGGGAATGGGACCTATCAGAATTTTATTTTGAAGGCTTTTCAAATTGGCCCTGTGTCTTGGTTTGAGCAGTGTATGAATCTATTTGAAGAGTGTTCCTCTCAGTGCATTTTCTAGAATATAAATTTTAAATATAAAAATGGAACTATCCTTTGATAATCAGTTTGGAGATCTCATCAAGTCTTATAAGAATATGACTGTTCTTGATGATGTTTTGGTTTTAGTTTAAAAATAATGTTAAATGCTCTATTAAAGATTGTTTTACTCATAAATGAAACTCCTGTTGTGAATTCAGACTAACGGAATCATTGTTTTTGTCACAGGTGATCCTTGGACTTCTTTTTCTGCCCTGAGAGACAATGGGTAGCCTGAAAATATTTGACTCAAACTTGTTGAAGATCAAGTTGTAGCACAAATTCAGGGTTCTGATGAAAACTGAGATGTTGATGGCAATGAACGTTATTTCAGACATGAATAACTTCCAGTATTAAATATGGTAAGCTGTTTGGGAGAAGGGAAAAGACCTAGTGGAGATGCTAAACTTTGCCAACTGTTGAACAGAGCTGAGCATAAAAATACAGTTTAAATAAAGCTGTTTCTCAGACTGGTTTTGATTATTTGACTGAATCGAAGGTTTACTTCACAAACCTGTTTAAATGTCACTCTACTGTCAGTGACCAAAGACAGATTATTTCAAATAATTCTCTGTTCTTACTAATATGTCTGTCAAAATCATTTTTTTCTTTCTGCAAGATTCTGCATTCTGAAGTTTTTAGAAGCACTGTTTTTCTAATTTGCTGCTGCCAGGAGACAATGATACTGATACACTATACTATTTACTGTCTCTTAGGTGATTTTTTTTTAAGGAGTTCTTTCCTCCAGATTTTTTTCATCTTTAATCTTTTCATTAGCAATTTCTGATCTGCTCAACTCTTTTCTGTTTCTTTTTACACTGTCCACTTTTCTGTCTTGTAAAACAGATACTTTACGCCTCTATCATAAGACATCATCAGCAAGTCTAGTTTAGTGACTAGAAAATGCTACCAACAATAGGATCCAGTGCTGATATGACAATGTCTGTTCTGTTTGTACAATGAAGACTTGCTTTCCTAGGGCAATAAAAATGTTGCAGTGTCAATTCAATGCTATGCATTGCAGTTTAATTTTTCAGCCTTAAGAACCTTGTCACCCTTGCCATTGGCAGTTTTTCTTCTGCTGCATCCATGAGCTGCCTCAAATTCCACATTTTCCACTCCTGAGAAACAATTACCAACCTCTTGTTTCAGGAGGACAAGTGTTACTAAGAATTCCTCAGGATAACAAATATATTTTGTTAATGTTTTAATGTTTGCTTATTTAATGAACAAATAAACTTGTATTTAACAGGTAGTTAAGTAATGCTTAGGACTGTTATACAAATGCTGCTACTAAAGAGGTTTCTTTCAATATTTAGCCCTCCTGAAGTCAAAGATGGGCAGTATTACAGTTCAGAAAGATAATCAAGGTTCCAACCTTATATGACAGAATAAAGTTCTGACTATCTTCTTAGTTTTAAGAACGGTTAAAATATACAAAAAAGCTTTATCGATACCCTTAAATTCAGATAAGCATGCTGCAAACTCCTTAATCTATTCTTTTTAAACTAGAGCAGAAACTAAGGTATAATCAGTAAGTCTATTTAAAGCGTTTGAGATAGTGACTCCTGTAGCTTCCTAATAGTTTTGTGGTAATAACTGACCAGGAAGCATACAGAGTTTTCATGTCCTATAGTTCTTTTTTTAAATGAATCTCATCATCCATAAAGGAGGAAAACTTGTACCCTTTCATTGAAGAAACACCTTGCACCAGAAGTAAAAGACTTTCAGCTCATTCTTTTAATTTCATAAATGGTCTAATACAGTACCAGATCATACAGTTAGCTGTGCTTTCTGAAGGACAGTTATTACCTTATTGATCATAAAAATGCAGCTCTTGATTATTTCAGAGTCCTATACTTGAGTTAGGGACTTGAATCAGGTTGTCTGGTTTTGGGAGGGGGTGTGGGTTGGGTTTTCATTATTGTGGAGGAGTCCTCATCTTTTCCATTGCTGGAGTTCTAAAAGTCCTTTAACACTTCACTTGGACTCTATCTTCCCTAACTCCTAAGGTCCTCTGCTCTCTAAAATGAAAAAGAGAATAGAAGCAGCTGATTTCAAACCCTGCTCTGTGTGACCAAGGACTAGAATTCTCTCTTCAAATACATACTAAGCAGCTGGAACTGTTTGTGGATGGTTTTAAGTTAGTTTGTTTACTTTTTCTGTCCATACCTTTGAACAGACTATTTAGCTACCTTTGTTGTGTAAGTTGGGCAGGATATTTAATTCTTCCATCCAGGCTTACAGAAACCTGATTCTGCATGATGTGTACATGTGACTTTACACGGGATGCTCAAGTCTAAGTTCTCTTTCTATTGTATTACCTTGACTTTTCTTTTGGGGTGCAGATGCAAGGTTAGCAAAGGTAATTGGTCTGCAGTGAGAGGTTACCAAGCAGAGAAACTCTGCCCCTGTTCTGACAGAGGTCACCTCCTCCCTGGTGCTTGGTACTGTGTGAGGTCAATCATTAATACTGCTTCTTTCAGTTGCACTGGAGTATTGGCCTAGTGTGGTTATAGTGCAACTGTCAGTACTATGTTATTTAGCCAGATGAGATGGCCAACTCTGTAGCCATTGGCCAGAGTGGTGAATGGGCAGGAGTACAGGGATCAGCCTTGAAAATTGGTATCCAGTCACACCATAGAGAAGTTTCAGCAGATACCTATATGTGTGTGTGTGTGTGTGTTCTGGGGAAGAATCATAAATGTTCTTCCCTCCCCACCTCAGTGGTAGCTGTGGATTTCATTTGATGTTCCTGTTTTCCAGATTGAGTGAGTAGTTCTCTCTCCTTAGTCTTACTTGATTTTTAAGGACACATTCATCTCCCTGTCTGTTTGGGAGAAAAGTGATTTCATTTTCATAGGTGGAAGTGTATTCTTGACCCCGTACAGTTAGAATATGGACACTTTTGTGTTAGAGGTACCTTCCTTTCAATATCTCTTTATGTGAGTTTTCCTCATTAACAGCCACTATTTGCCCTTTCAGTCAAACATCATAGTTACTCATAAAATGAACAATTACCATGACTTTTTATCTTCCTTTGGCACTCTATTTTTTCTTTCCTTAAGTAAGAGTATCCTCAGACTTATTTTGAGACTGAATATTGTTGAAAATATGTGATTTACCTATTATGAAGAATCGAAGTTTGCATGAATGTCATTGAATCAGTTACTTCAGTTGTATTTTTGTTTTGGATGAAGAATTAATGGTCTAGAAATAAAAACCCATCTGTTTTTATTAACAGTTTGTGTATTTTGCATTAATATGTTCTGTTGTAATTATAGTAATTATTTACATTAAATGTACATCTCCAGATTATCTCTGGTTGTGTAATTCTGGGGTCTGCCTTCTGTAATTTGAGAATTGTAATGCACTGTAATGCCTGCACCTAATACACAGGTTCATGTAATTGCAACTTACATAAAAAAAAAAAACAACAAACCATAGGTTGTTTGCCACATTTCCATTGTGCCATATTACATCTCAAAACCTTCCCTGAATCTCTGTAACTGAATTTGTTCTCATTTAGAACAAAGGATTGAAAGGGACCTTCTTGATCAAGTCCAATTTCCAGGTGTACTAGGTGTTCATACAAATCCTTTCAGAATCACCTTTTACCTTAAGTTAAGCTTTTTCTCCTTATTCAAACTAAAGAAGGATATTCTCCTAAATATATTTTCTGTCGATTTATATGCTTTTGCTGTTGTACCAGTGTTACTTAACATCTCTCTGTTCTTGTAATAAGAATAAAACCATCACCTCTTGGCTGTCATTTTGCTAGTCCTGAAAAGGTAGATGTCAAATGCTATTAGTTTATTTACAAAATAACCTTTCTCCTTCTGTGAGAGAGCACTAAACCAAGGAGTATGCCTCATCTCTGGAAATACCTTCCCTAAAAGCAAAATCCTTGTTTTAATGAAATCGGCAGCAAACCTCTTACCAAGGTTGGTGCCTGTTATCTTTCACTTTTTTGGCTGAAGTGCTTGCTCATGGGTAAGAAAGCTGCTGTACTGCTAATGGCCTTAAACCTGAAGTGTGATAAGCAGGGAAGTCTTTACTGTGATTTTTGGAGTAAGAACAGGATTTTTGTTGGACCACTCATATCCTTGCAATAATGCTGCTTGCAGATCAGGGTCATAAGTGCCTGATCTGCATATCCTGAGGTTGGGATGTCATGGGAAGCCACTTACGATTTCCTGTATAGTAGGTGTGCAAGCTATTAAGTCTTGAAGCATCCATTTTCAGAACACCCTGGGAATAAAGAAAACACAAGAGACCATCTACTGCTGCAATGCTGTCCTTTCTAGGATTTGGGAATTTTTTGTTTAACAAATGGATATTATGTTACTTTGATGTTATGGTACTATGGACAGTTTGTTTGTGCTAGAGTTGTCTGGTCAGATCATGTCAGTTTATCCTTGATATTATTTTTGTCTTCTTTGGCTTTCTAGAAACTTTGTAGTTCTTGAACATGTTCATTAAGCAGAATAAATTTCAGAATTGGGGCTTTGCTGCTGTACAGATTGTCTGGTGGTTCTGTTGCAAAATATGACATCATCGTATATATGTATGATGTTACTTTGGATCGGTTACTTACCGATCTGACTATCTCCGACCACTATCTTTTCAGCTCTCCTTTCGATTTTTCTTGTCTAAAGAACTGTGCTGTTGAGAACCTCTGCTGTGACTCAAACTCATCTTATTCTCCTTTCCTAATGTAACACATTTCAACGCTGTTGCTAAGGATTTTCTTAACATTGGCTATGTCTTATTTTGAGGGTACACAGTATTAAAGCATACATGAATCCTACTGGTTTTTACCATGTTGCAGAAGGTACTCATAGCAAAGGTGGTTTCATTTAGTGGTAAACATTTGTTTTATGAATTTGCAGATGCATCTAGAAACACTTCATCTAATTATTTGGGTATTTTTGCAAAAAGTACCTTTTCATTTTCCTTTTTTTTTTCCTAATGCAACATCCACTGGCACATGGTAACTCATATTTTTGTATATTTGTGAATATGCATGCTCTCCTTAGAAATAAGGAGCTCTCATAGTAGGACAACATAATCAGCATGTCTGACAGGAAGGAAGGACAGTAACGTTTCCTTATCTTTATCTAGACACAGGCTGTGGGTTTAGCTCACGGTATGAATTAGAACAGTTTCAGTGTTTCTGTAATTCATGCTTATTGAGACAGCTCCCATGTGGATTATTCTGTCTCTAAGTGTCATGTAAACACAGCTTTCACTGGCCAAGCTTATTCTAACTATTGTGTATGCAAATTCAGGACTACACAGTTAACACAATAATCTTCATCAGGCTGGGTAAACCAGCTTTTCACCTCCTCTGTATAATGGTAAGTATGGAGAAAACAGCAGAACCAAGTTTTTGACTTAGTGTGTAAAATACCTAATGTAGAGCTTAAAATGCAGTCAGATTTTCTTGTACTTTCTTGCACCAAAGTTTTTTGAACGTTGTTTTTAGCAAATAATTGGTCATTTCTTTTGCAGCTTCTCTTACAAATCTATTTACATCCTGCTCATGTTTTTTGCAGCTCTTCTCCACACTCCTTTTTCTCTTACCCATTCAGCATATCCCACTACTGAGAATCTCTGCAGTGCCTGATAAGATTGTCAACTATGAACATTTTGTTGGTTGCTGGAAACCTGCCCTGCTTTGCATAGTTTTTATGGCATAATACTTGTCTTGTTTACAGACGCTGTCCTCCAACAATATTTTGTATCTAACATACCCACTTCTATTCAATTATTCTTGGCTGTTCCTAGGAATTTGTCATGCTTAGAAATTCATCGTACATTTGTACTTTTTCTTTGGACAGTCTGTACCCACTGGGTATTATGCTGAAGATGGCATAAAGATGATTGCTTCTGTACTGAAGAATAACTTTGCACTATCTTTGGTAATTGTTTAATTGTTTGCTGCTGAAGTTTGTTGCTTTTTTTTCTCTCCCCCCCCCCCCCCCCCCGCATTTTTCCACTGAGGGTAATCTGTCACTTTTTTTTTTTTTCCTGAAAGGCTCTTGGTTTAGAGTTCTTACTGACTTGGGCCTGTCCCTTACACGACCCATTACACGTTCTGTGAAAGCTGTTTTTTTATACACTCTGTAATAATAGAATACTGAGATGCTGCACTGTTCTTAGGGGCGTTATGAACACTAGCATTTTAAAAGGAGGTTGAGTGCTGCTTTTGCAATTTTTCCTGGTAAGAATTTCTAATGCATACTTAGTGACAGCCTAGGGGAGATTATACAGTTGTACAAAGCTTGCACTTCCACCTTGTTAATACTACTTGCAGCTGTCATCATCTAAAACATGCCCTAAAGGTGTGGCTGAATCTGACAAACATGTAAATGAAGAAGTATGAATGGGAAAAAAAGAAGCAAATAAGCTAAATTGAAGCAACCTTGTTGACATAAAATTTGTAATCTGCTTGTTGTCAGTGCTTATTTTGTACTAGGGTATCCCATTCGTCACAACAGTGATGCATTGTAAGCTTTTCTAGTGGGTCTTCTCTTTTTTCAAGCTGTTCCAGTGACAGGGCTTTGCTTGAAGAGAGAACTTCATAGGCTACCACTGAAGTAGTGAATTGATTTCTAAGATCTTTTGCTTGTATTCAGATATTCATATTATTTCTTGTCCCCATATTACCAGAAAACTTTCTTAATCAGATTCAAATTTCACAGATTTCACCTGTTTCTATCTTTTGAATTGCTGCCCATTCCTTGTGATGACTGGACAGAATGTTTGCTTACTTAAAACCACAAAACTTGCTTGTCTTGCAATTAAATCTCCAAATCTTGAATTTACTTGTGTTGTTTTCTGGTCTACTCTCTTATACAGGTGTTCCAATGAAGTAAATAGAATTTCCAGTAGTAACAGTGGGTGGCAGCTCCATTATATGTTGACTTCAAGCTAAAACCCATTCTGAAGACATATTTATTAAGAATTACTTTTGTCACATGAACACATAGAAATGCTCCTAACAAGTACAAATGTAGTATGTTGTTACCATAAATTCGGTCTTAAAAGAACCCCCTAAGACTTAGTTTGAAGTTTTAGAAGGCAGGCATTATTTATTGAAGCGCTGAATGCACAGGGAATCATTTTACCTAACGTGCATGTCGACAAAAGCATACTTATTATATACAGTAAAAGAAATTAATATCCATGTGATTTTTGAGAAGTCCACACCTATTTCTAGAGGATCTAATGCATATGTCAATACATTGCACAAGTGTACAAAAATTTGGGGAAGGGTTTCTAAGGGGGTTCCATGGGGATCTGTGGTGGTCCCTAGTGATTGTTGAAGAGGTGTTTTTTAGGGTCCTTTCCGTGAACTCTTTGGTTTTTTTTTTCATATAAGGCCTTGTCTTGGCTCATTGCTCTGTCTGTAAAGTTTCTCAGCTTTCTTATCTTTGACTACCACGGGCATCTGTTGGTTTCCCTGTCCTCCCTGGGATGTACCCATCACAGTTGCAAAAATATGTCCTTGGGCGCATTCTTGTCTGAGGCCCCCTACAGCAGTTAGTACCAACTACTTTTTCTAGAAACACTAAAAGTTTGACATTTTTAGTACATTGGAATGTTACTGGAAATAAAGGACTGTCTAATGATCATCTATAAATTAAAACATTGTCTTCTGTATTCAGAAACTTTGTTAATTGTCCAGACAGATTACTTATTTTAATGACTTCGCATTGCCTTCAGAATTGTACTGGCAATCTTCTGAGAGGAGGGGCTGTGGAGAAATGGATTAAAATGAGTCTTGGAATTAGTCTCAAGATAAATGGAGCAAATGGTAGGTTAATATTGAACCTGAAACTCTTAGGTACCTGAAATTCCCATTTGCTAGCTTTGTGAATCCAGAAAAAAACCCCAAAACATTGCAAGTTTCTTCTGTCACCAGTGACTTTTACTTACACAGCTAACTATTGTTTGGGTCTAAATGGTTTTCTTTGATCCACAGTAAAGCCCTTTGAGCAGTTGACAACTATTGACACCAAAAAATAGGTGACAGAAATATGTAATGAAATAAGAAGAGTAAGGCCATTCTAAGTATGGAACAAAAAATTTCAACCATATGAGATTTTTCAAAGTCCTAGTATTAGAAAAATGTGAGCTCAGATGTGGTTAAAAGTAGTGACTCTCTTCTAAAGAATCTGTGCATTTGTATTCCCTGGAGATGATTCTGTCCAAGCCTAACTGGACACAAGGCCTTTGGCTTTGGATCTGAAGATGCCACAGATGCTAAAGGATCTTATAGATGCTCAGTTTTCAGAGCTTGTGAAGTTCTGTAACAGTCTGTAGTACTTTGTAAATGAGACTTGGACAGTGTAAAACATTAGTCCAGGACCAGAACGATATTAGAACATGTGTTGATTTAAGATACAGATGGAATAGGCAGTTATGTATAGGAATGCCATAGGCAAAGTTAATCATATATTTGAAGAAGAAAAAAGACTAGGGTGTGACCTCTGATTCCCTTCTATACAAACTGAAATAGGAATATGACTTTAAGATCAATTTTTTTTAACCAAAGTAATACACAGCATAACCATAGATGTATTTTCCAAGAAAAATAAATATCACATGGAATTGACTGCAGTCTGTTTTATTTTGACACATATTGTTTATATATTTGTTGACTTTTCTTTGAGGCATATGCAATAAGTAATTCTCAGCTGAGTCTCTTATTTTTTTTTCTCATGTCACAACTGTCTGTCTCCTGTTACACCTACTGTTGTAGTATTGTAAAAGCCCAGTTCCTAAGCCATTTTAGATTTCACTGTTTGAATCATACTGGCTTGTGTGTAGCATCCCAGTTCTGCTGTTGAATTTACTTGTTCCAATACTTAGTTATGTTCCCATGAACATTTCCCAGCTTCGTTCTGGAACAGTCTTTTGTTTTAGAGGGCAGTCAGTGATTCTTTATCTGAAATGTGTGCAAGGAATATAATCTTCCACAGCACCTCTGTGCCATATAGAAGCCTTGTACCAGACTACAACTGCAGCTTTTCTGTCATTTGGTTTGGTTTTCCATGGAGAGAACATATTGTTAATGCATTTGATTTCTTTCACTAGGTCCTCTGTGTTATCTGATCCAACTTGCTAATTTCTGTCACTGCTTTACAGTGCCTCCTCATATTATTCTCTCTGAATTTGTATCATGTCCTTAGCTATTGCATGGATGCCTGTAATGTCCCTGAATTAGTCTTAGTTCAGAGAATCATCTGGAAAAGACCTTGAAGATCATCTAGCCCATCCATTAACCTAACACTGACCGTTCCCAACTACACCATATCCCTCAGCACTATCTCAACTCGACTCCAGGGATGGGGACTCCACCACCTCCCTGGGCAGCCCATTCTAACACCTAACAACCTGTTCTGTAAATAAATGCTTCCTGATATCCAGTCTAAGCCTTCCCTGGTGCTACTGGAGGCTGTTACGTCTTGTACTGTCGCTTGTTACTTCATTAAAGAGACTCATCCCCAGGTCTTTACAGCTTCCTTTCAAAGTTGTTCTGTCAAAGTATTCCATGATTCCACAGCTGACTTTATCCCCAAAAGGATATGAAAAGAAAATGTGTAATACCATGTATCTTAGCTGATTCCTCATCTTTTTTTGTCAATATCCATTTTCCCTATCCAGAATAGTTTTGGGTTTTTTTTCCACCACCTATTTGATTATTTGATCTTAAATGTTTGTGGTTAAGTGCATAGACTTCTTAATGCTTAATAGCAATGTTAGGGTCTTCTAGATCAGTACAAATTGTAGTTGGGAGGCTGTATAAGGGCTGTGCTATTAAACTTTGTCACAATAAATTCACGCTACTTATGGTTCTTCCCTTTCTAGGTGTATTTCTGAGCCTATTGACCAAAATTCATTTTTCTGAAACTTGTGTATTTTAAAAGAGTATATGAATCATTACAAATGTACAGTGCTCAGGAATGCCCCTAGTATTTCAGATGCTGCACAATTAGATACATTTCATTGATGGATGGATTTGTTCTGAGCATGCCTAGTTTAGCATCTTTAAGCTTAGCAAAAAGGAAGTTTTTCAGCTTCAGTGGCACTATAGAACTTTTCAAGAAAAAGTACTAAAAACTGTCCTTATTGTGGACTGTTGCTTCCACTAAGGTCATCTCACCTCAGGCTTTTTGGATCCCTTCACATCTCACAAGCACAATGTCAGACTACCTTATCTGAAGGAGATCTATTATCTTTATAAAGTGAGTATCTATAATAATGCAATACATTAGCTTCGGTCCCTTTAAAAAGCATGAGAGATACGTTCTTTGAATACAGTGAAGGATACTAACTTTCTCTGAATTCTAAGCTTTATATGTGATTTATTCTGTAGTACTTTAGTACTGACGAAGAAATTTGTGAATTAATTTTTTGGGTGAGTCATCTATTCTGAATATGGCAGACTGTGATTTTGTTTTCCACATTTGTGACCCATTACTTCAAAATTTCTGTCTGAATGTAAACTCAGTTGTGCAGATTGTTGTATATATTCCATATATATAATTACATGTATTAATTTCTGACTTTGGTAGCCTCCCTACTCGTTTGTGAGTAGTCTGTCAGTCTGTCAATATGCACTTCAGTCTTGATCTTTCCATATATTTTAAAAACAGGTTTTGTGCAGCTTGTGAAATTCTGAAAAAGTGCCTTTCATGTTACAAGAATAACTTTAAAACACTTGAGGTTTTTCCAAATATACTTCCTTATAAATGCCTTTTGTTCACCAAAGTGGTTTATTCAGAGAATATGTCCAATACACCTTCAAAAAAGTTACCTTGAAATGAACTGTGTAATTGGATGTTCTTTCATGATCATGTACTGAGGCAATTTCCTCTTTAAGATTGCACAGCTGTTTTTGGATGAGATGATACAATGAAGATAAACATTAGAAGATGCTGGGGTTATTTTACTGGAATTGTTCCAAGACATACTATTTTGAGAGTTAGATGGCAAAGCTAGTGGAGTCCACAAGACTGTTGTTCACCTGATCTGGTGGATTCCACTACAGTGTAGTCTTTTCAGTAAACATTTGTTACTGGATTACAGGTATTGGATACTATCAGGTAGATGAAGTAGCTTCCCTTCAAAAAGTTTATTTCCAGAATTTCCATATAATGCCATTTAATATTCTTATCTCTGTTTACCTCTTTTGATCTAGGTACATCATGAAGATCATTGAATTAAATGTATGAGTTGGTCACTAGTGACACAAAGTTCAAAAGCTCATGTGAATTCTTAGAGCTTTCTGTCAGCCCCTTTAGCCATGGCATTTAATTGACTTTTCTGCCTCATATTGCCTAGCTTCAGTGAAAATACAGCTTTTGGAAATTTCCACTCTTTGTGTCTCAAATGACAGTTCAAATAATGTTTAATATGCCCCAGAATGTATCTTCTCTTATTTATTCCACTAGTTCCTAAAGTTCATGATGTTTCTCACAGAGTTTAGCCATAAGATCTCAATTTTACTGTGTGAAATAACTGTTGTCATCTCTTCCACCATCTTTGCATAGCTTTCCATACTGTTGAAATCAGCAACTTCACAAAAGATAGCAGACTCTGCTGAAAGCAGGAGATGGGCGAGTTGCATTTTTCTCCTTGATAATATTGCTCACATCAGTGAAGTTAACGTTGTTTTAAAGTGTATATATATGCAGTGATCAGCCCCTCAGTTTGGCCAAAACCCACTTTGCTGGGAAGGCCTACAGCACTTCTTATTTACAGGCAGCTTTGTCTGTTTTGTCCTAAGACCAGCATGTCTGATGATCATATTCAGAATACATGTGTGAATACATTTACAGTAAGAAATTCAGGTCTCTCTTAGCCTGTGAATTTTTAAACTTCTAATAAAATTGTTTATGACCTTGTAAACAAGCTGAAATACCAGTTGATGGTGACTATGTGTGTGTGGAAATTCTACTGACAGCTATAGAGTAGTCATGCTAGTAGTGCCCTGCTACTACAGTTATGGTCTTTGCCACATAAACTGCAGACATCAAAACTTTCTAGAAAGTTTCTGTTCTACTGACAATTCATAATATTGATGTGACTATCACATGTGATGTCATAATGAGTGACTTTGACTTCAAAGTATTATTATCATAGAATTATCATGCTTTTTACATTAAAATATTAGTCTAGGACTAGCAGCCAAATATTCTTTGTCATAACAGCAACAGCAATTCAGACAGACTCCTGAAAAAATCTTGTACCTGAAGAAACTAAATAGCAAAGGTGAGGTCACATAGAGTGAACCACAAATCAAGCTGCTAGCGAGATTTGTTAATACAGCTGTAAAGTGTAAACAGAGATTTTGTAAAAAGCACTGGAGTGGTCCATCTTTTGATATACACTGCTTTAAATATTGAGACTATCATGACCATAAGGGGGAAGCACAAATTTGGAAGCAGTCTCTTGTTTTCATTTCCATGAGCCTTATCTACTAAGTTGAACAAGTATTTTCTAAATGTCCTGGTTTCAACCAGGATGAAGTTAATTTTCATTGGAGTATTTCATACCATGTCATGTCATGCCCAAGTGGGGTGGGGCTCGCTCTCTGGCTCACGCTGCTCGTGGCACGCTGTCTGCTCCTCGGGCCGTGTTGCTGCTGTGGAAGGCAGTTGCCGCGCTCGGTAAAGCCACTGCTGCATTTTACCCATTTTCTTTTGAACTTGCTATTGTTACTTTTGTTCTCTTGTTATATTTAGTAAATTCTTTCTTTTTATTCAACCCATGAATCCTCTTCTTTTGTTCCTCCCCTATCTTACCGGAGGGGGAGGTGAAGGGCTGGCCACGTGGCATCTGGCTGCTGCCTGAGTTCAAATCACCACACTAAATTATAGGAAAAAGATGAAAGAGACTTATGTTTATGACAACAGAAATGAAATTAGGTAGCAATAGGAATAATATTTACCAATTTCACGCTTATCTATACTGCCTGTGTCAGGGATTGAGCTTCCATGTAGTAACCATTGCAAAAGCACCAAAAAAGAGGTCCCTATTGAAAGTATTGCAATTAAATAATTAGGATTTTTTTTTTTTCCCCATGCAATTATTTGAGATCTGATCATGGCAGTATTCTGGAATTCTCTGCTGATCATTCATTCCAGATGTGTCTCATAGCTATAACTTGTGTTACAGTTGTGTAAGAGATGTGGCAGGCTGAAAGCCTGTATAGTGTATATATGTATCATATACTATGGGAAATATAAATTCCTGTTACATGATCTCTTTTATATTGCCTAGAGCAGCACCCCTTACAGTAATAATTTCATTTTTAATTAACATTTGCATACCTTTGGCTGCAGATGTTTAGATTTTCTGCCCTCTTAGTATGTGAGAATACATCTACTGATATATTTGCCTTCAAATCTAATTTCAAATGGACTGACTATCCTGAACTGTTATTTTCACTTCAGTGTCACATTTCATCTATCGGATGAAAATCCAGAGCCATCAGTTCCTTTGGATTCAGCTATGCTGATTTTTTACATTGAATTGAGAGTTTCACAGTTGATTTTAATAGCAGTGGCGTTGCCACATTTGTGTGAAAGTGGGGTGTCTGTGCTACTGCAGTTTGGTAGTTTCCTCCTTAATCTACTTGAAGTCAAACAAACAGATCCTTAACTGATGCTAATGTTCTCAGCTCCTACAGCTGTGACAGTCAGTTGCAGCTGATGTTACACACAGCCCTGTAATTACCTTTGCCTATTTAAATTCAGTTTCAAACCATAAGAAGCTATGGTATTGTCTTATTCAATAAGACATCTGCCTACTGAAACCAAAACAGAACTTGATTGAATACTGTCAGATAGATTAAGTGGCTTCCCTTCAAGGAGTCTTTATTTCCAGCATTTCCATATAATGCAATTTGAAACTCCTTACACACTTTTCAGTGTGCTTTACATCATTGTAGAGGCTTCAGAGAGGACACTGGGATTGACCAAGCAGTCCTCTAGACATCTTTGTTTACAGCTGCAAGCTGTGTAGGGTGGATGAGAGACACCCATAGTAAGATATGCACTCGAAACTTCTAGAGGTAAAAGACATAAGCTGTGTACCAGGAATTGGAGCTTTGCAGTATGTGTTATTCATGTGCATGCTCTTCATCACCTTTGACTCTCCTTATTCCGTTATTGAAGTTCCTGACGCACCAGGACTCTGCAGTTCAGAAGAACTGAGAGGTGAAAGGCAAGTACTAACTTCTCTACCTCAGCTGTGTAGTGTAGAGAACAGCAGCACAGTTGAGCTCTACAGGAGTATTCTTGAGATAGTTTCCAGCTGTATGGTGCACACACCTCCTCTACTGTTAAGGGAATGCATAGAGTTCTGAAGATCTGTAATTATTACTGAGTCTTCCTTCCTTTTTACCTCCGTGAGATAGAGGGATTTGTGGGAACTGCTGACTGGGGAACAATCCATTCTGTCCACTTCAGGAAAACCTGGGTAGCTTAGCAAGGCTTTACAATTTGCTAAGGACCTTTTTAGGTTCCTGCTGTCTTTCAAATGTCACCTCACAGGGGACTCAGATTAAGTCTCTTTTTTCACATTACCTTTGTTGTACAAGTGAATAAGGTGGAAGGTGGTCACTGCTGGGTTTTTTTGTTGTTGTTTCTTCAGACAGTGTTCTTTTCTGTGCCGTTCTATTTCAACACAAACTTTTAAAGGATGTGAATGCCCCAGTCAATTAATGCTTATCCCTGAAGCTGTCTTACATGTAATTGCTTTGCAGATCTGAGGCTCAGCTGTGTATGTTGCTATTGGAATGCCTGGAACTAAAAGTCAATATAAAGAATTTTTGTCTTCCTTTTTTTTTGCTCATCTAAACTGAACTTAGGATTCAAATGTTTTTGAGAGCAGAAAATATTCAGGACACACAAAATGCTGCCACTGAATTTGCAACAAGTGCCAAGAATACTTCAGTTACTTCAGATAGTTTTGTCTTCATCTTATTGCAACACCTTCACTAAAGCAGAGCATGATTAATGTATTAAATATCTAGGGGGAAAAAAAATAGCTTCAGTGCCAGTTACACTTTAGAAGAAGAGACAAATGTATTTTATTTTCTATCCACATGCTCAAGGCACTTTCTGCCTGAATGACTCAACTTTTCTTCTGGTAAACAAAGTATTCAAATTGAAGTTCCTAAGACATGTTTTTAGTGATGGTAACTGGAAGTTTTCTTATGTCATTGTATCTACATGCTGAGTATATCCATGTTCCAGGCACTCAGATCCATGGATTTTTCTAAAATCAAAATCAGTTCCAACACAGTGCATTCCCCTTTGGCTCATCCTTAGCTGCCTGAATTATCACAGAAGTCATATTAATAGAGGCAGCTGCTTTTCATCAAAATAAAGTTTGTGATGCTGTTCTTTGAGTACTGACAGGCCAAAGCTGTGCACGTCAATTGCAATCCAAAGTTCAAAAGCAGCTTTCAGTGTTAATTTTTCTGGTGTTTATTTGTATTTTTTAAAAAACTAATTTCCAGGTGATTTTATTCCACAATTTTAGTATCTGTTTTACCTTATCTTTGACTGTTTTTTATATGAGAGCTCTTATTGACGTTATTAAGCAGCCAGGGTTTTTCTTGTTTCTAAAGGCAAATGGATGGTTTCTAAAAGATGGATTTGATTGTTTCCAGCAAGGAGATGACTTCACTGTTTTGTGCAAGTGATTTCTTTCAGTAATCCAGTCTTTTAAGCTAAATTGCACTTTTTGCCGATTTTTTCCTCCCAAAATTTCCAGGAGCATGACTGTCATAAGAGAACAGGAAACGGATGAGGTTACTACCTGTTGGACTGTCAAGCCAAATCTGCCTGACATGTATGCTTTGACAACGATATCGTTAACACCTGTACAAAGCAGAAAGTCTTTTTAGACTCCATATGTACTGTAGTTATCCAGAATGGTAAAATTTCTTACATCAGTATTTTCAACGGTTTGGAAACTGTATAGACACAATGATTGCTGTCAGATTTCTACCTGGCAGATTGCAGTGGCTGAAAAATGAACTATGGCATTCTAATGGCACTTAAATTCTGAGTGGAACACATAAGCATGACTTTAGAAGAAATAATTTAAGGTGCTTGGGAACTTACAACATGTATTGACATTTTTTTTCTTGTTGGAAAATTTGATCTGTTCCACTCTATCTCCCTTCAACCTCTTAAGTCTTTTTTTTTTTCCATCAGAATGAAATATTACTAGTTCTCAAAATACTAGGTATGTCAAATTCTATAGGGATGAGACCAAACACCTGTTACAGGAATTTCAAGGGGTCATCCAGTCTGCCTCTTATTCTACCTAACACAGGATGAGCTCTGACCGTGAAAAAGTATCTCCTAGGTCAATTAGTTACTGTATTTCAGAATCTGCTTGCTTATTTCTGTGCAAGTAAGGTTATGTATGGAGTAAAGACTGACTTTGCATCTATGCATACAGTAACTGCTTTCTCATTCTCTTATGGAAGTGTTTCTATTCCTGTTTCTAATGACATGTAGAATTCAAGGGAATTTAAAAGTATCATCAATCTCTGGGGGTTCTATCTTTGCCACATGTCTGCGTTGTGTGTATTGTAAAAACACATAATCGTTTTCCAATAACACATAATCGTTCTTCCAGTGAAATAATATGAGAAATATTCACTTTAACTTTATCCTTTACCCAAGACTTTATGAAGAAAATTCTCAAAAGCGTTTGACCAGTTATAAACCTGCTTTGGATCATGTAAATCATCTTGCTGAAGTTTATGACAACAAATATCTGCATATGTTGGAGTGTTTACAATTTTGGAAGGCAAAATCTTTAATTTCAAACTATATTTTTATGCTTCAAGATAGATTAGCATTTCATTTAAAAAAATACTTTAATATTATTGCATGTATTTTGAGAAGAATAAGGTTGTTTTATCTATAGTTTGGGATTGGTAAGATACGGCTTATCCTTGAGCGTTAACAGTGAAGATTTCATACTTGTCCATTGAAAACAATCTTTGTCTTCTTATTGAAGTTTTGGGAGTTTTTGTCCCTGAAAGTTGTTTCCAGCACCCTACTGATGTTTATGATTCATTATTCTATCAGAATTTTCAGAACCTCATTAAGAAAGCGCAGTTTGATATCTTGCTAAATTCACCTTCAGATTCAGATTTGGTTTCTTTTTCTCTGGTTTAGGTTTGGGGAATTTTTTGGGGGGGTTTTGTAATGATGACCAAGAAGAGCACCTTGGTCTGTTGATACTTGAGTACTGATAATAGGATTCAGCCCTGGCTGATTACACAGTCACTGTCTAGGACAACTCAGTGTGCTTTTTGCAGATGACATAAAAGAAAAAACAGAAAAAAAAGTAAGTATATTTTATATTTCATTTTGCTGATAATAGGAAGAGCAGGTGTTGTTTCTTCTATTGCTGGTTTCTGAGAGATTTCATTAATCTGTTTTGTGCATAAGCTAAACAAATTAATATCTCTAGAAGCAAAACTTTCTTTTCTACCTAACAAGCCCTACATATTTTTTCCTGATTCTAGGCCTGACAAAAGTCATCCAGCCTTTTCACATATGTCTTTCCACCTTTCTTACATAAAGTCTTAGTTTCATCACCCATGATTTTATTTAAAGACACAAAAAGACATTTCTGGAAGAAAGACTGTATAACAGTTCTTTTGTAGATAATGATTACTATTACTTCATATTGCCTCATTTCCTGAAACCTGATTTCAGGTACTGTGTTTTGAAAAAGTTTTGCAACAAACTATGCAATAATATATAATAATATGCAATAATGTAATAATACCAACAAATTATGCAATAAATAAATTATTCAATAATATCTAATTGAATCTGAAATTATTTCAAAGACAGTATTAAGATGATGAAATAAATTTTGTGTGACCCTTCACATTTGGAAAGGAGTGAATGGCAATATTAGAACAATCCTGAATTACGTAGCAAGTCATGATACCATTGTAAAACTTCAGTTGCTTGAATTGGACTAACACATCAACCTTTAGTAAAGAAACTGAACCCCTGCAGTTCAACACCTAAATTAAAATAAATTCTTCCATTTGATCTGGCTTTGTTGGGGTGTTTTCCTAAAATCTTAACCTTAATCAGCTTCTGCTTTACAGTCAGTGGACAGCTCAGCCCATTATCTTTGCCCCATTCAACCTGTCAGAATTCATTAGCTTGCCATCTCAGAGAACTCCCTCTGAAACCAATTGCTTGTTAATTCATCTATAGCAAACTCTGAGGGATTTTGTTAAAGAGCCATTTTAGGCAAAGTATTTGATTTGTACTTCCTTTGGCACTATTTAGCCAAAGGTTCAACAAACATCAGATTTTTGCAGCTCACCCAAGCTTGGTAAGATTTTTTGCTTCTTGAGATTTTGAAAGTAATCCGTTAGTGATTTTGTCAGTGGGCAAATACCACAATAAAAATCTTGTGTGTTATTGCATCAAACTGTTTAGAACTTTTTTTCCCTGGAGGGAAATTACCTTCATTAAAGGATGCTAAAAGTAACAAGTTGCAGCATCTTTCAATTTGTGTATTCTGTAAGAGACATTAATTACTTGTTGTACTAAAGCATATTTTGCTGAGATTGCTACAGGGCATTGAAACTTTCTTCTCTTGAAATACATTTTCTTCATTTTTGTTAAGCCTGATATACTTCTGTAAAAATGTCTCCATAAGTATAACCAACATCCTCTTTAACTGAAAACTATATACTTGATTTCATTCATATACTGGAATGCTAAGTTCTTTAAATAATAATGGACATCAGTATTTAAGTATATTTATAAACTGTCTCTGAAAATTGTATACCTTTTCTTGTTGCCTTCATAGGAGAGTCATAATAAAACAATCTGACATATGGAGGAGTTTTTTCTCTAGAATGTACCCTCCTCTACAAATATTTTTTAGGCCAGAAGATACTTCGTTAATTACCTGAACAGAGAAAATACAGTGTTTTATCAAAGGACTAGACAGAACTCTAGACAAAAATCTACAGATCTGTGGCAGCTACAAACTTTTGAAATTTGTGTAAAACAAGAATGGGTAGTATTTGGCATTCTTCTTTTCTTTATATCATTGTTGCTCTCTTTTTTTGAGTGTCATTCAAGTCTTCTGCTGTAGAGTACCAACCAAAGTACCTCAGTTAGGAGTACAGTGTCTGAGGCCTCTATATACAAAGTCAATGGAAACACCTCAAGAAAGCTGGTCCGCTGAGAGAATTCTCAATTATGTTTTTGCACAAACTATCAGAGGTTCTTAAGAGTGCCATACAGATGGTTGATGATAATAATATTATGACTTATAATGATAATAATATTATGACTTATTCTGAGAGCCATCATTTTCTCATTAAACAGATATCTGGCTGCTCTTTGCTTCATTCCACTAGTAACTATTTCTGGTTTTCAGTTTTGTTACTGGGATAACTACTCATTCTTATGATGTGTGTGTGTGTGTGTATATATATATATATATATATGCCTGAATCACTGAAAGGAAGAGGAAGGCCTATTAATTGTAACATAGAAGGAGCAAGGTGAGAGGTTTCATTGAAAAGGTATGAAGTTTCATTTTTCCCCACTAAATATATAACAATATAGGAGATCATTATGAAGAGATCCAAAACCAGAACAATGAATGCTAGACATACAAATTGGAGTGGAGGTACAGAGGGATAAAGTAGAGAAAGATTCAACCTCTTGCTTCTCTTTACTCTTTTTTTTTAATATAAATTGATTAGAAAATAAAATAATTGAAGCTGGCACTCTTATTTTTCACCTCTGGAATCTTGTGTGAAAACTTTAGAGTCCAGGATAAAGACTTTTCAGAGGTTTTTTCCTTTATAAAGAAATATCTAAATATATATATATATATATATAAAATAAATAATTGGTTTTGACAATGTTCCCCTCATATAATATGTAATAAATATTACTACTTCTTAAATATTATGAACACATTATTTTTTTTTCTCCTTGTTGATGATCAATTACATTTTTTACTGATCTATTACTCTGATTAAAAGCAGAAAAGTTAAAAGAGAGGGGCAGTAAGAGAAAAACATATATCTTGATAATCTAGCTAGAGAAGCAGATGGCAGGCATCAAGATGTGCGAAGTCCTGCATGTGATTTTAGCTCACTACTGCATAGCCAGAAAAATCCCTCTATTACCTTACACCCTTCATCAGCCTGAGAGTGGGAAGAGGGAAGAAATGGTGTATGTGTACTTATGAACAAATAAACATGAATGCTTTCCTGAAAAAGGTCAACTGGAGAGTAGTCTCGGTACTCAAGAGTGAGCTTGCTGTCTTTGACAGTCAGTGCATCTTTAGCCAAAAAAAAAGACTTTTAATCCAAAAAACCGCACAACACATTACAAAAAACCCAACAGGAGAAACAATGTTCAGAAGTTGCCATTAACACCAATTTGGAAAAGTTAGAGAAATTTGGTTATCTGAGGTAAGATTTGTGCAAAGGGATAATAAATTTCACTAAAACATGAGCTGGAGAAAACAGACAGACTTCTAGCATAGATTTTTCTCATGAGATCTGACAGGAAGCAGCAAAATCCAGGCTAAGTCTCATTTACACGCAAAGGCTTTTAGTTTAATGTAATTATATACTAGGATGTAAATTCTGTAGGAATGTATGCTCCATGCAGAAGATCAGAAACATTCCATTGTTTACTCTGATTGCTTTTTAATAACATTTACCACTTTCTGGGTGTATTCAGAGAACTGGTATGTATTCAGATTCTCAGACCTAAGAGAAAATCTGGTCACTATAGTGACATTCAAAGCAGCAATTAATGGTTCTCACCGTCTATTCTGCAAAGTCCCCAACACAGACAGGAAAATGCCATATGCAAAACATCTACTGCAAATTCCTAGATTACATGCCTGCTTTTCTCTGTTGACTCTATAGGACTCAGATTTGACAGAACAGATAGCAGTCACTTAGAACTGCTCTTCTTGATTTCTTGAATTTAGTTGCTCTAGTGGCAGTACCAGTCTGTGGCTCCACTGTATTAAATTTATAGATCCTATAGAGGCAAGCTCAGATGGGGAAAATCAGGCTCTTGCTACCAGTTAACAGATGTTGGCTGTTCCAAGAAACCTTTGTTTTGTAGTGATATTGATACATCTGAAGGTGTAGAACTTTTCCAAAAGTTAAATATTCACATTTTCAACATGAGTTCCAATCTATATTTGCTATAACTGCTTCTGACTCAGTAGTATGATGTTACTTTAACTCATCTGAAATTTCTGAAGGTGTGTCGTTTCAACAGTTTGTCATTTCAATAAGGAATTTAAAGCCCATTGACATCAACAATAAAACTTTCCTTGATTTCAGTATGAGAATTGGGTCTGATATTAATTCTTCACTAGGAAATAATTTCAAAGTAACTCACTAGGTCTAACGAAGACTTTAACATGCTCATAATTTTTAAAAAATATTTATAAATTAACTAAAATATTGGAATTATTAAAGAAATGCATTCAACTAATTGTAATTTCCACTATCAGACACTAGAGGGGAAAAATGTTCTGGTTTTTAGACCATGAAGATGCAAAACAAACTGTAATGTATTCCATTTTATGCATCACTTGTCAAAATAAGAATGCAGTCACACATTTGTTAAAGATTTTCTAGTTGTAGCAGGAAGTGATTAATTTTACTGTTGTAATGTTATTGAGTCACTGAATTAGCAGTCAGATCTGAGACAACATGGGATTCCTAACAGTATTTTTTACTAAGAAGTCAGATGTGATACAGTCTGGTTTTTTTAATCATTACAGAAGCTGAAAATCCATTATAATACAGTAACAATTTTGTCCAGGTAATGGTAACTGGTTCATTTAATTCCCATCTACAGACAAAATTCTCATGAACATTTTATAGGTGTATCTTCATTCACAGAAACTGCGGTTCATCTTTTCTAGGAAACATACCTTAATTTTCATGAGCACAAAGAATTCTTTTATGTTTGTGACCATCTTTCTCCAAGCGAGTCGCCTAGCTTTTTTCTTCAACTCTATGCTATGTTTTGCTTTTCCACAAAAAAAAAAAAGAAAAAAAAGAAAAAAAAGAGTGTACTTAGACATTTGCAGAATCCAAATATTTTAGATGTGTGTGTCTGTGTGTATATATATATATATATATATATATATATATAAAAAATATATACCCAAATACATTTTATTTGAAATAATCTGTAGATTTTTGAAAATTCAGTGGTGTCTTCTCCCAGACAGGTACACAAATCAGAAGTGTGTAGCAGTCATGGGTAACAGGGAGCACAACAGATGTGTGCAAGTGTACTCATCAAACAGCCAAAAACCATCCTAACCCGCATGTTGGAATGTTTCCAGTACTAAAAGGCATATGGCGTTATAGGACAGAGTTAAAAGCAGTGGGATGTTACCTGGTGTCTTTCTCTATGTCCTGTAAGTTAAAGTTCAGTTACCTCCAGAGTTTTCAGAACTGTAATTTTTTTAATTGCTAGAATTTTATAAACTGTCCTTATGGTTGTTTCTGTTACAACTGCTTAATACAACCTGCTGTCTGTACTGATGAAAAATGTGATTGAGATTTTCAAAGAAGTCCAAAGAAACTAGATTTCTGGTTCCTACTGAACCTGAGTGAGATGTGGGCATTCATGTCCCTGAAGCCCGTTTTTGAACCTCAGTCCAGGGTTCTCATATGAAGAATCTGCTACCTTATTACTTTGATTTCTTGCTTAGATTGACCAAATCTCAGTTGGTTAGTTTCAGGAAAAGGTGTATGAATACTTTGGGGCAGAGATGTGTGTTAATATGTTTTTCCTATTGATAGATGCAAGCAACAGAGTAAAATGGAGGAAAGAGAGATGTTGGCCAAGAGAATTACTCAACGTATTTGGTTACCCCTTGTCTGAGTGCTCCAGTATGGTGAGAGATAATACTGTGCTAGTTCTACTAGGTGACAAAAGATGACTTGACAAGTGAAGAATATTATGAATTTTCATTTGATACTCATTTGGTAGGTGTGAAGACAAGGATGCAATTATATTTGCAGGCTGGGGGGGAAGATGATCATAACAAGCAAAAGACTGACAACTTTTCCCAAAGTTATTTGGGCTTGTTTGGACTTTATAAAAAAGAATAAATATAAAAAGGAAAAAATGGCAAGATTTTCATAAGTCCTCAAATTCCTGATGAAGTTATATTCTAAAGTGTAAGTATATATGAACTTGAAGGAAAAGAGTTCTTCAAACAGGTCAGTTGGTTTAGTCATCTGAAAGTAGGTAATTTTATATATAGACAGCCAAATACAGAGTTTAGACAGGATTCTGTATAGCTACTTCAAATAATTTGGAAGACTTATTTTTATTTATCCTTTTACAAATGTGACTTTATAGAGACTTTTTTGACAGTTCTCTTAGCAGTAAAATTCCAGCATCTCTCAAATTAAGGTCTTCATTGTTAAAGTATGTACATAATTAGACAAACCAAAGCACCACTGTCCTATTTTTGGCTAGGATAGAGCTAATTTTTCTTCATAGTAGCTAGAATACTGCTGTGTTTTGAATTCAGTATGGGATTTGGTATGAGAATAATGTTGATAATACACTGATGTTTTCAGTTGTTGCTAAGAAATCAAAGACTCTGCTTGTCCAGGTGTACAAGAAGCATAGGGAGCACAGCCAGAGCAATGGATCCAAACTGGCCAGTGGAATATTCCATATCATATAACGTCATGCTCAGTGTATAGGTGAGGGTTGGCTGGGAAACTGGCTCTTTTACTTCCAGGATTGTGGTTTTGGGATCTTTTCAGGGATCGCTAACGGGGAACGGGCTTGGTATCAGTGAGCAGGTGATGAGGAATCACATTGTGCATTACCTGTTTGTATTTTCTATTATTATTATATTGTTATTAATAATAATAATATTTTCAATTATTGTTTTTATCTCAACCTATGAGTCTCCTTACCTTTATCCCTCCAATTTTCCTCTCCATCCCCTGGGTGAGGGAGCATGAGTGAGCGGCTTCATGGTGTTTGGCTGCAGGCTGGGTTTAAATCATGACATGTAAAAGTAATAATCTATAATGGAATTATATATAAAAGGGAGTGCTTTATATGTTTTGGATGGTTTGATCCATAATGTATAGCAAACATGACTACTTAGCAAGACTGAAATGTTCCAAACAATGATTTCCAGAAATTAGTAGTCAGATTATCTGAACACATATCCATAAAATTGCTGATGCAGTAATTAAATGTCATCTTCAGTTTTAAGCATGCATAAATCACTCCAGTTAATAAGGCTCAATAAGGGGAAAATATATCCCTAATGAATGAGACTCGTCACTGTGATTTCTCTCTGTGTTAAATAGGTTAATTTTGTACTATTCTATCGCACTGTTTTTTAATATTATACAACTTTGGCTATGCTATAAGTTATGATCAAATAAATATACCTAAAAAAAAAATAACAGAGTTCAGTTTGTAATAGAGTCAGGTTTCTGACATAAACTTGATATGGACTTGAACTTCTCTAATATTCATAGAGGTATCCATCACAACTACCTGCATTTTATTTCTTGTGCTATATTTATACCAGAGACAATTTGACATTATGTACCTGTATTGTAAGCATTACTGTGCATATGTGTCTAATAAGAATTAGATTTTTCTCCTGCAGTTGCATAATTAATACATAAAATTTATAAAATTATTAATTTAGAAGAGAGCAAAGAGAGGTCCTTATGGAAAAGACTCTATATATCCAGAAAAACCTTGGTTTTGTTCTGTGACTTCTGACTTTTTGTGTCCTCCTATTTCCTAGAGAGTTTGTCAGTTGCAAATACAGTGGTTTTTTGGTGTTGAATTCATAACCAATAAAGCTTTGTTACTGAGCTCTAATATATGGCAATTCTTAATCTTTACAAACATTTCTATGTAATCTAGAAGAAACAGGAAAATATATTTTGTTCATCTACTAACAAAGATTAAGTGCAATTCAAGCTGGATTAACCTGCATTCCTTAAAACTGAACTCTGCTGTACTCAGGGTTAGGCCTCCTGTTTCATAGTACTATAGATAATCGTTAATGGCACAAAATGTTACTGAGAGAATTAGTAGTACAGTAGCTGAGAATTAGAACAGAAGTGTAAATGAAGGATCTGGCATAGTCCTAGTTTCTTCACGTTGCTACTAGAGTGTTCCTTTCTTTTCTGATGCAGCAATATGACATTCATACTTCATATAGAAATATCAGTTTCTCTTTGCCTATTTTAAATACTTTCTACAAATAAGCACTTCTCCAAAGAAGATTGTGTTTTGATATTTTGGGAAAGTTTATTTTGAGTATAGTCAAACTCATTTTTCCAAGAATGTCTCACCTCTGAGTAGATGTGTCATAAATCCACTTGATTGCCAAGATCCCAGAAGTTCATGCTTATCTTTTCAGTATTTTGCATACTTCTTTAAGCCTTCTCAGACAAAGCATGTCACTAATTTTCTGAAAATTAAGAACGTAAGGAAAGATTCCATTCCTTTCTATAAATTACTTTTCTTCTCCGTGTCTGCTCCATAGCTTTTTCAGACATTCATCTTACTTTCTTAAGATACTTACAAATGAGGTAATTAAATCTAGGTGCCATCTGAGGTGCCCTACGGTATTTGAGACAGATGTCCGCACAGGGCTGGGACATATAAACAGAACCTGCAGGGCAACCACCTCCTGAGGCAGCTGCAAGAGGCTACTAAAGGCACCCTAGGGTCTCACAAATGACACAAGACCCCTGTGTTTATGGAACTGAAGACCACCTCCTATCAGTTTTATGAGTGTTAATTATCAAGGAAATGGTGGGGTTTTTGTTAACAGAAATGAATAGAATCACAGAATCATTTAAGATGTAAGGGACCTCTTGAGATCATCTAGTCTGACACCCTGCTCAAGCAGGGTCAGCTAAAGAAGGTTGCCTAGAACTTTTGAAGTTTTGAATATCTCCACAACCTCCCTGCCAGTGACTGACCACTGTGGCGGTTTGAACTCAGGCGGCAGCCAGACGCCATGCCACGTGGCTGGCCCTTCACCTCCCCTGCCCCTCTCTGGTAAGATAGGGGAAGATCAAAAGAAGAGGATTCAAAAGAAAACCGGTAAAATGCAACATTGGCTTTACCAAGCGTGGAAACCGCCCCCCCAGCAGCAACACGGCCCGAGGAGCAGACAGCTGCTGAAAACCTCCAGCAGAAAGCCAAGAGGGAGAGAGCAACCCACTCACCTGGGCATGACATCACAAATACTCCAATGAAAATTAACTCCATCCTGGTCAAAACCAGGACAACCACCCTTACAGTAAGAAAGTGTTTTCTTATGTTCAGAGGGAATTTTGTGTATTTAAATTTGTGCCTACTGCCTCTTGTCCTATCATGGGGCACCACTGAGAAGAGTCTGGCTCTCTCATCTCCATTCCCTCCCATCAGGTATATATACACATTGATAAATTCCCTCTTGAGCCTTCTGTTCTCCAGGCTGAACAGTCCCTCTCATCTGAGGGGTTTGAGCTTCCTGAAGTCCGGTAAAGACTGAGGCAAAGAAGGGACTAAGTGCTTCAGCCTTTGATGTTTCATTTGCCACCAGTTCCCCTGCCCCATTCAGCAGCAGGCCCATGTTTTCCCGGGTCTTCTTTCTACTGTTTGTGTACCTCTATAATTCTTTTTGCTGTTCACATTCTTTTCCAGATGCAACTCCAGTTGGCTTTTCTAACCCTACCCCTGCATGACTGGACAGCAACTTTATAATCCTCCTAGGTGACCTGCCCCTGTTTCCACTTCTTGTACACTTCTTTTTTTTGTCTTGAGTTCAGTCAGTTGTTCCTTGTTTATCCATGCAGGTGTCTGCCACCATTGCTTTATTTTCTAATTGTCAGGACAGACCTTTCTTGATCTTGGAGGAGATGATCCTTGAATATCAGCCAACTATCCTGGACCACTCTTCTCTCCAGGGCTGTATCCTCTGAAAAGGTTGGAATCTAGGCCTGTGATCCTGCTTTTTGCCAAATTTCTTAAGATCCTGAACTCCACCATCTCACAGCCACTGCAGCCAAGGCTGCCTCTGACTTTCAAGTTCCCAACAAGTTCTTCCTTGTTCATATGTATCAGGTCCAGTATAGCATCTTTCTTTGTTGGGCCTTCCATTGCCTGTGCCAGGATGTTGTCTTCAGTGCACTCAAGAAACCTAGATTGCTTGAGCCCTGCTGTATTGTCTTTCTGGCAGATATCAGTGTGGTTGAAGGCTTCCATGAGGACCAGAACCTGTGAATGTGAGGCTTCTTCCAGTTGTTTGAAGGCCTCATCTAGTTTGAAGAAAAGCTCATCTACTTCTTCCTGATAGGAGGTCTGTAGCAGATCCTGACTGCAACAGCCGGCCATGCTGGTCTGCCCACTAACCTTCACACATAAACTCTCAACTGACTCCTGACCCATCCCAAGGCAGTGGTTCATGCATTCCAGCTGCTCTCTGTCACGTAAAGGGCAGCTGTCCCTCCTTGCCTTTTCAGCCTGCCCTTTCTAAAGAGCCTTATCCCTCCACTGCAGCACTCCAGCCGTGTGAGCTGTCCCACCATGTCTCCATTATTCAAATGAGGTCATAGCCCTATAGCTGCACACAGACTTTCAACTACTGTTTGTTCTCCATGCTGCATGCATCAGCATAGAGACAGTTCAGAGATGCACTCAAGTGTGCTAATTCCCCAGTACAGGCTTAAAAGCTTTTCCCACAAGGCTGTTCTGCAGGCACTTCCTTCTTTCCATGCCTATGTTCAAAGGATTCCACTTCAACTCTCTTGCTTTGTTGATTGCTGAGTCTCTTCTGTTCCCATCACCTTGGGCCCTTGGCTTGCCTACCCTATTCTTTTGACCAGCTACAATTTTTCACACAATGTGTAGAAGAAACTTTGCAGCAGTGTCTTTGAGACCCACTTTCAAATTTGATTGAAAAGTTCCAAACTTTGGAAAAGGAGGACATCCAGACAGGACTGTCTTTAGAGTATGTTTCTTGAGGCTTTATAATATCTAAAGATCTTACCTAAAAAAGGATTTCTTAATATAACCCAAGTTTGATCCTTCTGCTAGCAAGTGTATTTTTCAGTAAACTTAACCTCATCTTGTTTTTCATTATAGTCTGTACAGCGAAAGACTATCAATAGGTATAAAATACGAAAAAGTCCAGAAATGTTCTCTTTTGCTTTCTTCATATAGATGGGAAAATATATTTCTCCTCTACTCTTTCTTGTACTATCATTTTGGTTCTAACTCAGCAACTTCAGGATAGTGTCTACTATAACAGCTAGGACAGTTTAACACAAGCTACTGGTGGAGTAAAATAGTAATTGGTGGATAATATTTGTAAAGCCACTTCAAGCTGCTAGATGGCCAATTCCAATTAAAAATGATGGACAACATCAGTCAGAACATTAAATACAGCTTTCAAAAGCTGAACTAAAGTTATAAAAAAGGGCTATGATTTAATCTTCTGCAACTTCTTATCACTGTTGCCTCTACTATCAAATCATTACTAAACCCTCTCTATAAATGTTATAGTTTGGCTGTGTAGCCAGCCTATACAATTGATTCTGTATGTACAAAATTAAAGCCTATATTATGCGTATTCTTAACACAGCTGGATGATCCTTTCTGAAGTCTATATTGTATGTGAGGGCCATTTCAAATAAACCCTGCAGACTCTGATTGAGTCAGTTCCCCACAGAGTAGTAAGAATCATAGTGATGTCTGGGTCCTGGCTAGCAAATAGGTTGGAGAGTACTTCCTTTATAGAAGATGTATAGACATCTTTCCACTGCAGCTCACAGTGCAGGAAGCATGTTTACTTACTGCTTAGAAGAACACACTGAGTACTGTCAAATTCTACACACAGCTTTCATAATACCCTGGTTTAAAAAGTAACGGTAAAGATTCAGTGCTACCATACACTGGGTTGCTGCTTGTACACTTACTGAATCAGTTTTGGAATACTATTAAAGTATTTTATTTATTAAAATATAAAAGTACTTTGTAGGTAAGTTTTGGGATTTGTTTGTTTGTTTGTTTGAGAGGGAAGACTAGTGACTACTTCATCAACTGGTATCTGGTATATCATTTCTCTTACAAAAATCAAAAACATAGTTACTTCTGCATATTCACAAGTCATTTCTCCTGACTGATCTTTTGAAGAGGGAATGCATTTAAATTAAAGACACGAGCATTATGAAAGAGGTGCCCTGTGTTCAAGTCATTAACTTACTACTTTATTAAAATATTTTTTGTGGACTCATTTATGGATGCACAATTAAAGTGCTAAATTTACAGAATATTGGCTTGGAAAAGATTCGTGACTTCAACTTGGGCACCCACCTGTTTTTCCAACAAAGATTTTTTTTCAGAGATGTCATCACTACTTTATACTTGGTTTTTCTTTGTGCATTGACTTTTGAGAGCATGTGGTTATTAGTCTTACTTGAAATGAATGGAGCTTGGCAGGTATGTAAATACTATGTGTAGTTTGTTACATGAGAAAAGAAGCACCTAAAATAAGGTCTTCCCATATATTTTAATCCACACTTAATAGCTATCTAGGATTTTTTTAACACATATTACAAATATAAATTTAAACTTCATGAAGCAACAGAAATCTTCTTTAAGGCAAAATTATTCACTGAATTAATGGCATCCTTGAATTAAATAAAACGTGTTTCTGATGGTTGCTCTGGTTGGCTCTTTGCAGAGTTTTTCATAAATAGGATACTACTAGCTCTCATAAAATCAGTGGGAAGTATTCTGCTGTCAAATATGCAAATGTTGACTGATTTAATAATTTTGTCTCAGAAAAGCTTAAAATTAATTGAGGATCCTGAAGAGTTAGTCTCCCTTGGATACGACTAATTCCAGAGATATATTTTGCATATATCTGGACCTGAACCAAAGGCTTTATCTATACACTTTCTACCTTGATGGAGAAAGAGAGGGTTTAGAAGTTTCAGTAAAATTCCTCCAACCTTGATCCTTGTCTGTAGCAAATATTTAGGCATATTGTTGCTAGTAGACATGCTTTGAGGACCCTGAACAACTTACTTCTACTGTGTATCTTTTCTCTCCAGGCATATTTTCTTATACTGAGTCATTCTGATCTAGCTAAGATGATTTAGCTGACTACAAGTGTAGTTTTTGTTCCAGTTCACAGTCATCTGCCAAGAAAAGTATTATGGATTAGCAATAATTGCTAAGAAAATAAAGATTTTTTTCCCCTAAATTATAATATATGCTATCTCTCTCTTTTAAAAAATTAATTTAAATATACAGAGTAAGATCTAAGCCAAAGTAAAATGCTGCTATAGAACAGGATTCCAAATGTTGACATAATTCTAGTATCCTCTGGAATACTATAGTATGTTTTTATGTGTAGCTTAGAAAGAGAAATATTTCTGCTTTCTGTAAAAAGCACTATTTTCCTTAACCTTTGCCAGGAAAACGAGAGTCGAGAGATCTTTTTTTAACCTTGATTTTGCTTCAAAGGTTTGTTCAGAACTTTATATGAGTGAATCTGTTGAGGTGCTTTTATTCACTCTTAAACACACTTGAGTTCAAGTAAATGAATTCTATTTGTAAAATAGTTAACTTCACAAGGAAGCAGGTTATGCTTGATTTTTTAAATTTTGGAAACTGCATCATAATGTATTAGTATGTTGAAACTTAAAAAGATACGATGTTGAAATTTGAAAAATAGAGCAATTCAGGTGCCATTAAAGTTTTTTGTAACCATGCTACATTTTTTGAATTTTATTTTTAAAATTATGAAGCAGTTGAATATAGCAACATAAATAGCCAACAGCTAATATTTTAATTCTATTGCTTCTCAAAATTTTCTTCTAGAAAAGAGCTGCTTTGAAATCACTACACTCTATAGTTATTTTTTCTTGGGATGAAGTGACTAAAATAATAAAATGCAGCAATTACCGCTAATGTAAATTTGTATGTGTCTTCCCTGCAGGACTTGATTGTGTGCAATAATAACGACTTTGAGAACTATAAAATACAGGATGTATTCATGGTGGTTTGAGAATTTCACTAGATTGCTATCACTGGGTTTTTTTTGTGGATTGGAATTCACTCTCCATTTTTATGAAGATCAGTAGTTTCAGTGAGCAAGGTGCTATGGAACACTAAAAGACCACTGTATAATAATGGGTGTTCTCAGTGAATAATTATATGTATGAACAATAGGCTTATCACATTAAAAGAAACTAATGCTCTCATTTAATACTACAAACCATAGTCCAGATATTCTGTATTTGTACAACTAACTGAAGTTGTGAGGTTGATTTGCAATTTGAATTCATGGATAGCATGATTTTTAAATCTTAAAACTTGCACTAACTATAATCTAATTTACATTAAAATTTAAATTTTCATTATGAACTAGAGGCAGCAGTGATTTCAAATAATGAACCACAAATGCATGGCAGTCCATGCTTATTTTCTGTTGTGTTAAGGCATTAGCTGTTTTTTTCTATCTGCTAAGCCACAATAATGCGGCATTCAGATCACAGCTAACCCTTGCAGGAGGTTAACCTCCGCGGGAAAGAAAGCACAAACGCAGGTATGGTGGATGCCATCTGTTTGGTTTATTAACTGCGCAATTGCTTTATATACCCCTTTCTGTACATCGCGTGATCTTTAGTTCCCTGTTCTTTCCGTGCATCACGAGATCTTTTCATGTGCCTCTATTTTTCCCGTACATCGCGAGATCTTCCGAGCGCCTCCCCCTACAATTTTCCACCATATAACTAAGATTATTTCCAGCCTTGTATGGCACATGTTTGTTCCATAGTCATCATTACATGTCTACATATGAATATAGCTGTTCAGCTGTATCAGTTATTGTTTATAAACTCATTAGAAAGCACACTGATAGAAGCCATACGTATATATCAAAATTTTACAAACTGTATGTACCTATTCACAGAAAACAATGTCAGCATGTTAAACACATTAAACTTCCATGCTGATGGATTCTAGCATTTCTCAACAGTGAACCAGATGTTGAGCAAATGTGCATGCAATTAAATAATAGTATTAGATATTAAATTAAGTTAATTAAATAGTATTACAATCCTGATTGTTACCATAAACTGCAGAAATATAATTTCTATGTCCTTTAAGGATAACAGAATTTTATCATTCTTTGGTGACTAGCATCCTGTGCATTTTATTGTACTTTTGCTCACCCAGATACAGGTAGAACAGGGAGGAGAGCTTCATTGTCACAAAAAAATGTTAATTTCTGTATGTTAAGTGGTATTTATTTATATGAAGACAGCAATGGAAATACAGTAATAAATCAAAAAAAGTGGGTTTTTTCTTAAGTATATACTGTTAAATAAAATAGGTAACACTGAGAATTACAAATTTTGTTCACAGAGTGATTATAAATACATAGATATTGGGAAGGAGGAATATGGGAGAAAGTTGAGAAAAGGAGGAATACAAATGCTAGGCAAGAGTACAGTTTCACGGGACAAAAAGGAATTATAAAGTTGCGCAGTGAGGCAGGAGCAAAACCCAATCCTGTGTCTGCCATTTAGTGCTGATCCCACTTGAGATTGTAAATAACTGATCAGGTACATTTTCTTCTAGAGATGTTGTAAGGGGGACATTCTCTGACTTGCATCAAACAAAAATATATTCAGAGCAATTCATCAGATTTATTTGAAGGTGCTCACATTTTTCTCTCTCTCTTTTTTTTTTTTTTTTTAATCTTTTTGTCTAATACATAGAAAGCTATGAGCTTGGTATGGAACACGGAGCAACAGCATTAGTTCCATGAAAATTTATGCGCTATAACAGATTAAAGAAACCAAGCCAACCACTGCAAAATGTCTATAGGATAGGATTTACTAAAAGGGAACAGTAACTAAGGAACAATGCCGTATCATTTTTCCCTTTAACACCTGTAATTTAAATTTAATATATTTACTCCAGAAGAACATATTCCTCTGTGGCAAAATATTTTCTCTCTATACTAGAACTCTCTCATTCTCTTCCATTGTTTCTTTCATTTGTCTCAGTATCAGTCGTATGAAGGAGTTTTGCCATGTTGTCACTTTTACAATCTATTTTACAGACTATTCTTCCAACTTTAGGGACTTGTTCAGCAGTGTGGAACAAGTTCTTGCTCTGAGAAATGCTTGCTTGTCAGTGATCTTGTCTCCAAGTTGACCTGATGTTCAGACAATTAATCATTGGAGGAAAGGTTTGGTGACCAAGCTGTGGTAGATACTTTGTCAGCCCTGATGAACCTGCTCCTGTTTTGTACATCTGACTTTTATACATCTGATGAAAATCTCACATAACTTTCTTATCCTGGAAGAGAAAGTTTGAATGTGTTTGTTCATTTGTTTTGAGTTGGTAGCTTGGCATAAGTTTTTAATTCCATACAGAATTAGACATTTTCAGAAACTGTCTTAAAGCTTAAAAGTTTAACCACTGTTCTTCTCTCCCTTAAGTCTGACTGAAGGTATGTGTTTCTTTTTTTCTCACTCTGCCTACCTTCTGTTAGTAAAGGCATATCTCGGTGAGGTTGATCACCCAGAAGAAAGGGGAGATGACTCTCTCCCTCAGAAGCAGCTGAGCAGTGTCAATAAAAGCAGGCACTCGCTCAGAGGAAGACCAGGCATAGGAAGGTATCAAGAAGAAGAGAGCTTGCACCTAGATCAGGGACTGAGATGGTTGAGAACAGAAAACAGATCAGGCCTAAGAAATGGGGAGGAGAGGACCACAGGAGACCATGGAAGTCTGTGAACTGACTGAAATCAATCTTGGGAGAAAGGATCTTCCTTGAAAGTACAAAAAAGTCAGGAAGAAACTGGTTTGTTTTTATTGTCTGTCTTAAATGGTTTTATTAATTGAGCTTACTATAAGGAGAAGGTTAATTGATCTGTTTTAAAGCTCTGACCAGCTCAACATCCTGCCACACCAAATTTATAGGAAGCTTGACTTTGTTAATAAAATATACTTAAAAATATTATAAAGAAGTGACACTGTCCTATTCCAGGTATTGGAATTTATAATAAAAAATGCCTTTGGACCTTCCTAAAATATGCATTCAAGTCTATCAGGAAATTAATATAATGACAGCAGATACTACTGTTACCCATCAGTGGTTGCAACTGACACAAACAATTTCAATAAAAGAGTCTGAAGGACTTTTTTTATGTGTTACCAAAATAGTTACTTCTGCATCATGGTCTGACCAGTTTTACTTCACACAAATGAAGGCATTTAGTCTGGGTTTACATATTTCTGGAAAGAGGTGAAGAATTTTCAGGTCTTCTGGGGAAGCCCTTCTGCTGTTACTTTACAAAAACACATTAATCTGCTAAAGCAGACATCTTTGTGCTCATACATGGAAACAGCTGAAGTGACTCTCTGAGGAGCTCAAGCTGTCTTTCAAAACGGTTGAAGGAACCTTTTCACCTACAAAGCTAAATACAGATGTTTGTGAAACTAAAGTATGAAAATCTAGGCAGCTTTAGCTGAGATGTGGAAGATACTTGTTCCTCCTTTTTTTATCATTCAGTCATCTGTAGAACGTTTTACAAGAGTAATGTTTAAAAAATGAGGTGATTATTCCCTAATGAAGTAAAGTAAAGCAAAGGCACCATTCAGTACTTTCTGAAGCTAAGGATGACTTACCACTTGCTCACCACTCTATCCTTTTCATAACAAACTTCATGTCAGGTTTTGCAACACCATATAAATATACTGTATCTTTGACATACACTGATTGTACAGAACCTCTTCTTTCTGGCATCCTTTCAGCATAGGGATATATTTTTTTTTAATATCAATTGAGATAATTATCCCACTATTCTTTGGGTGTCTTCTTTATTTTTAGCTTCCTAAGCAGAAGTGACTTCTGATTTATTAAATTTTGTTAAATAATGAATTATGGTTGCACACTAAAAACCTGTACCTAAAAAAAGATGAAGAACTCAGGAGTAAGGTTCAGAGGGAGAACAGCCAAAGTTTTTACTGAATATTAAAAAAGGTACTATATTTATCTGACTATATTTAGCTTTTCAACTTGCTTAGATGCCTTTTTTTTTTTTTTTTTTTTTTTTTTTTTTTTTTTTTTTCCCCCTAAGATTCACTCTAACATTTAAACAAAGAAAGGATTACAAGAGAAAATATAGGCATTAAAAAAGTAAAGGAGCTCCAACAGCCAAGATATTATATACGTAATATTATGAGACTAAGATTATATTAGTGGTATAGTTTTCCAAATCTATTTTATTTTCACACAGAGAAGGGTTTACATATTTTACAGTGGAGGTATTGAACTTGATTATACAAATTGTGTTTGGATTCTCAAGACAAGCAGTTAGGATATTTCTGAGTTATAACAAAAATCAATGGGTACAAGCACTTCAGATGAGATATCATAACACAACTTCTAAATTCTACCATACTAAAATCATCATAATACAAAATCCAATACTTTTGACAGCAAATACTGCTTTCAGCAATTTATTTCATAATATTGGACAAGTTTTTCTAGTGCTACAGATTAAGTAAGAATTGAGTGCTAAATTCTGAAGACATATGTAGGTACTGAAAGTCAACGTTTATATATTTCTTTCCTATTAGCTAGTGTCATGGACTCATTGTCCTTCGACTACATTCATTGATATAGACAGTTTAGACTTAAACAATAGAAAAATAAGTGTATTCTGAAAAATTTCACACCACTCTTCATGAAAGAAAAACCCAGAGAACAGGCAAGTAACTAAAGCAAGATAATAATTCAGTAATAAAATTATGAGATATATTCAATACACAGAGCCATTTATTTGCTCACACTACTACTTCAACTTGTCTGAAGTCAGTGGGGTGAGCTAAATCTTTATTTTAGTCAATTGCTTCTAGTCAAAAGCCTACTTCTAAGGATGTAGTAGTTTGGCAAATTCATCAACATGCTAAATTACATCTCTCCGTGTAAGTGAGCTCTTAGTAAAGAACTTCATTTAATACTGTTAAGATAGAAGACACAAATCCAAACCCCATTTCATTTCTAATAAGCATTAAATTTAAAAGTCATGTATTTGTTAATTAACTAACCAGGAAGATAGTGAAAAAATTTGGAGTTATATGTCAGTATTTAATAAAGAGAATGAAAATCCTTTAGGAGGTTGACCTCACTTATGTAAGCTCATCAGGGTACTGTGTGGAAATACCTGGAGTCTTCTGTGATGTCAAAGCACAATCTTACCTGACTATTTCTCATACTAGTTTCTCTCAAATAATTGTTGCTTAGAAATTTTATTCCATGCTTTGTGAAAAATCCCATCATACAGGGGGAAAAAAAAAGCAATAAGCAATAAATTAATTCCCCTCCTTATTGTAACTTCTAGACCCTGGTCAAACTAGAACCAATATCTGTGGAAATTTTATCATTCAGACTGATGGCAAAAAATAGATCATTCAGTTAAGATTTAAGATGAGATATATGCATTAGCTACAACAGTATATCCAAACCAAGAGTCCTATTTCCATATTCTGTCATAAGCAGCAACTATCGGTTGGTCCATAGGTCAGTGTGCCTAAATGGAGACCATTCAAAATATTTTGTACTATGAAAAACTTAGGAAGGATTATAATTCTTGTTCTAAATACTACTTTAAATTATTTGAACAATTTTAATGTTTTTGAACACCTTTATGAATCCTGTGGCAGAATAACTAGCTGATGTACATGTGCATCAGTACTTCCCATATAATTGTATACTGCAAAGATATTGGTATAAATTTACAATAGCTTCATTATTTACCTGCAGTGAAGTCAGTGTATATTTTAGGCTGCACAGAAGACATATTGAAAAAAAAAACCTCATGTCTTTATTTGTCTGAAGAATTAAAGGAATAATGACTTAAGAATATTTTTTAAAGTTCTATAAATTCTTTATAGTCAGTTTGTCCCTGTTATTTTATCTGTACTGTCAGTTGCTTGTGTAATAAAAAACCTAAATTGTACAAAGAAAAGAATCCTGAGAAGCCTTAAAATAAATGAAAATATTTTTATGGTCATTTCAATGTCATAATAATGTTAATTATATATTATAATTAAATGTTAAAGTTTATCTTAAGATCTCTATAGACTATTGCTACTAGCAATGGGGATAACATTAGAAAACTGAGAAACTGCTTTCTCCAAACCTTTTTAAGTTTTGTTAGAGCACTATAAATTATATCTTTAGTGGAAAAATAAAAAAGTTTAGGTGCAGAGAAATTATATATTTTCCCCAACTTTTTGATACAAATTACAATATAAGGTTTTACTTAAGGTAGTGTAATGTCTTCATTCCTTCCCCTCTAATACAAAGTTCCAACTGTAGCCTGAGGTTTTATCAACAAGCTTTTAAAATACACATCTAGTATAAGCAAACAAACATTGTTTCTGACTCAGTTGTACTATACAGGTGCTAAAATGTGACAAATACCTGTATGAACCAGGGCAATAATGAATAAACTGCCTAACTTCTTAATTTCTTATAAACCCATCCTGTATCATATATCTAAATCCTGTTACATAAAACTGACTTTCAAAGAGATCCAGGAACAAGATTTCATGTTTGCAATACTATATACAGTATAGAAGTCTGCTGTCAATTACGTAGCCGCACTTTCCTGTATTATCCTATTTGTTTTCTCAAAATACATATTAGAACTTGGAAGGGCATAGGCTGTATCTTCCCGTTTTCTAGCAACAACCTTGACAGATCTCTGAGATCTTGTACAAATGCAAAACATTATTATATTTCACAAGCATCCCTCTCTGCCTTTTCCTGCTTTTTCCCTTTCATTTGTTTTATTCTAAACTGTATTATTAGTTTTATTTATCTGAGCTGTGATATTACTGTGACGGTACCATTTTTTACCTTCCATTTATTTCCAGCCTCTAATGCAAATACAGTTGAAGGGGGGAAAAAAGTACTCTTAGCTGATTTTGCTGTGATGCAGTTCAGTAGTGTGATCCTCTGACATCAGCAGTATTGTTATTCTAATCGGTTTCATACAGCTTGCTGAACTGGGATGACAGCCTTAGTGTTCTGTAACATCTAGACAATACCTTGTTGGAGAACAGGCTGTTCTGCAGGAATTTTTTTTTCTCCCAAATGCATCATAGAAATTAGAGATAGAAAAGATCAAGTCAGAGGTGGTAATATAATTCCCTTCTGTAAAAGTGGATATGTTACTCAGGGAAATTTATTTGGTCTCTGAAATATTGTCAGCACAGTAGAGGGGCTGATGTTCAAAGTGAATAGATGTCCTGATCTGGAAAACACACCAGCCCAGTGAACTGTAGAAAGAACATCTTGGACATGAACCTACAGTGTAATAGAGCACCAAAGGAAAATATTTCATGGCACTGCATAATGTAATGGAAAGACGAGTGTATTTTGAGGTTCACTGGTATCTCTGACCGCTATGATTTAACGCCCTTTTAAAACTGTACTTCTTAAAAATTCTTAAAAAAAGACCCAAACGCCGACCACCTCTAGGTTTTTAAGTTTAGGACCTCGAAAGATCTTCTGCCAACTTCTGTCTACTCCCACATTAGGTACCTAAATGTGCAATGGTAGTCTAGGCCTTTTCTTTACTGCTGCTTTTTGCAGGTGCTTTATATGCGGTCACATAAATTCATCCAGTGGATAGCATTACCCTTCTTGGCATACCCAGAAATACCTCAGTCTTGCCAGTAGTGAGATATTCAGTATCCCATGCACCTACTAAATCTACTGCCTAGTACATACTTCAGTACTCCTATCATGTAAGAGGTCCAATACAAGAGACATTGTCAAAGCAGCCCTGACATGTCATACAAAATTGCCAGAGGCAAGGTACATTCCCAAGTGTGTAGCACTCATCCAGCATATGGATTCATTTCCTTTCTCCACCTGACAGTAAAACTTACATCACTTTCCTCTCATGGCTGAACCACCAAGAAGAGCACTGACAAATATTTTTAGACTGCAAGGAGAGCAGTAGCTATCTCACTCACATATGTGCCATGGGACTGGAGAAAAAGATTGTAGGTGATAAAGTCATAGAAAACTCTATGCTGTTTGGCATATCTGCAAAACAATCACATCTACGTACTATTTGGCTACAATCAACTTGGACCTGACACCATAGTCCTCAACACTTTATTCTGAGTATTATATAATTCCTGACTGCTGTTTTCTGCCAATTACTCTTTCATGCATCTAATTTTCTTGGCCAGAAGATGGCATAAGCATTTCAAATTAAATTGTTGCTGCAACTTCACTGGAATTCTGTATGATAATTGTTATAATCTAAATACCAGGTAACATTTTTTTTTTGCGGAGTGCATCAGTATGATCTTTCATTTATGCTGTGCTATGTCAAATTTTCTTCAACTTGCAGTACACTAGAATGAAGTATTACAATATGGATTATTCTGATAACATGCTCTTTAACAAATCTGTTCTTCCACATCACTCAAATATATCGTAATATGGTTCTTCAGCTGTCCAAACCTGTAAAATTCAGCCACCCTGGATGTCTGTCAACCGCAGTTAAAAGTTGAGGTTACTTGGGTCATTACAGTATCTGAACTTGTCTACAACACTCAAAATCTCTACCTTAACAAGATTATAAATAAGTTGAAACCGTAAATATTTAATGCTTTCTCCTCAGTGCTAGCAAGCTACCTGCCTGACATCATTACAGCTGTGGGGAATTGTCATCTCTGTAATTACACAGCTGGTTTCATTAGTGTCCCAACTAGATGACACAGGGCCTGAAAATCCCTTCTATTACATGACAGCAGTGTACATTTGAATGAGATTTTAAGAAAATTGCTAAATAATACAAGGTCCTTTTTCAGTTTAAAGGGAAAGATAAAGGTCTTCCTACATGTGCTTAAAGCTAAAAGGTTCATTGTGGGCTTTAAGCCATTTAAATTTCTCTGCATCACCACCTGCATCATCAGGGTTAATTTGCTAATGAGAAGCAAAACACACAGGCCCATCATGCTATTCAAATTTAATGTGCACATGGACTTCTTGATTCAGGCCAGGTTTATAAATAGTGACATTAGTTTAAAAATAGGCTTTTCAGATTTAGGAGAGTTGATATTATGATCTGTAAAGTGAATGAAGCTCCCAGGAGTAACTGGAGCTTATGTAATAAATATTCCTACATTTTTGCTCAGCTGTTTTGTGCTATTTTCATGCTGAGCTGCAAGGGCTGTTAATTTCTTACACCTTTCAAATCTTCTCAGTGAAGCTGGGGTTGTTTGCACACTTGTCTCAGTAACCTTACTTGATTTTGCCTAAGAAACAATGGTCATTGACCCCACTTACAGGTATTTTCATTTAATAGTCTTTATTGCATGTGATCTTTGTGGAATCCTAAACTGTGCTGCCAGGTACAGCAACTTTCCCATATTAAACTGATCCTGGAAAAATGATGGACAGATCTTTTTCTTGAAATGTTGTGACTGGTTAAGGTCCCAGGAAGAAGGGTTACTGAACCTGTAGACCATAGCTCTTGTCTCCAGATACATGAATGAGGATATTTTATTAATTTCTATTAGGCATTCACAAAACTGGCAATTACTCATTGATTTTGTAGTTGTCTGTGATTTTTTTTTTTTACAGGTGAAACACTGGTGCTAATAGAACAATGTATAAGAAAAACTGGTCATGGAATATGAAACAAATCTAGTGTTAATATTTGTCATTGAGACACCATTTTGTGTATGGAAACAGACATGAGAGAAGCAGAGGCCTAATGAAATGCCTTTCTAAGGAAACAGTTTAGCTCTTAATGGCAAAATGCAGCATATTGAATATTATGCCAAGCCTTCTAATTTTGCTTTCTTCATAAACTAGGCCATTGCCTTATTTCATGTGATGTCTTATATTCTGGATTCATTCACTCCTACCATTCAGTTGTGAAGGGGAGTTACTAGTTCACTAAACTAGGTGTTTTGCCAGTTGTCAATGCTGTCACTTTTGCTAGATGTAAATGTGTTGGTATGATGCTGTGTTCAGTTATAACTATGAGGTACCAAATTTAAATTTGCTACTGCTGCAGGCATTTAGTGGTGTGCATCTAACCTTAGTCTTATTTTCAGATAGTAGCATAAAATCTTGTATTAACAGTCTAAGAAAGGGCTGAATTACTGAGAAACGTTTCAAAATGCCAAAAAAAATCTGTAAACTATCAAAGAAAATCAGTACAACTATTAGAGTGATAAGAAATCAGTGCTTTAAAATGTAAATAAAAACTTTGGTGCCATTAAATACATGAAAACTGTGGACATAAAAATCATGGAAATGATATTTGAATACATCATAACTTCTAGAAAACCTGGTCTAAATTTATAGCAAAGCATCCTGTTAATTAAACCTAGTTAAGAAATAATCAGAAATGACTGTTAGTATATCTGGCAATATCTGACAGGTGATAAAAAGACTGTAAATCAGAATGGCATGGACCTGGTAGTTTGAAGATAAGTTTGATCTTGTAACTGTTCAAACATTGCAAATGTTTACACTATCCTCTTTCCTTAAAGATATACTTAAGAAGTAAACATCCAAGGTCTGACTCAATGGCCACTGAAACAAAAGCTTCATATGTGACTTCAATGATAGCTGCATGTACTGTCTAGTCTTACTTAAAAGCACAAGCATCTCCAGTTAGCACAAAGACTTTAAATCCCTCGTAGCTAAATTTGGTGCAGTCTGAAGCACTAATGCATAAGTAGGAAATGTAATGTTATATACTTCAAAATGTAGCAATGTGATGAAAACATGATGGCATCTGGAAACCTTTATTATAAGAAGCCAATACATTATTTACACAGGAAATATTTTGAAATAAGTGAGTTTAAATAGTGACCTAGCAACAGAAATATCTTAGAAAAAAAGGAGGAGAAATAGTAGTCTTACCAATCTTGCCAGCAAAAGAAGATCTCTAAAATTCATTCAGATTTCCTTAGTACCAAGATTCAAGCTGGAGTCCCTAATGCTTTAAAACATTGGTATTTTGTTCCATAGATAAACTGTTTCCCTTTTTTACAATCTATTTTTTTTTCCTAGGCTAAAAGTTTTGAAAGAGTTAAAATACTTCATTCTCAGCACTTGAGAAAAGTGCTCTGTAGACCACATCTCCCTCAGTTCTAAAACAGCAGAAAGAATTAGGCCTTTTTGATTTGCTGGCAAAGTTCTCAGCCCTCCCGTCTAAGCTTATGGGAGACATTCAGCATCACAGACTAAGTAACTAATTTTTTTCCATTAATATTCTGCACTTCTTTAGCTTGCTAGAAATTTCTGGTAAGTTTCTAATTCCCATTAAATTCAGGACATACTTAGCAGTAAATCCAGGGAATAACAACCCACACAGTGATTTGTATATATTATGCAGATACAAGTGGCTACTGATACAACTATATCATGTAGTTCTTATTTGATGCTCTTGAATTCATTTTAACATCATGATATTTATGTCTCATAAGCATTTTTTTTAAATAATCTGACAGAGTCATAGTTTGTACACTCAGTTTATTTTGTCTTTTGCTCTTGGAAAAGTCAGATTTTCTAGGAAAGCACTTGTTTGTTTTCTGTTGATTTAATGAAGTTTTTTGTTCAGCAGGTAGGTCTGATGTTGCTATGTGTCTGCTGAGCAGGAAGGCTTGTCCGAGTAGCCAGGGGTCAGGTTAGGAAGGCCAAAGCCCTGACAGAATTAAATCTGGCCAAGGATGTCAAGGGCATAGCAAGAAAAGCTTCTGTAGGTACATTACATTACAAAGGAAGACTAGGGAAAATGGGGCCCACTCTAGAAGGAAACAGGAGACCTCATTACCCAGTATTTGGAGAAGACTGAGGTGTTCAACAACTTTTTTGCCTCAGCCTTCACCGGCAAGGGCTTCAGCCACACTGCCCAAGACACAGAAGGCAAAGGCAGGGACTGGGAGAATGAAGAACCATCTGTTATAGTAGAAGCTCAGGTTTGAGACCATCAAAGGAACCTGAAGGTGCACAAGTCCATGGCACCTGATAAGATGCATCCACAGGTCCTGAGGGAACCGGTAGATGAAATTGCTGAGCCACTATCTGTCATATTTGAGAAGTCATGGCAGTCCGGTGAAGTTCCCACTGACTGGAAAAGGGGAAACATAACTCCCATTTTTAAAAAAGGAAAAAAAGAACACCCAGGCAACTACAGGCCAGTCAGTTTTATCTCTGTGCCCAGCAAGATCATGGAAACTATGTTAGGGCACATGGTAACAGCCAATGTGGCTTCACTAAGGGCAAATCATGCCTGATGAATTTGGTGGCCTTCTGTGACAGGGTTACAGCGTTGTTGGATATCCTTTCTTATGGTACTTACCTTTACAATACCAAGTGTTCAACAAACATAAAAGTTTAATTTCATAATATGTCATTAAATATATGGGAATTTCATAAAATATCATAATTTTCTAGTAATGGTGGATGCCTAAGTCTAGGATCATACTTTTAAATTGTATTTTATATAACACATGAAAGCTCAACATCATTTCAGATCCAACTTCAGAGTCCGGAACAATGAACCTCAAAATATACAACAAACATGCTAATCCCAAATTTTCACTTGAATTGTCTATTCTAATTTAATGACAACATTTCTGTGCTCGCTAGGAAAATGTATGTGAACTCAAGTTTGAAGATAACCCTTCCTGAAAGGCAGGTTAAAAAGTCCTCTCTGCAAGCAGGTATCTGGTTTCCAGGCAGTTTCTAGCCCAATGCTTAGGTCATCTAGCTGACATGCTAACCATGAGCTGGCAGCCTGGGAATTGATTTCCAAGCTCATGATTTTTTTAGAAAGACAGGTTCCCAGGATATCCTGCTAGCCTCCAATTTCCATATGAAACAGCTGGTGTTTCCAAGACTTTTAGTTTGTCACTCTACAACAACCAACTGAGAAGTTGAGCTGGGACAACCATATTGCACCTGTTTATGAAAGCTTGAAATCTGGCTGATTCAGGGACAGAGCACCTACTCTTCCTAGACCCAGTTGTTTCCAAAGCACAGGGCTGCTAAAACTATTCAGAGGAAAGTATACTACCTGTCTTTTTTCAACGAAGGGAAAAAACCCACACACTTTTATCTTTGTTTTTATACCTGAATCTTGTGGCTCAAGTGGGTTAGTAATGATAATATTAGCAATATCAATGGAGAGCACCAACAGAAGTTTCAGCGGTTATCAGAGAGAGAAGCTTGGGATGCACAGTCTCTAACTAAGCAGAATATTTATAAGCAAGTGCAAATAGGATTCTTTTAATTATTACATTTAAATAAGTGTCCTGGTTCTGTGTCCCATCTGGAGTTTACATGGTGCCATTTCATCAAGCCTGCAATATTCTGGGTGGAGAAAAACCCCTGCCAACAGCAACTTTTCATACATTTTCCACTTCTTAAGATAGACACCGAGCTCTGAGTTTCATATAGTCTCTTTTTCCATTCTTGTATCACTTGCCACTATGTTAAGGGTAAATTGTGAAAGCAGTGGTTTTTTCCCTTGTCTTCTGCTTAAAGGAGCTCTGCTGTTTGTGCTGAAATGATCTGGAATTCTGCCAAAGCCTTCAGGATAAGCATATTTGAGTCTGACAGTGAATTCCTAGTCAAAAGAAGAAACAACTACAGATGTTTTGAAGTGTAGCAATCTTTTAACTGAGGCCATTTGTCCCAGCTGCCATTAGTATAAATATCAAATGTGGTACTTTGTGCATGTATTAAAATTTAAACAAAAGAGGATAAGTAGCATCCTGAGCCAGATAATTTCTATTATTTTCTCTGAAGGTGTTTGCAGATTTTATATTTCTACCTGGTCATTTAAAGTATAAGCTTAGTGAGAGAATATGCATTTTAAGATGTTGGAGATTATATATTAAAAAAATAGTTTTGAGAATTATAGCAGCTAAAATACCCTGTTTGTCCATAGATACTTTTACCTTTTCTTTTAAGCTATTTTTATCTATTTGGATTTTGTCTTTTCAAAATAAATGCATGAAAGAGTTCACCAAGCCCACTTTGGGTTAATAATGAAATTCTACATCGTCTAAACCTAGAAGTATATTTTCTTACAGGTTGCAATAGGAGCTCATATTTCATCTTCAGTGAAAAATCTCAGAATTCCAAGATATAATCTCAAACACACATACCTATGTATACATGCATATACGTGCATTTATATACATGCACACATGCAGGTATATATACATATTTATAGCTTTCTGTAGATATGGACATGAATAACTAGACCAATACATGTAGTAGTTATTTTTTAAAAAAGAATAAAAGCTTTATCAATGTATTTTGTGATCACCTTATTAGAAGCTAGAATGACTGGGAGGTGTTCAGATGCATTATTTAAGCAACTAAAAAAATGTAATCTATGCTCAAAAGGCTAATTTAAAACAGTTATGATGGGTTCCATTGTCTTTGAAGAACAGAGAGGGGTTCTATCAAAAACTAACACAGTCTAAAATAATCTCTCTCTTTTTTTAATTAAAAAAATTAACCAAGAGAATGGATCATTGCTTAATTTTCCAGTTTGGAGGAAGAAGAGAATGTGGCTTCAATAGTGTCTGGAAACTGCCTAGGTCACTGCCCATCAGCACTTCTTTTACTGAAGATTATGTGTTTCAATTTAGGAAAGACAAATTTGTGTTCAGCTAGACTCTTAGAAGTTTAGTTAAGTGCTAGCCAGAAAATTCAAAAGGAGTCACTTTAAAAGTCACGTTAAAGCCATGGAAGGGGGGGAATCGTTTCAGGACAAAAAGTGATGGGGTAATGTAAGGAAAGGGAATGGAATTAAACATGAAAGGTAAATGTGAGATTTGAAATTTATTAGTAATCATATTATTTCTGCTGATTTTTCAAGAGAGACTACCTATTTAAAATCAAAGGAAATCTTAAAGTTATTAATATTTTAATGTGATATGAATTCTGACTCTGTGTAATTGGAAGAATCCAAATAAATGAGATGACAAAAATATTAGGTCATGGTAATTAAACTCAAAGACAGTTTTCTTTTAAAAGGTGCATCTTTAGGTTAAGCTACTTCCTTTTTAGATTAAAAATAAGTGTCTTATTTCTGATATACAGCAATGAATTTTGATGTAGAAAGTAGAAAATAATTACATTTATAGTGTTCCACTAGGGCTGCTCATTAATGTATTGTGAGCAGAAGCAACAGAAGAGATCAAAAGAAAAACTAATACTTGCCTTTTTTATATTTATTTTACAGGAAATGTGTTTGTAGTAAGCCTGGCAGTTGCAGACTTGGTTGTAGCAATCTACCCATATCCACTGGTCCTCACATCTGTATTTCACAATGGCTGGAATCTGGGATACCTGCATTGCCAGATTAGTGGCTTCCTGATGGGCCTAAGTGTCATTGGATCAATCTTCAATATTACAGGCATCGCTATCAATCGGTACTGCTATATTTGCCACAGTCTTAAATACGACAAGCTGTACAGCGACAAGAATTCATTGTGCTACGTTGTTCTTATCTGGATTCTAACGGTTGTTGCTATCGTGCCCAACCTGTTTGTGGGATCGCTACAGTATGACCCCAGGATTTACTCGTGTACATTTGCACAATCCGTGAGCTCAGCATATACAATAGCCGTTGTCTTTTTCCATTTCCTGCTGCCCATAGCCATAGTTACTTTCTGTTACTTGAGAATATGGATCCTTGTTATTCAGGTAAGGCGAAGGGTTAAACCAGATAATAACCCCAGGCTGAAACCACATGACTTCAGAAACTTTGTAACCATGTTTGTGGTATTTGTACTGTTTGCAGTCTGCTGGGCTCCTTTGAATTTTATAGGCCTTGCCGTGGCTGTCAACCCAGAAACTATAATCCCTAGGATTCCAGAATGGTTGTTTGTATCTAGTTATTACATGGCATATTTCAACAGCTGCCTTAATGCTATCATATATGGACTCCTGAACCAGAACTTCAGAAGAGAATACAAGAGAATTATTGTCACTCTTTGTACAGCAAAAGTTTTTTACCAAGATAGTTCTAATGATGCAGGAGACAGGATGAAAAGTAAACCTTCTCCACTGATTACAAACAACAATCAAGTGAAGGTGGACTCTGTCTGAAAATGGGAATCATTATTGTCGCTCAACAGCATCCAAATAAAGCATGTGTTTTATTAGACCTACTGTTTAATATTATAGTGAAATATCTCTTCTACACTGAAAGCAGTTTGATCAAATTCCTTGGATGGTATTTGGGAACTCAAGTTACAGACCCTTGACATACAGATCCTATTATACAATCTTATATCTGTCGTATAACACAAGATATCCTTGAGGGAATTACAAAATTATGTATGGAATTTATTTTTTTTTTTAAATGGAGATAAACAATTAGAAAGAAATTGAAGCAAGTATCCACGTTGCCAGGCTCAATAAAAGAAGTCACAAAACTATTCCTACCACTTTCAGCCTGCTTTTTCTGGCCAGCTTATGGTCCTGATTCTAAAGCCTCTGAGAACTTCTTTTAAAAGATTAAAACAGACCTTTATGAAATACATTAGGAAATATGAAGTGAGAAATCAAGGTAATTGAAAATTCATTAGGATTTTTGATAAATATCTCTGCCTATATTGCTTTGCTCCTAACATGGACACAATTATTGATTTTTTAGAGATTAAATCTCACCAGCCCTCCTAGGAATGGCATTCTCAACTGACTTCTCAATTTTAAAATAGCTTTTAGGAGGAGAAATGTATGTGACTGGTTATCTTCAAAGCTACAAGGGCAGGAGGATAGACAGCAAGAAAAGAAAAGAGCCATGAATCATCAGCTCAAGCCATTTGGGCATGAAAATACGTGTAGGAGGGTTGGGAAGAGAAATATAAACTACCATTCTTTCTGAAGAGACAGTAATTCACCAAATCAGGAAGTGCTGCAGAGATGTTTCTGGGGAAGCACCTCCAAGAAACATAAGTGAGGAAGGAACCATTATTTCTATAACTATAGGTTATTTTGTAATCTGCTACAGATAAGCTTTTCAAAATAATAATTAGGTGTTTACCACAGTGGTGAACATAGTGTAATAACCTAGAACAATTAGACACCTTTAAATAATAGAAAAGAGAAGATACTACTTATGACCCTGGTACAAGGAGGAACATGTGACTCTCAGGACAAGACCGGCTACATGGTCTTTCCACAGAAAGCAGGCACGTCTGCAGTGAGGGGAAGCACTGTGAAGTGAGAAAGAATAGCTAGACAGGCTGTCGCCTGCAAGAATGAATCTCTGTTTATAATGAAGTCCTCTGGTGGAGAAAAGCAATTTACAATAATGTTCACCTTCAAACTGAACTTAAAAAGAAGGAGCATTTAGTTCTGGAAAGATGTTCCAACTGTCATACCTTTTAATACTCAAGTATTCATACCTACACTGATGTTCAAGTACACTTGAGCTTTCCCAAATCAATTCCAGTTGTTTCAACTGGACTAAGAGTTTCTGCATAGCCATCAGATTTCTGTTGGTTTGTATTAAAATGTGGACTTTACCAGTTCATTGAAATTACTACTTGCTATACTGGAGATTTTCTTGAGTTTATATGTCTTAGAAACCAACAGTCACTCTATGTCATATGATTTTTTAAGAGCATTTCATCTTTCTTGGATTATAGATTAGTGTACCCTTGACTTAATAATGAACTAAAAGGGAACAGATTCATACTTACTTGAAAACCCTACTGACACTTGGTCAGTTGACCAGTTTCTTACCTTAAAAATGGGTGCCTCATGTCAAATTGACAGCAGAACTAATAAACATTGTAAAACCCTGGAGACAAACTAGCCAGTCAATGCATTGCCAAGGTGCTTGACTCATCTTTGTTTACATTTGCCAGTCAGAACCACTGTGTAAATAACCAGTTCTCTTTTATTGTGGTGTCATGATATGATGTGATATGATACAACATGGTTAACAGCATAAAGTATATCACAGCTTTCTTCACTGTGATTTCATCCTTGAAGGATTCTTAGCTCTGTAATTTTATTGCTTTGTGTGTAGTGACTGCAGAATAGCAAGGGAGGCATGACTACCTTATAAAAAGTTTTTCATGTAAGAAAAAACACTATTTAAATTCTTACAAAACTTGCCTTATTTAAAGCATATTTTCAGTGAAAATAATGTCTTATGATACATCTAATAAAGTAGTATAAAATAGTTTAAGTAGCTTAATCTTTAGTAAACTTAGAATTTGCAAAGATTTTTCACTTGCCATTTCAAACAGAAAATGTATATGTTTATCATTGATACATATTTATGAGCCAGTTCAAGATACTGTATCAAATATTGTGGGTTATCCAAGGAATTAAAGTCCCCTGTAATTCACAAGTGCTAAAATATATTTTTGATGATAATGAAAATGGTTTGCTATATGCAATAAAACATATTATACCAAAGGTATATATTTTATTGAATAGGCCTCTAATAAAACTGGAATGCATTTTTCAGATCTGATATTTTGAAATATTTGTACTAAATCTAAATCACAGAAATATGCATGTTGGTGATGTTATGACCTGCTAAATATAGCAATAATTTTAAGAAATGAATCTCTTGTTCTTCTTTTGGGAGAGGGAAGAGTGTTAGTCTTTAGAATTGAGTTTAAATTAATATGGCTGAAAAATCTGGGCAATATCTACTGCCCTCTTCAAATTAATTTTGCATTTACTGCCATTCTGAAGTACATTTTAGGTAAGGTTTGCAAAACCACTCATTGCAGAAGTGAAAGAATGATGACGTTTAACTCTGCAGTAACAATTTCTTTTAATGATGTTCTGTTGCTTCAAAGGAGTCAAAGTGATTCATGTAAGACAATCAGCAGCCTCGTCAGCTGCTCATTGACAGTGAGCATGATAATGTAAGTTAGCACCTCACAAATACAGACTCTTTATGGTCAACATAAAAATGCCTGATGAAAATAATCATGATTTCCATACATTCTAAGGGGATGGAGTTAGAAATGTATTCAAAATTAGTTGTGTGGGTGAGTCATGACATGTTTTTTACATTCCAAGTCATTAAATTTTCCACTCTATGAAAGGCTAACACAGCACTAATGTATTAGTTAGCATTCTATCTGGAAGTTTTAGACAGTGTACTTGTCTTGTAGCAGTCATCAACCCTGGATGGGTTTAATTCTAAACCATGTGTCTTAGCAGTCTACCATACCTGCAGGGACCCATCCCTTTCCTACTTCCTATCCACTTCTGCTCTGAGCCCCAGTGAAGCATAAGGCTCTCTGTGAGGGAGTATTGAACCCCCTATATGCAATATGCTGAAGACATAGCTTAATTGACCCCCGATCTTATCCTACAAGAATTTCTTTCTTATATTGCAATCTTGATTATGTTGACAATCTGAATATGATCTTATATCAACACATCTTGAACCCTTACAGATAGCTGGTTTTATTGGTGGACATCTTCATTGCAAACTTCACATTAACAATGAAGTTTGTCAATATTTCATATTTGCCAGCAGAGAGAATAATAATGAATATATTAATATCAATTAACAGGGTATTCATTGTAGTTAAACTGTAACTGTATGAAACAATGTAATATCATTTCAAATAGCTCACTTAAGGCTACTTTGCACATTTTCTTCTTCCACTGGGCTAGTGGAAGTGCATAGATACGAAGCAAATATATGTTATTTGAATAGGCATAATATATTGCAATGATTTTATTTTCTTGTTGTTTGTTTTTGAAGGTAAGTCTTTGAATCATCCATAATAAACATACTAAAGTACTCCGTCTGTATTGCAGTGTATAGCACATCCATCTATAATCAGTTAATATCCCACCTTTTTTGTTCTTCTGGACCACTATCAAAATTATATCATGTTAAATCTGATTAATCTGATTATTATGACATTATTATTATGAAGGGAACTGTTATTTCCCTTAAACTGCACTGAAAAAAAAAGCATAAAAAGAACCTGAAATATAATACACAAGAACATAAGTATATGTGGTCACCAAATTTAAAACAGAATCTCAGAAACTCTTCTATTTGAATGTCTTGTTTACAAACTGCAGTAATACAGATGGACTGTTATTCTTTAATTATTTTCTAATAACTGCACTTTCTATGTATCATTAATACAGTTTACAAATAATTAAGAGCTGCAAATGTCTGTCATCTTGTCACTGAGGCTTGGAAAATCACACATACTAAAGCTGAAGTTCTTATAAGGGAAGATATTCAAGTAGTGGCCTGGCTTATAGCCCATGTACTGTATCTCCAATTTTTTGCCTGTGTTAAGTAAGAATTCCATTATGTGGTTTTATACATTTACTCATTAAAAATGTTATTCCTACCTCAAATATGTGTCTGAGAGATTGCAATAAATAGCATGGAAAAGACTTACGGTACACATCACTAGCCTTTAGAATTTTTAATAGAAAGGAAAGTAAATTCAGCAAAGAAGTAAATATATTAATAATGATCACGGAAAATATTTTCCTAAGTCAATAAAATACTCATCACTCAAACCATTTCTATTACCAAACACTGACCAAAGTATGCATATGTTGAGAAGTATGTTATTCATAAATGTATATACCGAATAATCCAAAAGTTACAACCAAGCAGTATTTGAGACACAACAGCTTCACTGATTCGTGTCAGCTGAGGATTTTGGCATATTACATTTCATATATCTAAAAATCAGCTATTTTCCACTGTTAGACAAGCAATATATGTTTTATTTCTAAGGAAATCATCAACTGTCAGCTGTCCAGGTTGTGGGAGAGTGTGTATTTGTCTGCTAAATATCTGCAAAATTAACCTAATCCGGTAGAACTCTCCCTATGATTTGTCATTTTTATAAGTAAATACATAAACTCAGCAGTGTCTTACTTGGCTTCATAAATAGTATAAATAGTATCTATGTAGCAGAAAATTGTACCAACACAAGAGACCTGGACAATCCAAAGACGGGAAGTCTACTTCACATTATTCTTTCTGTTTATATTGCACAAGGGTTTCATTTAATTGCAACAACAATTTTACTTTGTATGTTTGTTTCCAGATTCTAAAAGTGCTTATACACAAATACATACTCCTCAGTCTTCTTCAATATGTACAAATACTCAGTTTTTCATAATGTATATAAAAGTCAGGGCAATACAATGAGATTATCAGGTGCATGATACAGACCAAAATATTTTTCCACGCAATTTGGGCTGTGGAGTTTTCTGCCAAACAGCACTGTCAGTACAAACCCTAAACAGGTACAGAAAAAACAGTATCACTGATTCACTGCAAGAAGATTCCCTAGGGCTAGCAAGCTCAAAAATACAACTTCAGCATCAGGAAATCCCTAAATCAAGGATTATTGGAATGATACCTGGAGGAAGTATCACTATATTCTTACCCTGTTCCTCTTCCTCAGTATAGGTTTTGACCAAAGGATCCTGGAGTAGATGGACCTTTTATCTGACTAACTACATACGATCTAAGAATGTAAAACAGAACTAATTCAACACTGTGCACTTTGAAGGACAAAGGGCCTGATCATAATTTGTTTCAAGAAACTGGCAATGTCCTTTTTTTTCCCCTACTAGCCAATAACCCCTAATACAGTCAAAACTACATTTTAAAAATATAGCACAGTCAGATCCTAGGAAAGTAAGGCAGGTTAAGATAGGACAAAGCAGGACAGCCACTCAAATTACAAAGTTACTAAGCAGGCTTAGTAACAGCAGAAAAACGTGGGCAAGAATGATATCAAAATCATAATTTATGTCTACTAAGAGTAAATTAATATGATACTTTTGTTCCCTTTTTAATGATACAATATCAGATGCTTAAAAATTCACATGGAAAAACTTCATTAAGCCCTTTGTGATTATGCTTAAAGTTCACAGATTAGTATGTATGTTCAGAAGGCAAGTCAAGAGACTGTTGAACATTGTCATAAATAACTGCAGAGTGTTATTGGGTCACATCTAAAGACAAATATTATAACAAACTAACCATTTAATCATATAAAAGGGCAGAATGATGATGGTGTGGGCAGATGAAATGAAAAAAAGTTCCATTTCTAGTAGAAATACACAAGGAAGGAGATTTAGAGCGGTGTCTGTAGTCACATGAAAGCATTGTTAAACAGGAGTTCAGTCCCAGCCTCATCACTTACTTTATTTTTTAGTTTTCTTCTTCAGAATCACAACCTTTGGGCAGGGTTCCATGATACTAAGAACAGCCATTTAGCATCTGTCTATAACATTCTTGGTTTCAGTTCTTCCTTCTATTTTGAAGAAGAAATCGTTCAAGGAGAACCCTGATAATGCATTCCAAGTATGTTTGGATATAGCTGAGTATACAGCAGCTATAGCCATAGGGGATGACTAAGGCATTTGAAAATCATATGTATTACATTTGTTCTGTGAACACCAAATAACAAAATGAGCTATATTGAACTTTTGGACTTACATTTCTCCTGTTATTCTACTCTTTATTTCAGAAAGTGAACCTAATTGGCAGATTTTCTTTAGTTTTCAGACAAGGAAATTAGAATTTTCTGACTTTGCTGCTTCTGAAAGCAGGTATTTTATAGGCTGTTCGGAAATTAATTTCCTTTTTATAATGTGATTTTCATTGTATATGTTTCACGAATAGTATCTTCTCAACTGGCATACTGTTATATATTTTTGAAAAGCTCATGTTATAAACTTTCACGCTGTATAATTAAATTATAATATAAACAGCGTTTTTGACAGATTTTGGATGTTTGAAGTTGATGTCAAAACAGCAATTTTGACAGATCTACTTCTACAAGTTCAAACTTGGACATAATGCAGTGCAAGCTTCTCGAAACATCAGTGAGGTCTATGGCCAGGGAAGTGTTAACGAACAGACAGTGCGACTTTGGTTCCAAAAGTTTCGACAGGGCAATTTTGACCTTGAAGATCAAGAAGGTCGAGGACGTCCTTCTGCTATTGACAACGATGAGTTGAAGGCTCTGGTGGAAGCAGATACATGCACAACTGTTCGAGAACTTGCAAAAGAACTCTGGGTAAGCATATTGACTGTTTCTGAGCATCAGAAGATTGGAAAGTCGAAGAAGCTCGACAAATGGGTGCCTCACGAATTGACCGAGAATCACAGAAATCACCATTTTTAAGTGTTGTCAGCACTTCTTTTTCGCAACCAGAACGACCCGTTTCTCGACCATACTGTGATGTGCGATGAGAAATGGATGCTTTACTATAACAATGACGACTGGCTCAGTGGTTGGACCGCGATGAAGCTCTGCAGCACTTCCCAAAGCCGAATCTGCACCAAAAGAAGGTCATGCTGACTGTCTGGTGGTCTGCTGCTGGTTTAATCTGTCACAGCTTCCTGAATCCGGGTGAAATGATCACGGCAGCGAAGTATGTGCAGCAAATCAATGAAATGCACCAGAAACTTCAACGGCTGTGCCCAGCAATGGTCCACAGAAAGGGTCCAATCCTTCTCCAAGATAATGCGTGGCCACACGTTGCACTTTTGACGCTGCAGTGGTTGAACGAGCTGGGCTACGAAACTCTGCCTCATCCACCATACCCACCAGAGCTCTCACCCACCAACTATCACTTCTTCAAGCATCTCGACAGGTTCCTGTGCAGGAGACACTTCAGAAACCAAGGGGAGGCCGAAACTGCCTTCGATGACTTCATTGCCTCCAGAAGTCCAGAATATTAAGCAACCAGAATGAATATGCTTGTTTCTTGTTGGCAAAAATATGTTGATTCTAATGTTTTTATGTCAATTAATAAATTTTATTCTGAGCTGAGATATGCCACTTCAAACATACAGGTTGAAATTGGCAATTAATTTCTGAACAGCCAATTCTGATGAACTGAAATGGAATGTAAGCAATTTATACTAAAATAACACGCTTTTGTTGGAATTTGCTCTCACATTTCTGTCAGCGTATCTTGCAAGTAAGGAAAGTTTGAATTGGTTGGTATTTGAACTGGACATCTGCATGGAAGCTTTTCAGGTGTTATCAGTGAACTTTATCTAGTCATGATAGTCAATACTAGTCCAAATTTATTATGGGAGATTGGATGACATTGTGGTCCTATTCAGACAAATGTATCATCAGGGCACTGCTATCTGTCATTTTTTGAAGGACATACCATGAAAGAATAGGTAAGTTATGTCCGAATTCAAGCCTGAAGAGTTATATTCTCCCTGCCTAAAGGTCCCTCCTCTGTTTTAGAGCTAAGCTAGTATATTTTTCCTTTCATGTACTAACACTGATATGCATTGCTATTCCACTGCAATGGGAATTACACTCCCAGGATGGCTATACTTCAGTAATAAATGACAGAGGCAGCACAAATGATCCATCAGGTACATGTATGCTTTTCCTTGCAAATACTGTGGGATAAATTCTCCCTACTGAAATCCACAGCATGAATTTGATTTCTTTCTTGAAAAAGAGTGAGATTTAATCAGGATTAAAAGCAATAGACTGCAATTGATCCCCTGGGTCATTTTGAAATTTGGGATTGCCAGCCCTAATTCTTCACAAACCATCAATCATGCACACAGAAACCTCAGAATGACTTTAAACAAAAATAGAGTACTTTAATTTGCCTTCCATTTTCAGGTCTTTAACATGAAATAATATTCATATTTTCAATATTTCCTTAAAATCCTGGTTCTTATGGGTGACTTTAACCACCCAGACATTTGTTGGAAGAATGATACAGCAGATCACATGTTCAGGTTCCTTGAATGCATAGAGGACTGCTTCCTCATACATGTTAGATATGCTAGCCAGGAATGAGGCACTGCTCGACTTGCCACTCACAAACCAAGAAAATCTGTTTTGTAATAGCTCAGTTAGTGATAGCCTTGGCTGCAGTGACCATAATATTGTGGAGTTTGGAATCATGCTGAGCATGCTGAAGGTTCTATTTGAGACACAGGTTTTAGATTTTAGAACAGCAAACTTCAGGTCACTCAGAGTTCAGTTGGGAGGAACTCCATGGGAAGCTTGCATGGAGGAACAGGCAGATAGTGAGTGCTGGGAGTTTTTCAATAATACAGTCCTTGAAGCACAAAACCAGTTCATTCCCTTTAAATGTGAGGGAAGTAGGTGGAGCAAAGACCCCCTTGACTTAACTGTCAGCTTTTGAGTCTGCTCAAAACCGAAAGGGAAGAATAACAGAGATGGAAAAGTGGACAAATACCCATTGAGAACTACAAGGGCATTGCCAGGGTGTGCAGAGATGCAGTTAGAAAAACAAAATCTCAGCTAAAATTGAGATTAGCCAGAGACATCAAAAACTACAAGAAAGGATTCTTCAGGTACATAGACAACAAGCAAAAACAGAGGAAAACACTGGCCTATGGTTAAACTGGAGAGGTGAATTAGTCACCAACGCTGAAAAGGGAGAGGTTCTGAATACTTTCTTCAGCTCTGTCTTTATCAACACTGTTGGGGCCCAGGCTTGGGAACAAAAATCCAGATTGATGCAAACACAGACCCACTGTCAGTGAAGGAAGAGTTGATGTGTGAACTATTACAGGAGCCTAACCTGGGCCTTGACAATATCCCCCCAAGAGTGTTAAGAGAGCTGGCTGACATCATTGTGAGGCTGCTCTCCATAATCTTTGAGAAGTCTTGGAGACTGAGGGGCATCCCAGAAAACCATCAGAAAGCTAATGTCAGCACCATCTACAAGAAGGGCTTAAAAGAGGATCCAGGAAATTATAGGCTGATTAGTCTTATTTCAGTCCCTGGGAAAGTTATGGAACTCCCCCTCCTGGGGGCTATCACAAGACAAACGAAGCACCTGATTGGGAAAAGCCAGCGCAGATTCACCAAGGGCAAATCATGCTCGACAAACCTGATGGTCTTCTATGACAAAGTAACCGGTTAGGTTGATGTGAGGTGAGCAGTGGACATTGTCTACCTGGATTTCTCCAAGGCGTTTGATACGGTTCCCCACAGCCTCCTCCTAGAGAAACTGATGTGTTATGATCTAGACAAGAGGTCTGTGCGATGGGTGAGGAACTGGCTGACAGGCTGCACCCAGAGGGGGTGGTAAATAACTCCTTCTCAAACTGGCAACTTGTCACTAGTGGAGTCTCCCAGGGATCGATATTGGGCCCAACGTTGTTTAGTATCTTCATAAGTGATCTGGATGATGGGATCAAGTGTACCCTGATGAAATTTGCTGACAATACCAAACTGAGTGGGGAAGCGGACACTTTGGAAGGAGGATCAACCAGCAGGAAGACCTGGATAGTCTGCAGAGTGGGCTAACAGGAACCTTATGAAGTTCAGCAAAGACAAGTGTAAGGTCCTGCACCTGGGAAAACATAATCCAGGAGCACAGCACAGGCTGGGATCTATGTGGCTGGAGAGCAGCTCTGTGGAAAGAGACCTGGGTGTCCTGGCGGACAACAAGCTCAGTGTGAGTGAACAGTGTGCTGCTGCTGTGACAAAGCCAACGGGATGCTGGGCTGCATCAACAAGGGCATCACCAGCAGAGATAAAGAAGTTGTCATCCCACTCTACTCAGCGCTTGTCAGGCTGCACATGGAGTACTGTGTTCAGCTATAGAAAAAAGATGTGGACAGGCTGGAGTGGGTCCAGAGGAGGGCTGTAGAGATGATCAAGGAAGCCTGACATGTGAGGAACGGCTGAGAGAATTGGGTTTGCTCAGCCTTGAGAAAAGAAGGTCTAGGGGAATAGAGACTCCTTTTTTACAAGGAGTCACATGGAAAAGCTGAGTGGTATTGAGTACACATTACTCCTGGAGGGATTCCAGTTGGACACAAGAAGAAAATTTTTCACAAGGAGAACAACCAACCATTGGAATAATCTCCCCGGGGAAGTGGTGGATTCCCCAGCACTGGAAACTTTTGAGATTCAGCTGGACGGGGTGTTGGGCCATCTTGTCTAGACTGTGCATTTGCCAAGAAAGGTTGGACCAGATGATCCTTGAGGTCCCTTCCAACTTGGGATTCTATAATGCTTTTCATCTATTATTGGCAAATAATCATAGGTAGGATGAGGCAGTGTGAGGAAACCACAGTGCATGAACTACATGTATATCATCTTTACTGAGAATTTTATTGCTATTCAGTACTAAGGAAAATTTGTTTATTAAAATGCAATATGAATAAAATAACAAATAAAATTAACACTATTACTGAAATAGTCACCTAAGAATTTGGTATATTACATATATTAAAAAAATATTTTCTCATAAAAAATAAACACAGATGTTATTCTTCCAACCATTTAGGGCTTTTTTTCCATCAGATAATTTCTAATCATATTAAAATAGAGACAATTGTACAACAAAATTAACTCATTTCGATTATGGATCCTATAAATCCTATAAGGCCCACAGAGCATCATGAGCTCATGGCATTCGAAAGGCCTGGAGGAAAGGCTTAAATTCAGGTACCTCCTTCATCCCTTTCAGCTCATCTGCACATCTGGATGAGCAAAATACTGATGAAACTCTCCTTTTGTACAGATCTGTACAACCTTTTGTACAAATCAAGAGCAGCAGCTAGTGACAGGTGGTAAAATTCCCTTTCAGGTTTTATTTATTGCAAGTCAGACCCAGAGGTCTGATTGTGGAAGCATGAGGGTACTTCAAGACTCCATGTGGGAACAGTCCTTAGTAGCAGCCAGCAGAGAAGACATATGTGCCAGTATAATAAGAGAATCTTGTAGATTTGGTTTAATAAATTCGTTCAGGATTTTACAGCATCATACAACTCTTGACAAATTTTAGCTGTACTCTCCTTACATAACAGTTCCAGGATTAGGAATTATTTCTAAGAGGTTCAGTTTTTTGGAGCTACCAGTTTTTGATTTGGATTGATTTATCACTGCCTTTACATGTCTCTAAATTATTGCTTTGAAAATTAAACCAAAACCAACCCATTAATATACAGTAATTTCAAATATGCATAACAATTGTTGGCTAAACTTTTGCCATCCTAAAAAGTACACGTCGTCATGCACATGTGAAAGAAATGGGTTTAAAAATATAGGAGGATATTAGAACTGAAGCAAGAATTCAAATCAAAGTAAACCAAACTCAGTTCAGGATGCCTTCTTGAATAAAAATTATAATTTTACTCAGTCTGTTTTTGACAAAGCTTAATTCTGCTGTGGGGGCAGTCTAACATGTTTAAGAGATGCAATTTTTGGTTGATTATTGAGAACTACCTGCATTCAAGAAGACAGTATGATTTTTTCTAGCCTTAAGGAAATCCTCAGATAATTTTCCTAGCCTTGTTTTCCTTTATGAGAAGCACTAACAACTATTTTTATACACTCAGATTCCCATGGATAATTACATCCTGTGCTTATTGTAGATGAGAAATCTCCAAGGTCCTTGCATAGGACCTTTCCAGAAATAACAAGGGAGTGAGCCACGTGCTAAGTGAACTGTTCTGGCATGTGGCCCATAACTGCAGCCTCTCCAGTATGGAAATGCACATTAAATACTTATATGGCTTGTGTGATGTTGTTCTTTTACCTGGCAAATGCCTATCTACTCACACTATGCACTAAGCGTTGAACTCAGTAAGATTCTTGCACTGTAAATCAGCTTAATCAAGTCTGGAGACACCCAAAGTACAGGAGTGGAATAACTCATCTGCTGCTTATTTGGAAGTTCAAATTCTTCTAAACTAACCGAAAAACTAGAAGTGGTTCTTGAATCTATTAATATTAAACTAGAGACCTCTTATTCTTTCATTTTCTCTTTTTGCTAATATATCCACGCAGTCCCCAGCATACTTAAACCAAGGTGCTTGCACATCATTCTCCTACTCTTTTTAACTAAAACGAGTCTGAAAATACCCATTTAATTGTAACTATCCACAAGATGTTAGCATATAAGCTATCCAACATTAACTCAAAACTTTTCAAAATTAATGCAAATTTTAAACTTCCTCATTATTAGCCTAATATTGTAATTGTTGTAATAGTTATTCCTAACACGTTATTAAAAATCTCTCTTCATGTGACACTGTAATAGGTCATAAAATCAGTTATGGCTTTTTTTTTAGTTTTTGAATTGTTAGGAAACTTCAACAATATGTAGAATTCTAAGCTGATTTATGTGGAAACTGAGACACAGGTTTGTCAAGCGTTTAGGTTTGAGTAGTGTTACTGCAAACTTTTGGTGCAGTGAAACACCACTGTGGTTATATGAAATTACATGAATTTTTAAAAGCTATCTGAAATTTGTAGAACCTATGTAAGTTGAATATTCCTAATGTAGAAAAGTGGAGACATATCTATGAGAGAATTTTACTTACTGGAGCTGAGAAAATTGTTGTACATTTGAGACTCAGTTCCAATAAAATTATAATTCAATTTGCTTTCTATTGTCTGTTTTAATTCAAGTGATTTCTTTTTTTTTTTTTTTTATTTCAATGTGTTTGGCTCAGTGTGCAATTATAAAACTTGCAGTCCATATTTGCATCACAGTAAGACATACAGACTAGAGTGCAGAGGACAATAAAATGTATAAGCAGTTTGGTCTGGGATTTAATTATATCTTTTAATGTAACAAAATATATGCTGTCATTTAAGATTATTTAAGTTATAGTATAAAGTTTTGTTACAAATTACTTGTTTAATTTAAAGTACAAGGTTAAAAATTTGCTGGCTTAGAGTGTCTAAGAAAACTAGCTAAATTCAAATAATGGGCATATGAATTGAACAAAAAATAGAATTCTTCAAAAAGTGTAAATAGTTCAGTTTTCATTTCCTACAAATGTATAGGTACTGAAAAAGTGAAAAATGCTGCTGAGAATTAATGATACAACTCTATTTCAGTCCAAGCATGAGTTATTTTGATTCTAGAATGCACTTTTATATAATAGATAGCAATTATATTGTGTATTATTTTTAAATTTCAACCAGCAAATTTCAAAAGACCACTGGAAATATCCCAGCCATCTAAATTGTCAAAGAGTTTTTTTCAGATGCCACAGAAAATGTTGCCATTGTCAGCTTGCCTGTAACTGTGTACATTTGCTTCAGATATGCACAATAGTAAGGTTTGATGAGCATGCCCCTCTGAAGGAAACCAAACTTTGATAAGATCGCATGGAAACTTATTTATTGGTGTACTTTCAGTCATAAGGTGAAGCACGTAAAAACCCCTCAGGAAACCCCATAATAAAACACAATAGGAAAGAATGCTCTCATATCTTGAACCATCCCCCATTTTTATATCAAATCAATGATGACGTAGCAGGATGCTGAATCAGACCCAAGGGCCAAATACACTCACAGCTTTTTCTACCCCAGCAGAGAATCAAATCTTGTCTTTTATCTAACTAAGCTTTCCCACTGCTGGCTGAGGCTCTCTTCTCTTTCTGCAGTGAACCACAAATTAAATATAATTACGAACACCACTACAGATACAACCTGACAATATGAGTATATATACCACCCAACTGCAGAGCATGGAAGTCGACAAGTGTGTTCAGGATTGCTGGAGCTTCTGTGAACCCACAGGGTGTGTTATTCCTGTGTACCCCAAGCAAGCTAACAGTGTGCAGACCTCCACCCCTGGAAGCCTGCTACCACCTCTCCAGACAGCAATCCGTGCCTTAGCTATGTGGCTCCATCTCCTACCACAACCCGAGCCAAAGCACACGGTGAGCACCGTGCTTCAGGTAGCAATGCCATGGTTCCGACTGAAGTGGGCTTTTGCATTTTACCATGACCAAGATGGCTACAAAATGTTCCTGCGCAGTGTCTAGTACATCTGCCGTTTCCCTGAAGCAGAAGAATATCAGGACATTAAAAATGAAGACCAAGGTTGTTCTGCAGAGTGCTGGAGCAGGTTCGTACTCCCCAAAAGTGTGGTGTGTATCCACGAACATTTGCTGCAGAGAAGCAGTAAGTAAGGGGTGCAGCCCATGGAGAAGTGGGTTTCAGCTTGATCAAGCTACAGGCCAGGCAATGGCTTATTTACAGAAATTTCCTATGGGGTTCAAGGTATGTGTGGGTACTTGACAAGAATGTGGATCACAGAAAAATAGTTAAGGTCAGTCTGTTACAGGAAGACAAACAAGAAGGCAATTTTCAATTAAAATCCAGCATATCCTTTCAGGCAAAACATGGCAGGCCAAGCAGAGCACCTGCTCCTGCTGTAGCCCAGAGGCACTCTGCTGAGCCAGCTGTGACCGACATCACCTCAGCTAAAGCAGGAGTTGAGACTAGATTAAAAACAGAAACGTCACTGCTGGGAACCAGGCACGGATCTCTCCTCACTGGCAAACGATACTGCAGATGGCCCTCGTGTCCCCAGTGTATGTTTGCTAACGTCAGCACCAAGGTGAGGGTGTCTATATTTCGTGCATTTAGGAGAGCTTCCCTGCCAGATTGGAAGCTCTGCTTCTGGACTACCATCTGAAGTGTAACCAAAGAGTGATACACACAAAAGATGGATGGACACAGACTAGAGAGCTCTATTGATGGAGTCCTCAATCTGTGTGAGACAGCCAGTTTAGACAACAAGAGACCTTTAAGCCTTTAAATTTGTTCACCTCAATTTAGCTATGTTAGTGTGATGGAAAAATAGGTGAGTTGGTAGGACCTCTAGTGTGGGAAGAAGTTGCTCAAACATAAAGCAAATGGTTAGTTTACCTGTGGTTAATCTGGATTATTTCTGCAGAAAAGCATACACTCAGCATGCACTAAGCATCACTTTGAAATACAGAGTGAAAAAATTTTGAGGAAAACAACCCTCAAATTTATAAACAGATTATTTGTTTTAAATATAATTTATAAACTAGGAAGGGAGATTGAGATGCTACCCAACACTTAGGAGAGCCTACTATACCACAGAATTTGCACAGATGTCTTGCAGTGGGAACAGCTCTAGTAGAATATCCTTAGTTGTTCCCATGAATCGTAGTCCTTGCTTCACTGTATGTGTCATCACCATTACTATTTGCATAGTGCTGTCATTGTATTTTTTGCAATCTCAGAACTATCATTAGAACAAAATGAACCATCTGTAGAAATCACGTAAGGATGTGTCTCTTCATTTAGGATGATGACTAGGAGGTTCATGTTCACAGGCATTTGAAAAATTTCATGCATTTCCTTTAAAAAAAAGTAATTCCTGTTATAGCAGGAAGACTATTGCTATTCAAAATATATAGATCTACATTACTGTAACAAGGTTATAATATGCTCTGTAATGCATATAGCTGGAGGAAAAATAATTCAAAACAAATATCAAAATAAATTCAAAGCAAACAGGCTTATTCTACAACAGGTACCTCCAGATTTGGGGCTGCATGCCAACTAAAATATATTTTTAAATTTCTTAGTTCTTCTATCTGGCATACTTTTCAAGAAGACATCTGGAGATACGTGTCACGGTGCAATTACTGATATCCTAATCCATGAAAATACTTTTTGGAGGCCATAGAAACCCTTCTTTCATTTGATATAACTAAATGGTCATGCATTCTGATTTTGAATGAGTTGAATGAGAGGATGGGTTCAGTGCCTCACAGACATGCCTATAATTTCTGTAACACTTTCTATATCATGTTTGCCTTGATATTTGTTTTATTTTAATTTCTGAAACAGCATGAGCAGTATTAAAATGAAGTGACAGCTACATTTAATTATGGCATGGCTGACACATCAGCAAATAATCTTAACTGAGAATTTAATTTTTATTTTGGAACATTTGCATCAAGAACATGATTTCCTCTGCCTTTTTTGTTTAACATTTTTCTGCTGATTTTACTACTGCTTAAGGAAAATAGTATCGCATCTCAGCTCAAATAGTTAAAATATCAAGTGGTACCAAATAGCTGTGTCTGTCTGACCCATTAAATTAATTTGATTAGTCACATCTCGGTGTTGCTGGTCCTGGGTTGTGAATGGAGGCAATTCTAACAAAGATATTTCCTGTGCACATTAAAAAAAAATTACTGGCACTTCAGATGTGCATTTTTCATATGAGCTTCTCGTAAACATTCCCACTACTAGAGACTGGTCAGAGGGTACTTGAAGAAAATAAACAGAAATAGAATATGGCCACAGCTGCAGAATTCACTTAAATATTCAGGGACCTATTAATAGAAAGGTCTAGTAAAATCTGCCCAGCTCTAACATCTGGATGACTAAGGAAAAAAAAAAAATTAAATCCTACTTTAAAATAAAATTTATTAGTTACCACAGTATTCTGGGACCTCGTGTCAGTTATTCCAGAAATCCAATTTATTGCAGATATGTTGGAGGTTCACAGAAAAGGTAAACAGTTGCTGTGGTGAAACATGCTGTGGGAGTAACTATTTGGATAACGTAGGATATTAATTTCATGTCCAAATTAAAACTGAGCAATAGTATTTACATTAGCTGTTCTTTAGTGCAAAACCAATTCACTTTGTTATTATGAGTTAGCAGTTTTTCTCCTTAGAGGAAATTATGAAAAGCCCTATTTCTTGGACATATAAGCAGATGAGCCATCACCATAGCAACCGAAGTACGTATCCATCACGTCATTCTGTCAAACAGCCCGTGCACGTGACTCCAAGCTCACATTCCTTACTTCTGTCTGAAAGTAGGTTTTAGTCCTGCTATCCAATAAAATCAATACTCAGTAGGATGTTTTCTGCCTGCCATAGTTTAAAAATAGGAAGCTACTTAAAGTAGCTTTTTTTTTTTTTTTTTGTCTTAAAGGAACAGCAAAGGTTGTTTATCAGTCAATATGATGAAAGTTAATGAAAAAAAGAATTGATATAAAACAGATTGTTTGTTTCCAGGAATTCTAAGGTTCTTTTTGCTCTTTATTGTGTTTAGTGATTCAGTCACGCCTTCGTTACAGAAAATTATCACAGGTTCTTTGGATAGGTTCCAGCAGTGAGTCTGGTTTATTTAAACACCGTGTTTCTCTCCTAGAGTTATGAAAGAGGTTTAGATTTCTCCATCACAAGGAGCAGAATGGAACTGTAAACATGTTTTATAAATCAGACAGCAGGGACCAAATACAAATTGCATAGTGTTAAATGATCATCAATTTCCCTTGCAAACTCTAAAGAAGGATTTTATTTTCCTGTTCTCCCCATCTTCAAATGTGTTACAAGTCTAGCTTCCCTCTCTAAAAATTTCTAAAAGTTCACTTTCACCTTGCCTCTCCTTTCATCTTTGTCACCCTCAGATTCTAACCTTCTCTACACCTGCCCTCTAATAAGAACCAAGACACTTGGCCTCTGCTTTCCTGGTCTAAATCTCAAAACAGCCAGGCTGAGCTTTTCCAAATGTTACAGAAACAATCGACACTTATGCTTGTGTGGGTTCTGCAAATTCAATAATCAATTCAAGTATGATGTCTAGCAGTTAATTTTTTTCAAATAAAACAAAATATTTGGGTTTTAATCCTGAGCTAGATACTTCCAGATGTTAGGAACTTCAGCTCTAACAGCTGTTTTCTTCTCACTTTCAGTCTAGTTTGTAGTTCCTGGAAGGATGAACACCTCATTGAGGAGTGGGAAGTAAATAACTGTTCACATAAAGAGAAATCATCAAGGCTAAAAAAAATGGATGGTAGCCTGCACAGTTTGTGCTGGCTCAGTTGCTTCACAGTAGTGTTCAGAGAGAGGGTTCACTCACACAGGACTCCTTTATGAATTTAATTAGCCTTCTTCTGCCACCAAACCTGATTCTCCTTAGCTGCCATCAAGACAGGTCTGTCTAGTTCGAGATTTGTGCCAACAGTTGTACCGTATTTATTCCTAGTCTTGATTAGACTAAATTCCCTCAGTTTTGCTTTTGCCTAGTTATCACCTGACACTAAGGGGACACTAGTCCTTCATCAGAGACAACAGCCTTATCAGTTGTCCCACTTTACAAACACCGCCACTATGTGCTGACCTAATGAAGTTAGTTCCACATGTCTTCTCTGCTGATATATCTGGTTCAGCAGGGCCATCTTGCCTCATTTTGTGAGTTCCTGGTTCATTTGTGTTAAGTTTCTCAAAGTCCAGATGCAAGTGGAAGCCTAGGCTGTCACTAGATCTCTTTATGCCTGATTACTTGGCCCTTCTCAGTCTGAGTTTATGCACATGAACAGAGTACCAATTTTCCAAGGTTCTTATTAATCACCATTCTTATTAATCACTATACTTTCAAAACTGTTATCTTGACTAAAACAGAAAAAAGGTTATATATAAACACCATCCCTTGAAGAAAGGACTGCCATGTCTTCTTTTTAATCCAAAATTTTGTGATTAGTAAAAAAAAAAAAAAAAAAAAAAAAAGTTAAGTGGAAAATATTATTGGTGTTTTGACGGCCAGACAGTATTCTTCTGAAATATTTTCTGTAAGATATGTTCAGTATAGAGAGAATCAAAAATTAACTTTAAATTCAAGTGACATGTCTTTAGCTGATGTAATACTAAGAAAATAGATCTGTGGCTATGTTCAGAAAAAGAAATATTGCAGTTTGATTCAGATATGCCATTACTTCCCTTTTTTTAATAGATTTGTGGACATTTAGTCATGTCAGTTTCCATTTGTGAGAAGATCACAGATGTATATACCCAGATTTAGCCTGTAATTTATTATTAATTTGTATTTAAAATTTGGTAGCTTCCAGTGCCCCTGATCAAAGCTGTGGCTTTGCAGTAACAAGTGCAAAATCTCAAAAGGTAATTATAGCCCATGTGCCAGTGATTCCCAAAGGGTGTTCTGTGGTATATGGTGTGCTGTAGAATAGTAGAAATATTTCAGCAGACTGTGTGCTCTGCCATTTGCTTTTAACATCTAAACTTAAAAGTCTGATGGAAGTCAGCAGTGGTAGGGATGCCATGTAAGAAGTCCATGGCCAGACTTGGGGCAGTTTGCCATTTAATCCAAATTAAAGTGCCCTCCAAGTATCAAAAACCATGTGTCAACAAATCTGTATAGGGATTGACAATCTTTTTATATTCAGAGGCAAGTTAGTTCTATTAGTAATACTTCACTGCCATAACATTTTCAGGCAGCAAACAATGCATTTCTGGCTACCCAGCAGCCCAGGTAACAAGAGATTTGGAAACTGCAGACAAATGGCTTGTGCACTTATCTACATAAATATCTTATACATAAAAATTAGGCTCTACCCAAGATGCTGATGTTGGTGGATCTGGTCACTAAAGATATATTATATGTGTGCAAACAGTTCCTGGTTTGTTTTTCACTGAATCTTTATTTGTCTTGTATGCTGAAATCACCTGAGGAGAAGGACTTGGGTGTATTGGTGGATGGAAAACTGACTATGAGCCATCAATGTGCATTTGCAGCCCAGAAAGCCAGCCATATCCTGGGCTGCATCAAGAGAAGTGTGGCCAGCAGGTCAAGGGAGGTGATTCTCCCCTCTGCTCTGCTCTTGTGAGACCCCACCTGGAGCAGGGGGTGCAGCTCTGGGGCCCCCAACATAAGAAGGACATGGACCTGCTCAAGCGGATCCAGAGGAGTACATGAAGATGATCAGGGGCTGGAGCACCTCCCCTATGTCTAAATTAAGACTCTCATCTATCACGGGCAGTTCAAAAGCTTATATTTGTAGCTGAGGATCTCAGAGCTTTCAGTATGCTTCCCTTGTTCTATAAAAACTTTGACTCTCCTGACTCTGACAGTGGGACTGTGTGTATCCAGCTTCTGATGGAGAATTACCAGGCACACTGTCTGTGTGACTTAAATATATTGCATGCACATTAAAGATGATGTTCTGAAACTTTACAGAAGATGTTTTGTCGGAATCATGATACTTACAGTGACTTACTGCTATCTAGTATCTTCTCCTTATCTTCTCAAGACTCAGTCCCACCCCTAAGATCCCAGTTTCCTCCAGTGCCAGTAAGAGTTGCAGCTTGCAAAACTGTCATGCTTTAGCTTTATTTGTCAACTTTCATCTTCGCCCCTCATTATTCATACTGGGAGACAGAAATCCTTGTAAAGTAGTGCAGACAGAAACAGCTTAATGTGGTTAATAAACCCAGAAATGGTAGTTTGTATCAATGTAGTCTTCTGTTTTGCTTTAAAAATGGAAAATACAGCTCAAATGAACAAGCACTGGCTAATCATACTGCCAGTTTTTAGCAAGCAGGTAGTCTTCAAAGCTGCCACTAATAGCAAAAAATCATATAGCCTGCCTATTACAAAAAATGTCATCAAGGACAGCTCAATAGAACAAATGTTCAGATGCATAACCAGACATGGGACGTTGGCAAATTAATTCCTAACATTCAATTCCTCCAACTAAATAAATTTTCTTAAACACAGTTCATACAGAAATTAAGAGAAAGCAGAAGATTACACATCTGCATAGGAAACCAGAAAAGCCAAGTAGATCTGGAACATCCAGCATTAAATTTTTAATCACAAATAATATTTTTTCAGCATTTGGGAAAAAAAAAAACAAAAAACAAAAAACAAACCAAACCACCAAAATACAAGAACGAAAGATCAAAAATTATGCATATTTTAGTACTGCCTAAAGAGCATCTGGTCTCATTAAAATTGTATTTTTTTTTTCTTCACAGTATACCACTTTAATGGGTCTAGCAGGGAAATCGCAACAAAAACTAAGCAACTAGAATGACAGTCTGATCTCTGTGGAAAAATCAGCACTTACTTGTCACATCTGCAGTGATATAAGATGTCACTTAGAGAATTTATTTTGAGATTTTTCATTTTCTAACAAGGATTTTGCTTAATTTATATGCCTGGCATGTAAAATTCAGCTTTATTGGTTTAAATTACATTACTTCTGTACTTCTCTGCTTAAAAGCCCTTTTTAAGAGAAACAAAGTGTTTCCTTGCCTTGATCACAACTCTGACCTAAAACAACAGAAAACATTTCTTTATAGTTTCTTCAACTAGTCTTGCATGTCAGACGATCGTGGCATTGTGAGTGCTTTTCTTTCCTTTCCCTGGGTTCCTGTAGTTCTTCTCTCTATATGCTAGAACTTCAATATTTCATTTAATCACATTTAACATTAAATCCTCCATAAACTCAGAGAGAACAATGGCATTGCTAGTGACTCTATGTGATATATTTCATGTAATATTCACCTATTTGTTTTTTATCTGATCTGATAACGTTTTTCAGGTTATTATACAGTCTGGATAAGATAAGAAATCATTGCCTAATAACAGTAGACCATAGACTGGTAGTAGCACCCGGGAGGGTGAGGCTGGCTCAAAGACCACCAGCTAGAATGCACAGGATTTCAGGAGATACGGCAGTGACTACTAAAGCTAAATTGCTGTTATCCTGGATCATAGAGAAGCAAAGATTTGCTGTGGTCTAGGGACAATTATACAATTACTTTTCTTTATACTAGACATAGCATGATGTGAATGAAGAGCAAAAAATACTGTCCCTGTGCATAGACAGGGCCAAATCTAATCATCTCCCTTAAATCATCTCCAGTCATCTCCCTGAAACTGTGAAGTGCTGTCAATTGCACTATAGGCAGTCTCAAAAACCAGTGATAAATATTCTGAGTTGGCGCAGTGAATAGAACAAAGAAGTCTTCTACTTTGAACTGTGTATGCGTGGCCTATAAAGTGCTAAATATTATGTATTCATTCACCGAAAAATTTACCTGGTAGAAGAATATAATGAATAGTTTTAGAAAACCCCATCATCTGCATACAGCTATATGCTGTGGTGTATGACATCCTCTTGGGCTTCTACAGCTATAGCAGCCGATGACAGTAAAAGCATGTTCGCAACAAGGTGTGGGATACAAGTTACGTATGCTTATTAGAAGGGTGGTCATGGAGAAATGATGGAAATAATTTTATTTCACATCTGTGAGTAGAATTGGGAGTCTCATTTCCAAGGTAAGGCATGGAGGTTGCAACCTCTTTGCTATGATCTGAGGTTGTTTCTGATGTTGAATCCTTTTTGTATATGATCCAAAGAGATGAGATTTGCAAAAGCAAAGGGATTTCAGTGTTTGTAGACAGGAAATTATGTCAGACAATGCAGAGTATATTCCCTAGCATACATTCAGATGAGGTTGGGTTTTTTCCTGTATATGGGATATTGCTTCTTTGTCACGTTTATCTGTACGGAGGCTAGGTCATAAGCCTATTGCTCCATTTCAGCACAAGTATACTCTACAAGCTTTCAACCTTTAAATGCTTTTAGACTGAAATAGGCCTCCAATTTTCCATGTTCTTTATACACCCTTTGAAAAGGTAATTGGCTCACAGCAGTGTGAACTACATAACATAGACTATTGTGGATTTGCCTTGTTTGTTGAGGAAGGGAAAGTATCCTGGCTGAAAGAAATAGATTTTTCCTCTCCTCCCATCTTGTTTCAGAAATTTTAATGTTTATTTGTCATAATTTAAGCTATAGGTGAAACTTCAGATTCTCTCTTTTGTAAAAGAACACAAAGAGTGCAATGTTACCTACATGTCTGCCCAGCTTCCAGATCTTTCTCGCACAGGACTGAGGAAGAAACTTTACAAATACTGTCATTGCAAATATATTTTTCTAGCATCCATGTATTTCATGTGTTGCATCTTGTAAAGGTTTTATGTCATTTGCTATGTACTGGTAGGTAATTTTCTGTTTGATTTTTATCAGTATTTTCAACATCAGTGCTTATGTGATTTACTAATCTGTTTTTGAGCCTTCCAATGAACAGCATTTCATACATGGTTTCCCCATGCTTATGATGAAATATAATGAACAACAGTTCCTTCCTTACTCTTTTTTTTTTTTCCTCATCATGACCTGAAAATATATTATCAAAATCCTTTCCAGTTTTTAAAGAGATCTGGATATATGAAACCACTGGAAATGTGAACAGCTGCCAAATTACAGTCTTACTGAGGACTTTGGAAGAAGGCCATCTGGCACAAATGTCTCTGCCTTGGGGTCCAAACAGTAGGCACCTAAATGCATATATACCTCCATACATACCCTCAAAAATGAGCCTATCTTGCTGCAAGGCATGGTATCTGGATGGAATTATACAATGTCCAGAGTTTCTCAAAGGGCTTGCACCAGCATATCCTGCAACCATGTTTTCATGGCTTCACATTTTCTGAGAAATAATTAATTTTATTTACAACAGAAAACATTCCTTTTCTACCAGATATGGTATCAGCTTCCAGAGACTTCCCATTTCCAGGTGTCTTGCTCCATGGATACTTCAGAACACATGTACATTACAGAGCCAATGCTAACATAGCCACATTGGCATATATCCTGGTGGAGATGTAGAATAGACTGACAGAAGAACCTTTTCAGCTGTCCTAGCAACACTACCTACCCTGCATAGCACAACCTATAAAGCCAAAAGCACTTTTGTATTGGCACGGCTGTGGCAGACACCAGGGTGGTGTTGATGGACTGTGTTTGCTAAATACCCAGATATAACGCACCACATCCTATTTTCAAATATAACAAAAGGTGCTCCTAATGCTGATTATTTTTTCTGTATGGTGGTGCTTTGAAATTATCATGCAGAATGTTCTGAATTAGTGCTGCAAGACATAGTCCTTATCATAGAAACACAGGATCAGAGAATGATTGTGGTTGGAAGGGGTCTCCGGAGGTTACCTGTTCACTTACACCAGCCTCCATCAGAAAAGGGCCATGTTCCAGTCTGTAGCATGGCTTGCAATTAGAGCTTTGAAGCTCAGAGAATGAATAGTATTAAGATGGAAATGTCAACTAAAAGAGTGAACTAAACAGACCTTGTCCAGATATAGGATCGTCTGTACAGAAAGCAGATATAAACAGAACTTACAATGATGCTCTTCACACACAGAGCTGGCTGCCAGGAGCACAGGTTTGGTGCTGTGAGGAAAGGGTAGGTTGCAGAAGAAAAGAAAGAAATTGGGACTTGCTGAGATTTTGCACAGACTTGAGAGATAGAAAATACCCACACTGCCTCTGCAATCAAAAGGATATGGTTTGCTTTCTGAGGTTTTTGGGAGGTTGCAAACAAGCAAACAAGGAAAAAGGTAGTGTGATGAGTCTCAGAGCATGATGTCTAGAGAAGAAAGTGCAAACATCTTTTGAAACAAACAAAGTTTTCAGTTGTCCTATCCACAGTAGGTTGACTCGGTAGATGTGTAGTAGTTCTCCATATATAATACTGGGTTTAAGTATGTCCTTATAATGATGTAAATTGTAGCCAGATTTGCCTAAGCCTTACATTATACACATAACACAGATTTATACCATATGTTGATGTGCCTTTCTTTTGGATTATAAAGAAGATTGAATAGATCTTGCTAACAGGGCAGCAATGGCTCTAGCAAATTATCCAACCTCCCAAGCAACATTTTGGCAGCAGTCTTAATTGGAGCTGCCATCTCAGCACTGTCATTGTATATCTGTGTTTTAACAGTTATTCCTTTTTTTTTTTTTCACTCCACCACATTCAGTTCTCTGGCAGTCAGAGTCCACACTGAGATTAGCCAGAAACTTGCAGTACCAGGAATCATTTGATGTAGCCCTTATTACAGCTTAGATGCTGAACCAGGGAGGGCTTTGTCAGAGTCCATAGGTGAGATGTCACTTTCTGAAACTTCAGGCTCAGTTTTGTCTTCCAGTTGCATGCTACATCCAAGGTAATTTAATTCTATATTGTAACTTAAACACACCTCTGTGTTTTGGAGAAGAATTAGTGCCATATGGTACTTTTGCATTGCAGAAGCATTAGTGATTTGTTACATGAAATTTAAAGAACTACTATTTTACAGAACAAATATATGGTATTTTTCTCTATTGTCATTGTTTCTGTTAGATATGACTCAGGCATTAAAATTACATGACATTTAGTTTTGATCTCTCTTCTGCTGTGTAAGAAACCATTACAGCACAGTAGTAAAACATAATATCTATTGCCTTCATAATTGTGCATAGAAATAAAACAAAAATATTATTTTCTGTCTAAATCTATTGGAAAATTTCAGTCTTATTTTAAAGCATATTGTAATTGTTACAAAGATAACACACGATATATTTTAAGTATATTTCAAAAGTGAATGTTTTATTTCTGCTTGTTAAATCTATCAAGTCTTCTGCTTTCATTTGGTACTGCATCATGTATAAATTGTTATTCTGGATTTAGGAGGACATGTTTAGTTCCTACAGGTTTCAAGAGCATAATGCTCTACCAAGTATGTCTCGTCGTCATAGCTGGCAAGACACTGAACACCTCTGTAAGTAACAATTTAAAAATAAAATGGAAGGGAAGGACAAACTGGAAGAGACAGGCCACCTTTAAAACATCGTGACTTACATTTAAGTACAAAAACATTAATTCACTCATTTGTGTCATAAAATAGTTTCCTTTTGGGATTATATTTCAGGAAAATGTATTCCCCTGTTTAAAAACAGTGAAGTAATCCTATGTCAAATTCACATATAGAATCTTTAGTGAGGTCAGTGGAAGATTACTGCTGATGAAAATGCAAGTGGCCCACTTTATACTTATATGATTTCTAGGACTTTTCACTGAACTAAAATATTTTTCCAGGATATGTCTCTGATCCTGCATACATTTTTCTGTAGACCTAACATTGTTTGTAGTCATATTTATGCTTATTTTTCATCACTGATGACTAGTTATTTAGGCATCCATTTCTATGCAATTACTGTATTATTTATAGAACTGTTTCCAATACAGACACCGTTAAGACTGATGCCAAACATAAAGCCTTACCCAACATAATATAAAGCCTTACTTAACATGCATATTTGTACAAACACTATAATTCTAAACTTAATCCCCAAAAAGGAAACCAAATGCTTTTTCCACTAAAAACTAAGTCAAGGTAATTTGAATTTATGAGAAATGGTGGATATTTTTTATGAATTTTTAACAAACAACTACTCAGCCAAAGATTAATTAAGAAAAATTATTCTGAGTAAGAAATAAATGTGTGAAAATGGCAATCTGTTCCTGGACAAATCTCAGGCAGAAAGAAAAAAATGAGTTAGCTAATTAAATCACTCATTATGAATTATTCATTCAGCTCAAGATATCATATCTTTTTTATAAATGATGTTTTGGTAGTAGATATTAGTTTTCCTGAGGCTGTTTAAATAGTATGATTACTAATATCTCTTGTTTCAGTGGGTACCTCAATCCCATTCAGAACCAGGGCTAGTTACTCTTAGGCAGGCAATAATGATTTTGTTGACCTGTCTGGGACACATTCACGTTTACTGTTATCTTTTTATAGGATGAAAAGATCCTAGGACAGTTTTCAGTTTGTCCAATTTTTTGCACTAAAAAAAAAGGCTTTATTATCTAGTGGGGAAAGAAATGAGATTGATCTTGTCAGATCTTTTGGACTGTGAAATTGGAGTGAAATTGAAAATGTCTATCCCTTTCATTGTATACTATACGTGTATTAAAGTACTGGAGAGAGTTAAAACAGCTTATAAAACAGATAAAAACTGCTGAAACCCTGAAATAGCAGTATTTTTTTCTCTTCTCAATTTTGATTTCCACATACTTTTTTGGGGTTTTTTTTTGACTGAAGAAGAAGAAGGGAAGAAAGAAGGCAGAAAAGGAAATGTGAGGAGTCAAAAGATGCAAAACTTGCTATGGTCATAAAGTTAAATTTTTGAAACCAGTAAGATATTTAATTTATTTATGGAAAAGATACACTTTTAATGGCTCTCACTTACCAAAAGTGACAAAAGTCCTGCCAGGCCTCCAGCATCTTTCCAGAATTTCAATCCTACTCTGGCTGTGTGTTATCACTTAGAAAACCTGTGGCTCTGTGGCCTTCTGGGTTGATTATTGCAGTGTATCTTGAAATTAAAATTTGTCTACAGAGAGCAAAATGTTTACATTGATTTGAAAATAAAACTCATTCAAAAAGCTCTTTGAGGCTGTATCTACTGTTCCTGCACTCATTTTCAGTTAAATATAATTTCAAAATCAAGGTCTTATTTCTCTTCAAAATTCTCTCATTTAGTGATTCAGATTACTTTCCTGCCTACATGACCCATGCAAGTGACTCTAAAGTCCTGTAGTAGTTTCAGCCTCAGTATTGGGACTGTCAACTTCCAAGTGTCATACATCTGCTCAGGACATAATTCTTCCAGCAACCATTCCACAAATGCGGGACTTGGCACTAAAGAGAGGTCTTGATCCCTAGTTGCTGCAAAACAAAACTTTAGAACCACTTGAGTAGAAAAGTTTCCCATAATATGTCTATAGACTTTGTGGTTGGTTACAAGAATCATTGCATACTGGGGATAGGAAGGTAATCAAAGGAGGACTTTTTGTATTTTCTACAAGCAGTCACTTCATATAAGGATTAAACATTTGAGACTAATGTAATTTCTTCAAACTTCTGAATTTACTTATTTCTAAGGTAGTTCTCATAAGATTGTTTTTTTAAAAAGTGGCAATTTGGGTGTAGTATGTGGTAGCAGGATGTAAATTATCTGAATACATAACACAAAATATAATTCTTGGCTGCAAACAAGTCTCATAAGAGTTTACCAATGGATTATAGGGGACCATTATGATACCCTGCAAATGGAAGATGATAAATTATATAACTAAGGGCCAGGGAATTCCAGATCACCATTAGTTCTGGATAATTGTGCTTTGGCTAGGATTATTGCTTTTCCTCTGAGGAGTATAAAAATTCTGTAGCTCATCTCAATCTCTCATATGTATGGAAATTGTGAAAATCTGGAGATGTAACAAATGGCATAGCTTATTTATTTTAGTAAGGTACATTGAATGTTAGCACTAAAGAGGAAGGATTTGTATTTTTCTTTTTGCCCTAAATGACTGGTAGTGTTTTCCAGCACTGAGGATCCATATTTATTACAGATATCTTTTCTCCAAATGTTGCTTCTTCTATCTCATTACTGAAGGTTTGGCAGCCTAAGATCAATGCAGCTGCAAATCAAAGTATAGACTACTGCGATTATTGTGTGTCAGACTGTTGCTGTTTTGTATATTTCTTTCTTCCTCATGGTTTGTATTTAAATTCAGAGGCAGCCGTTACTCAAATGCATTATGGAGTGCTAGGATCCAGTTTCTCTTCACAGTCTTTTCCAGAGTGGTCTATACTCACCCTGCCCATGCTGAAAACTGATCAAGCCCTGTAGCTTTGGCTTCAGTAAGGTTTACTGGAGTATAGCACAATGTCTTCAGAAAGGATGTGTTGGCATCCAGTATCATCCAGGAATGATGCAGGCATCATGAATCAAGTGTTGTAAATGACTACATGCAGACATTCCTGAGGGATTTTAATAGTGTTTATTTCCTGGCCAGATTCAGAGGTGTGATTGCTCTTCAACATTATTTGAGCAGCTATGTTAAATATCAAAAAAAAATAAGCTTACATTGGAGATGGAGGCCTCAACTCATGTAGATGTTAAAATGACTTTCAAAGATCTTATGATAATGAGATATAGCTTTTGACAACTAAGAAACTTTTATACTGGTAAAATCTCTGGAAAGTAGTCAAGTGGTAAAGTCTGGAATTACCAAGATGCAAAAGTCACATCAAAAGTGTCTTACGTGTCCTTCTCAATTCACTTATAGTGTGTGGTATGCTTGACTGCAGAGCTGAAATAGCTCTAGAGCTGAAGTGAGGGTCTTTGTGAGAAATGTTTGGCCTTGCTGCTGCTCCTTTTCAGCTTTTGTGTCAATGAAAACGAGTACCTCTAAATACAGATATTACAGAGGCAGTGCAAGGTTGGAGAAAAAGAATCATCTCCATATCTTTCCTGTAATTCCTTTGAGAGAAAACTTAGGTGTTATACAAATGGATTTATCAGTTTGTGAAGATTGTTTTTGTCTCATGTGAAACTCTGCAGTGACATTTTCTGATAATAGCAGCTGATGCAATCTAAAAATGAACAGTACTAGGAAGAGAGAAGTCCTTTAGAATAATATTTCTTCTAGTTGCTTTCCTACTCTACTTCATAATGGTGTACACAAAAGAATTCACCACTTTGGGAATTTCCTTACTGAAGAGATACAAGGCCTCGAGAAATCCCAGTCTGCCAAATACTTCTTAAAGCAAAATTGAAAGTCATATAGTGACGCTGATGACCAGTAAAAATAGCATGAACCCCCCCTAACCTCTTGTTTACTTATCTATTTAAAGTCTTTTTTTAAAAAAAATAAATTAAAGACAGAATGACACACACCAGAAAAGAATAACACTTACTATAACTTGGAAAAGAATAACAGCTATTGTATCCAGTCAGAGCCCAACAGTATTTTTTTTCACATGAAAAAACAAGATGGAAGGTCTATGCTGAGTATTCAGGAGAACTCTGGTGTTATTCTTCTGGAATTAGCAGAAGACTTTGTATTTTTAATTGTATTAGTGTGCAATATTGATTTTTGTGGATCAAATTACCTCCTAAGAATGCAGTGGCAAATAACAGACATACCCATTTGACTTTTGAAACTTAACTGATTATAACATTATTACCATGTTAATAAAAGGATAAATAATATATACAGCCTTTCTGACTTGGTAATAGTAAATGTGATATGAAAGAAAGCTATCCATTACCCTCCTTCAAGCTCCATGTTCTGACACTATTGCCTTAGGTCTTACTCCAGACTAAGGCTTTCAACAAGAGTAGAAATGAGTCTTTAAATCTCTCTATTATTAAAAATAAATCTCTTTATTTTTAAATCTCTTTAAAATGAGTCTTCAAATCTCTTATTAAAGTGACTGTTTAAAAATAAATCATGAGATCTTAAGTTTTGAAAGTCTCACAAACTTGTTTCTCTACTTTGTACTTTCTACAAGTAAGGAAATGTGTTTGGCTGGAGCTTTTTGCTTTTTTTTTTTTTTTTTTTTTCTGTGTCAATTTTGCAGTCTTGGAGTTTTACACTTAACTGTGAGTTTTCCTATTCCTTCATCATTGCCACTGCTGCAGGTCCAACAGGGCAGTATCTATCTCCAGGATTCAAAAACCAGAGCATATGAACTCTCATTAAATTCTCTCTTCGGTTACTTCCTTCATAACAATGTTGACACCACATTTCTGTAGGAGTATTTCTTTATAGAAATACTTACTGCAGATATTAGGAAGTTATATTCCACAGACTAAAGCTTAAGTTTCCCAGCAATTTCCAGCCAAACAAAATGTATGTTAATAAAATGTGTACTGAATTCATAAAATAGACCTTTTATCTAGTGTTATATTTACAACTTTGTCTTAAGATCCCAGTCCTTTCCCTAAAAATATAACAGGGAGATTTATCCTTGGTTTATTAAAGACAGAATCATGAAATGTAGAAGATTGAAAGTAATTGTCCTACATTTTTACAAATAAAAAAGGTACTTAATCATGAATAGATCTGTAGGCAGAAATACAACAAAAGTACATGGCAAAAATGCTGTAGTTCCCAGGGAGGAGCTCATATGTTTCAAAATGACAGAACTAATGTTTCTCTTTCTCACTGTAGTAAGTGTGATAAGCGTCAAGCACTTTTCTTATTCTGACCATAATCTGTATATGAGTTTCACTATTTCCTGTGAAGAGCCGTTCCTGTGCTACATAAATGCCTCCCCTCTTTCATGTACAGTTTTTGTGAGGTTAGTTTCCTTTCATGAACAAGTAATGATAAAAATGTGTCTTTTGTATGAACTTTCTTTAATACAATATATTAAAGTTCCACAGACTATCACAGAATATCTTTAATATAACCACTAAAGTTTTTAATTGGCTGAACATCTGTACCGATTTCATCTGCTGTTGTTGGGGGATGACTACCATAAGGTTTGTAAGAAGTTCTGTATGACTATACAACTGATCGTGTGCATGACTGCTCATTCAAATCCATACTTTAAGCTGTGCTGTAGTATAAAACCAAATGCTCAGAAATCAGAAAGTTTATTAATAATGAAATAATTGTCATTGCCATTGCCTATAAGCAATTTCTTGCATTAAGAAATTTTTTTGTGTATGCTTACCAAAAATTTACTGCCAAAAGTTAGGTAGTAGACAAGACTGACAGTCTGAAATGAAAATCAAATCAAACTTGTGAGGGTTATAATATATCTTAAATATAAATGCTTCAAAAGGTGTAGAAGGCCAGAAGAAATTTTTTAATTTAAAAGCTCTTCAGTTCAATAACTGAAAGTTATATTGATCTAATTTTAAATGCTTATAAATATTCAAGTCCAGTTTAAAAAGTCTATCATAGGGTCCTTTTTTATTTGATAAAAATATGAATAATCCTTATTTTCTTTTTTCTAAGACCTCTGTACACAAAATTCAATTCATAGTTTACATAAAACTATACTGAATAATTAAAATGCATTTGAAGGAAGAAATGACTCACCTCTGGAAAAATCTGTTTTTCTGGAATGTTTTTACTTAACTGAGGTACAATTTTGTTATCTTGTATTTGGTTTTTTGTCTTTCTGTTTTCTGTTATTGTTGATAACTGTTTTGGGGAAAAAAATTCTTCACCTAGAGTATGTTCTTTTACTAGTAATTCTAGTTTAAAATATTGAATCCATAGGGGAAGTGTTTATAACTGTATTTCAAATTTATTAATGTATTATAGTTGCACTTAATACATCAAATCTTTATACTTTTCCAGAATGTAAATTAATTTTTTTCTTCCCCTTTTTCTTGAAGTGCAAATAAAGCATCTTCTCTGAAATAAGCACAGTTCTCAGACACAGTGTATCTCAATCTCCATCTCTATCTGTATTTGTTACAGTGTATAGGTATGTGTGTGTTTGTGTATATATATATCAGTGTATAGATCGATATGAACACATTGCTGTCTTGAAGAGTTTACAATCTGAACAGAAAAGACAGGATGGGAAAACATAAAACCACTTATTATCTCACACTTATAGCTGCCAAACTGATGCAAAGTGAATTCACACAGGAAATTGCCAGCAGAAATCCTGGAGGAAAGTTTAATCTCCTGGATACCATTGTGCTTACCTATCTTCCTTCTTGTCAACTGATACATTAATTCAGCCTGTGAGCCAATGAAGTGACAGAACTGTTTCAAAATATACAGTAATGTCTGCTGATTTGCGTGAGTATGTAAGTTAATCACTATTACCGGATTATTCTACCCAAAAGGCAGAGCCCAATTAGAAATTATTTCTTACAAATAAAGGTGTCTTAAATGTATGAACAAAAATACCCTTTTTAGCTCTGAATAGTACCCACAAAATCTGTATTTCTTGGACAATGACAGCACTTCTCCATAGTAGTTAAGAAGTCTTCTAACAATAACATGAGAGTGATAATCTTATCTTCCATAAAGTTGATTATATATGTGGGGTAGACACCCACCAAATTCACAAATGAAGCTCACATGAACTGCTGCGTATTCATTATCATGCACTACAGTACTGTGCTTGTATTGACGGATTAGAAGTGAATACTTTTCCATCACAAATTTTATCAAATCTTTGATTTGTTACAGCTTGTTTTGAAAGGCAGTGCTTTTGTCACTGAGGGGAAAAAAAAAAAAAATAGGTCACAGCTCATCTAAATTCCAAAATGCAGTTAACTGCTATTTCAAAGCCTGTAGCAACAATTTAGGAGATGAAATATTAAATGGACAGCAAGTTTAACATTATGTAAGTATAAGAACACAGGCACAAACAATTAGATTGAAAATATATTTAATTCTGGCAGTTGTTAAAAACTATTTCCTAAATTATGTCTCACTTTTCCTTTAAATGATGCTGCAGACAAATGTGAAAAAATAGAGTCTAAAGCACAATTAGAAGAGAGAAAAATTCAATTTTTGTCGAGATGGCAAATACTAATTTAAACTTCTGTCAGATGCACTAGTGTGGATTTAGCTGGAGCAGTTTCCTTGTCCTTTTGCCAGAGATCCCCACCACCTCAGTAGCTACAGTAGAACAGGGTGCTTGTCAGCTGCTGCACTTTGACATATTAATAAAAAGTTCCCTTTATTAGGAGTTGGAGACACACAGCTAGACTGTGAACCAAAGCAACTGTAAGAACATGCAATCTGTTCTCTGCTCTCTTCAAGGCATCCTTTTGCAGAAAGATGATTCAGATAGGTTAGGACAGTAGTGTCTTAAAACACTCTACAGATGATAAATCTATCTGAGATTGTCAGGTTATAAATTTTCCTTTCTCACTTGTGGATTCAGCTGCAGCTTTCCCAGACTCAAATTTATCTAAATTGCCATCTAATGTTTGCCTATATCAAAAAGATGAATAAAAATTCACTTGATGTGTCTAAATCCTAAAATGTGATTCAGTAACATGAATTCATTTGATCACAGTATATATTACCTTTTTACCCCATTTTACTTTCCAGGAAATTGAACCAACAACATTAATTTGGATTTTGCACCCTTGACTACACTGATCCAACTTTGGTTCCCCCTGCAAACTCTGCCCCACAAATATTCTTCATGTGATGAAGATTAGTCTTAGTGCCAATTTAACAATGCTTCATGACATTTAGAGAAAATATTTGGGGGACACATCTGAAGCTTATACAGATCAATTTGATATATAACATTTGCAGTTGCCTTTCACATCCTTGCCATTTTCAAGTCCAATGCTTCAAACTTAGGTGACGCTTCTGCATTTCACACCAGTAGCCTGTCCCCTTTTCTACCTTCCATACTCATTCCATACACAGTTTCTTGCGCATTGGAACAGACCATTAGAGAGTGCTTTGTGAAGGTTGTCCTCCTAGAAGATCAACTAGCTGTCCTGGACCCCTTTCTCCTGCCCAGCAGCATTCCATGGCTTCGTGCCTGTCAGTTCCCTGACAATGCCAAAGCCTGCTGTGCTGAAGTCTCCTGCCCCCCTTCTCCAAGAATATTCTCACAATCACTTCAGGAAAGGCTTTAACCAGCTATTATGCATCTGGCAAATTCATCCTTGATTGCGAGCAGCAGATCCAGCAAGCACCTTCCAGATTGTGGTGTCCAGTCTACATCAAAAACTGTCTCTAGAAACTGGCTGGACATGGTACATCCGTTATGTAACAAATAAAAAAGTATTAGAGCAAGTTAAAGTCAGCAGGCAACTTCTTGTGCTGCCTCGTTCCTGGCACTAGGTCCACTGCCCTTTCTTTCATCCCGTCCTGTGCTCCCCACATACTCCAGCTTTACTGATGATTTTTCTAAAACCATGTAGATAGTTCCTGAAAATTTACTTAGCACCTGTCTGCTTCATCTTTGATCTATTAATAGAGAAGTTTCAATATGAGAGTTTAGACAAAAGAATTATTACTATCAGTAATCTAAGGAATTCTCTTTTATTGCTAACAATTTTAATAATCCCATCTTGATCTATCAAGTGACCTATTAAGTGATATTTTCACTTGTTGACAGCCTCAGCTTCTATTATTCTCTTTGGATGTGCAATCCATTGCCTTGCTCTATTTTTTAAAAAACTACTTGAACCCATCAAGCATGAGTCTCACTTCAGACAAAGAATGTAATGGTCTGTAAGAAGGGGAAATCCCTTAATTCATCAATGGTTCATTGAAGGAAAATAAAAAAAATGTTCTGTATTTTTTCCAGAGTTCATAAAAGTAAGGTTTTATCTTTTAAACATTCAGGTTTCATTTTTGTTATGCTGTCTACTAAGCTGTTACTAGAAAGGTGTGGAAAGATTTCAAAGTTCTATACAGGGAAACCCATTATGATTAGCATTGTTTATGTTACAGATAGAGAATCTGAGGCACAGAAAGGGGTTCTGCTTTTGAGTACAAAAGATCTCGCAATATTAACTTTTGAAAGCATAGTGCTTATTCTCATAGTCTTTTCTGATCCATCAACAAAGCTGTTTCCTTCCATTTTATCACCTCTTTATTCCCATTATCTATTCTAATTCACTGTATGGTTTAGATTTCTTTTCAATCCTAATTAAGTAGTTAACAAATCTCTGAGGTCAGGCTTTGTTTATTACATGGGGATTGTTTATTTTGGTTAGGCTTGCCTTGAAGACTCTTTTCACATTGTTTTTTCAACATACAAATTAAATAAAGGGACTTTAGCAGAGTGTAGAGACCTTTAAGACATTTGTTCATTATATCTTAAGCATGCTCATTAATTAACTTTCCTTATGTTTAAAAAAAAATTCCAAACTGGAGAACACAATCAGAATGTTTTGTGGTCACAGTCTCCTAACAGGTCTGTATAAACCTTGTGATTTTGACAAGTCTAGATCTAGAATAATTCAAAGAGACTTAATTGACTTCACAGTTATCTAAAGGCTAAGACTTTTGTGATCATCAGTTTCTCAACCTCAATACCGAACATGGACAACTGTAGTAATTATTTAATATATTAAGATCAACAAACCCATGTTTTCTCTTTTGATAAAGAAAACAGTCTCTGACTTGTACAATTGCAGGTTTTTATAAACTCAAGTTAATGATGGTAAATACCCTAAAGATCTACAGTGCTATATCAATTTTTGATTACCACTGATTACACTGTTTATTAAAATTCAGCAATCCACTGTGTTATAATCCCATTTGTCCTATAAAGTGTAATGGCATGTGGTTTAAGTCAGCTGCCAATGAAATAGTGATTTAAGGAAAGTAACTGGCAGACATACCATGTGCTTATCTGATTTAGGGAAAGTGTCTGTCTAGAGTATAAGGTATTGGTTTTCTGTTACAAAGTTCTAAAATATCTATGATAATATTTCTAGTTGTGGTCATTAAAATCAGATGCTAAGGAATTACTAGTAGGATGCTTTCCAGAATCAAGAACTTGCTGTGATTCAAAAAGAGCTTGGACATTTTATTGTCTTCCTGCGTGGAATAGAAATAATTTTTAGTTTTGTTTTTGTAAACTTTGAAAGAGACTAGGGGCTTTCTATGTTGGATAAAGTGGGGACTGGAGAGCAGTTTATATGACTCTGCTTCAGCAGAATATATTGATTTGTATTTGCTTTTACTGCTTTTATACTTGGAAAAAAGATTAATTAAGGTATTGTACTGGAAAATCATGAGATGCCTTAATTGCTATTTCTGAATGTTATGATACACCTAAGAACCTGGAGAGAGGCCAGAGACTGCAATTTAATTTAAGTTGTACAGCATACACTGTATAAAATACCCCAGCAATCTCAAACAAAAAACAAACAAACAAACAAAAAGTTCACAGAGCCTTCACTATTTTTGCTTTTTTTAAGGGAATTTCAGATTGCAGATGTTCTGGAGAAATGAATAAACCCAGTGATTTAAATTGGTTAATACATCAATTAGTTGCCTTCACCTCAATTCACTAAAGAAAGAGACAATACCATGACTTCTTGATAGCTGACTTTGATAGCATGTGATTATTTCATCAGCTTGAAGCACTGGTATTTTCTGAACCACTTGAATCATAAGTGACACTTTGTGTTTATCATTTCGTTGCTGAAAAGTGACTAGACAATGTGTGGTCTGCCAAGCTTGCATATGTCACACAGCTCCATGCATAATGCAATTAGGAGGAGAATCAGGAAAATCTATAAATTGCTACTTGGTTGTTCTGTTTTAATTCGCAGAATAATTCTACCTTAATATCTAAGGTTTGGGGCTTCTCTTTAAGTATCTCTAAGCAAGTGGATTTGAAGAACAGTTCTAAAAGATTGAACTAGAGGTAAATAAAAAAGTGGTGCTTCCCTTCCATGAAAGCAGCTGTGAGCAAAGCTGGGAACTATATAAATTTTCTCATCTCTTCTTGTCATCAGATTTCCCTGAAATCACCTTAACTACTAACATATTTAACATCTCCCCATGTAGTCCAGTAAACACCATTACAGGAGAAGGTGCCAGGCTTCACACTCACCTGGCAGTGCAGGGTGTCAGTGCTTGCCTTCGCTTGCCTTGGCCTGAGCTGGGTGTGCCTTGGTTAAGATTGTGCAATAGTCAGCAACTGTTGCCTGACCTGTTTTAGCTTGAGCTCTGGGAATACCTAGATTAAGGCATTTGTCTCATTCAAAAGATGCGAAAAGAGAATTCTCTCTCTGTACTAAAAGATTAGTTGTCTTCTGACAGCTTCTGATATAAAGATTTCCATATATTTTAATTGTGGCTGATTAGTTATTTTAAAATACATTAGCTGTTATCTCTAAATCAGTCTCTTGAAGGAATGCATAAAAGGTCATTAGCATTTATATTCAGGCATGCTTAATCTATTTGACATTTGCTAATGCTTTATCAAATATTTATCTCTGCATTCTGAGTAAGTTGTAATTATTCTAAAAATGAAAAGAAAAATTAAAATCTACAGATAAAACCAGAGGAGATTTAGGGTTTTTAAAATAAATTACGATTGGTTTTACTAGTACTGCAGTTTCTATAGCATCCAAATCAGGAAAATAAGTATGTACATTGACTGTGTCTAGATTATTTCTGAATCTTTAACAAGCAAGTGCTCCAATGGAGTCTGGATAGAGACCTTTTTACACCATATTTTATATGACTTTTTTTATAATGGTATAAATCGTCATATCTCCACAGTGTTTAGAGTGTTTTAGATTACTATGTATGTGCCTATCTTGGTTAGCTTGTAATGTAATAACATATGTTCTGTGATATTAGTACATTATCATTGTGCAGGAATGCCTGAGAAATTCAAATGGAAGAAGTGCTTCATCTTGTTACTGAGACCACATCCCAGTACTGCATCATATATTGTCCTTTCTGACTGGTCCAGTTGCTTGCCTAAAAATTTGGGCATATATCTAACCTGAAAGTTTTTTTTTTTTTTTTTTTTTTTTTTTAAATTCAGTCTTCTTGCATTATCAGAACTTTTGCAACAATTCATTTGGAGAAAATGACTGAAGAATGAGACCTTTCTCATAGTCTTTTTATTTCAAGCAGTTAACTGGAAAGATTGATGCAAACTTGGTATCTGAGAATCAGTGGAAGAGAATGAGGCTTCTGAAGAGGGATGTCATCAGTGAGGAATAGAGGTTACAATGCTATTTGGTCTTCTCTGTTGGGGTATACATTGTTCAAACACATGTAATTTCTGTTCAACTTAACTAAATAGCAATATCTTGATTTTCTGTTTGAAATCATTGCAACTTGTTAAATATAATACTTACTGAGTGAGGTCACAAAATATCAACTGATTTTTAAATAATTATTCTTTCATATCAGCTTTGGTAATTATACTTGCATCTTTATTCCTCTTGGCATTTTTATCTTGTCTGAATTGTTTATTTGAATTAAAAAGGAGAGTCTATGGCCTTGATGATTATTATTTAGTGTAATTTGCAAGAGAGAGCCTAGGGAAGTCTGTAACACAAAATCAGGAAATAAGCAAGGTACAGTAGTGGAGAGCAACAGACCGGTGATGTTAAGCAGGTTTAAAATGTGGGGACAAGTACAGATAGGGAAGAAAATCAATTAATCCAAAAAAAAAAAAAAAAAAAAAAAAAAAGATCAAAAGACAGGTTCGACTAATTTCAAAATCGATGGATCCAAAAAAGCTCTGAAGTGTTCTGTGATATGCAACAGGCAAGCTATGTCTTAAAAGCCAAGTTTAACAAAAGTTATACAGTAACATTTTCAAATTCAGGTACACACAGAGCAGATTAACAGAATGATGCCTCTTCTTTCAAACTCTGTGGGTGTTTTATTTTAGACTTGGGTTTCCTTTGGAATCAAATATAACTATATTTTCCTTATAATGAAGATGAAAATTACACTAAGCAATTACATAATTTTCTTACTTTTTTCTCCCCAACAGTACATCAGATATTATTGTTGTATCTGTCTGATAACTGCATCAGTTTTGTTTCTCCCTTTCTGTAACTGCTAGTCAACTTTTGTGGGATATTTATTCATATAAAACCTTATCCTTATCCCTATGCCATATCCTTTTTGAATTAGGTTTATACTTTGTAATTTAATATTGAGCTAGACAGTCTGGCCATCAATATCTATCCATTGCTGTGCCTTAACCAAAGAACAGTTACTCAGCAATAGATGTCTTAATTTTTACAAATGTTCTTGTGAAGCAGTCTATGTACTATTGTCCTGCTGAACGACAACTTGATCCATCCTATTCTTTGTATTTTTTGATACAAATCCTCAAATATAAACTACTATCAAATAGTAGTTTGTAATATTTATGCAACAGTCTCTTCTTGACCTTCCTCAGTTTCTCAAATATGGTATCTTGCTTGAGTGATTGCTTGAAAAAGAATACAACTTTTTTATTGTACTATATAATTTCTTCACATATCCGTAAAACCACCATTGCTTCTGGCCTTGCTGTCCCATATAACATATTCATTATCTCAGTTCTGTATTTTGCTTTATCTTCTTTGAAAGACAAATTCTACATTTTTCTTCTATTTTCATTTCATACATTCGACCAAATTGTGGTTTCACAAACTTTTTTTTTTTATTATTCTATTTTAACTGTACTTCAACACAATTTCTTCTAATGTACAAACCATGTGGAAGATTATGACTTATTTTCTACCAACTGTATTTTTTACTTATTATTGTGCTCAGAACTCTAGAGTTTATTTTTCCATTTCATTTTATCATTTTATCATTTCAGGTGTATTTTATTCCCCAGTGTTCCATTACTCTCTTCATGTGTATGTATTTGTTTATAAAGGTTCTGCTATAACTGCTCTGGTTACGTGGTGTCTCTGGCTTAAAATTTTTTCCACCACTTATTCTATGTCTCAGTTAATCAGTATTTAAAGAACTATTTTGAGAAGTGTTAGATATTTTTTTAAAAAAATCACATATTTTTTCTCAGGACTGAAAAATATGTGATTAGTTTTGTATATACAGTTTTTGGCATTGAAATCTCCTTAGACTTACTTAGTTTCCTTGCAGGTAGGATAACTTTAAACTAACTTACATGTTTCCTTACGTGACCGGTCAGGAAATGCTATCTTAACCCAGCAAATACTAGCAACTCAGACATACCTTTATGACCTCCAACTGATTACTTCAATTGTATTTCATCTACCCATGCAACATGCTGACACTAAATACACCAACCTGCTTGTTCAATAAAAAAACATGTTGCCAAAAAGTTACCACAAGGCTCTTTTTCTCTGCTGATCATTTCCCTGATTGATCTTTTCCTGGTCAGTCCCCAAGCTAATATTTAAAGCATTCTGAGGAATTAGATCAAACTTTCTGTCCTTTCTATTTTCTATGACTGTTTTTCCATCTCAGTATCCAAAATGTGAGTAAGAGAAACATTTTCATGAGAGCTGAAGGATGTACTAGAGATTTGTTACTTTATGACTGACATGCATACTTATCAATAGATTACACAGGACATAAGAATAGGAACCCAGCACCATTTGAAACTAATGATTTGGCCCTTAGAAGAAAGATAGAAGCTTGCAGCCTTGTTAGTATTATCTTCTAAAGAGGTATTCATAAGAGAAACTATTAAAAAACACTTGGTTTTATAGTTGACTGCATCAATAGTGTAGCAAAAACCAGTGATAATTGATTAATACATCTACTTCAAGATCATGAAGTAACTTTCTTTGCCCTGTAATTTTGGGGAGAATGGTGTCTTAGATTCTTTAAGGTTTTTCTGTAAGTCCTAGTGTTTTCACTGACTAGAAGCTGTGAAAATTGATAGACCTATCCTACATGAAAGATGTAACTTTACTAAATAATTACGTGGGAATAACATTAATTTCTTAACAAATATAGAAAAAATTATCTTTTAAGATATATTTTTAAAAATAATTCAGAAAAGACTAAGCAGCGGCTTGGTTGATAGCAATCTGTAGCTCTGTGTAGGTTGTTCTCAGTATGTCTGGCAGCATTGTAGTTTCCAAAGCTGGCAGTGTTGGAAAAAAGTTAAATTGTATTAAAAGCGCAACCTGTTCCTTCAATACTGGGTTTGAAATTTGCCTTTAAAAGTATAGCATCTATATAGGAAGAGAAAGAAATTCTTTAAACTCCTACAAGTGAGCAGTTTCCAAGCTCCCTTTGAGAAAGCTCTGAAAGCTGTTGGTCTGAATGTCAAGGGGACTTTAAACCTTTCTGTTGGTAATGCTGTTGCAGTTTACCAGCTCCTCTTGTGTAAGTTTACACAGTGTAATGATACAACAGCTGCTATCAGTACATTAGTGCAATCTCTTTCTGTTGCGTTTCTTTCCATAGCATGAGATGATAGAAATTCACCAAATGTCTTTGCAGTATGAACTAAATGACTTAAAATTATTCTCACACTTGTCAGCACATGTTTCAAAAAACTTTTTAATCTTAACTAATGAGAATTCATTGACGAAAATTTTACGAATTATAAGGAAACCTCAGGTATAAAAATATATAGGAATGTATACTAAAAATGTATAAGGACAAATTAATCTTTTAGGGATTAATGGCACTAGTCATTAATAAATTTATTTAAACTTTACTATATGCACACACTATATATATTATCATTCTAGATATTGTATCTGGTGTCTCTATATTGTAATTAGATGTATATGTTTAAACTATGTGTGACTAAGCTAGACAGTCCCAAAGTTTGTTAGAATCATTAAAGCAACCATTGTGAGAAATTTCACCTTTATATTCAGCAGGCATTCTCCCTCTGGGGGAATTTCTGTACTTTATCTCTGGCTAAGTAAACTCTGTGATAAACAAATCCACTAGGTTTGTGGGGAAGTGTCTCTCAGGCTATTAAAAAGAAAAAAAAAAAAAACAAAAAAACAACACAGTAATTTTGCCATATGGGAATGCCATGACCACAACAGTCAGCTGTGCTTATCCATACTGAATAACAACTAAAGAAGCTCTACAGAGAGATTCACAGCTAATGTTCTTATTTTTTTAGTCCTATGATTTTCTCACACCATCCCTGTATACTTCACAAAGTAGAAAACAAAAACCACATGGGCCTCTGTCTTCTGGTCTGACAAGTTTGTGAACCATTGTATGTAATAAATTAACGAATTGCTGCATCAAAGACAAGAAAATTTCTAAGTCGAGAAATGGTTGGAAATTTTTAATGAATCATCACAACATCTGGGGAATTTTTTAAGTACAAAACTAGATCCAGCTTTTCCATATTCTGCCAAAGATCAGTGGACTTGTATGTTTGTTTTTAAATCAGTCTAAATTAGTGAGTGATTTGATCTCATAGGATCAGTTTGTCTCACAGTACTACGTATTTTCTGTCTGAAAAGACAAACATTCTGAGCTTGCATTTGATACAGTTCTTAATTTTAATAAGGTGAGGCAGTTCTATGAAGAGAACTGGGGATTCTGGGCAGCACTTTTAAACATTGCTATGAGCAGTCCAACTGAAGCAAAACCTGTTCAGTGAGCGAGATCGGGTCCTACATTTTTGTATTAATTTTGCATCCATGTTTTTCAGCAGCAGTTCGGGTGAAAAATAGTCCAACTTTCTAACTGTGATGGTAAAAATGCTTACTGTGCCTTTGGCCAATTCATTTTTCCATATTCTTAGATCACTAGGTGTAAAATGGTGTTATTATCAATTATATTATTATCACAAGAATAATAAGGACAATAAGCTATTCAGATATAAAGGTAACCTATAATTTTTCTCATTTATTGATGTACCTACTGAAATGGGAACCTTTACTCCCAAACTGTCACTGTAATATGAAAACAATTTCTTTTGACTCGTAAATGAAGCCTTCAGAACCAATTTACCTCAGGAACCCATCAATGATGACAGTGTCATGTTGCTGTGGTAGTGAGTGTTTAAAATATCACTATGCATGTTGGCATGTTACTTTTTACAACCCAAGCCCTTCTGATTAAACAATAACAAAAAAAGAGTAAAAATAAATCAGAAGTAATTTTCTGTTTAAAAGTTCAGTTTTCACTTCTAAAAATCATGTATTAAAAATCAGTTTAAACTCTATTAACCTGCTCTTATATAATTTTATGTACTGTTTGTTGATTAATCTACAATTGATTTAAAGATTGATGAGCAGAACAAAGTCAGGATATGAGATGCCACTGCAAAACTGAATGGTTATATTATCATTTTTATAACTTTGAGTCTGTAGACTCCAAGTATTGTTGAGGGCAAAGCTCCTAACAGGTTGTGAAAAGATTATATAGCTCTTGGAAAGCATGATTTTAGATATTTATATCTATTTCTGTCTGCGTGTCTGTGCCTGTTTAAGTACAAATGTATTTCAAGTGCAGTATTCTTCTACAACCCTCTCCCCCCCAAATGGAATGATCTGTTGCTATGACCACTGTTGCAGTGAGTCAACATCTATTTAAATACAGTAGGTTAGCAACATGCAGTCAATCACTGGATTTCATTGGCTGAATATTCCCAAGGATTTTCTAATTAGTAGAGTATGCCTCTCCAATTAAAATGACACATATTTTTTCCAGGCATATAGTGCTAATTTAGAGCATTCTCTCTCTCTCTCTCTCGTTCTCTCTTTTTAAAAAACCAATAATTTCCTTCTCTAATGTCAGAGATGTTGTTAAATAAGGAGCCCATATGAATATATGAATATAGGTACAGAATTGTATTTTTAAGACACACACACTACCAACAAAACAATGTTAGATCAGCTATGAAAACTTTATCCCATGCTCACAGAAATGAGAAATCAGTTATCATTTAAGGGCACTCGAGATTGCTTAACAGACACTAGCAATATACTAGTGGAAATTTAATGTTCTTTTTTTAAAATAAAGTGCTGGAAAGTAGTATAGACAAGGAAACAGAGGCCAATAGTTCTTTTCTCTCAACCACCATAGATCTCTTATCAACTTGTTGTACACTTAAACACTCGCCTTGCATAGACAGATGAAGAAAGAAATGCCTGCAAACATTTTATCAGACTCAGTTGGAGTAAAAGAGCTCCCCAGAAAATTTCTTCTGAATTCAGATGTGAAATGAGACACCATCAAACCGACAGAAGTGCAGAGTGGTGAAGTGGCTCCTTTTAGAATATATGAGCTATATATAGAGTACACAATCCAGGAGCACATTTTAGTCCCTAGGCCCATGTAAGTGATACAGGCATATTTTAATCCCATATTAGAATGAGATCAGATGCACAAAAATCCCTGTCTATACATTCTTTTCCCTGGCAAGAAAAGCATTCCACATAGACTCTAAAAGAACCACAGCATGCTGCAGCCAAATCCTGAAGACCAGAATCTGCCCTGTGCTATGCATCTCTTGCATGGCCAGAGAATCTCTTGAAGAGATCTTCTCATAAAGATTCCTAACCTCTTTAGTTCTAATTGTCAGCATGTAAGCCTTCATTTACAAAAGTGATTCTAGGTTTTAGATTGCTCATATATGTCCAGCTTTGAAAATACAGTAATCTACTTTCCAGAAAATCAAATCCCTTTAATGTGTCTTAAATTGCTACTATGACATCAATAAAATAAGAATATGGTCTCATTTTTAAATATAGACCACAGCCCTTGCCTCTCTGTTTTTAAATAATTCCCGAACCCTTCTTTTTATTATCCCAAACTTTTGTTTTCTATTTTGCTAATTTGTGTTTTCCAGTAAAAAAAAAAAAAAAAAAAAAGGACAGACTACTGATTTTTTTTAGTAATCCCAGGTTAATTTGGAAAAGATAATGTAAATTTTGCCATACATCACATATTATAGTAGGGAATATCAATAACAGTTTTCCATACCATCCAAACCTGTAAACAATAAGTATTATTAATAAGAAAATTCATCATAATTTGTACATCATAAGCCTGAACTGTGATTTGCAAATCAAGTAGAAAGACACCTGCCCAAAGGCATGGTTTTTTTTGCAGCCATATCCTCATTACTACTAATTTTTATAAAACATTATATATGAAAATGTTGTCATAAATCTGTTTTGTAAGAAACTGTAATCAAATCAGGAAATAAGTATTTCATATTCATGCCTTATTAATAGGAGGCCCAGAGAAGGAAGCAAATTTAGAAATCAAAAAGGCAAGAATTCAACCAAACTACATTCCATGAGACACAAATTCATTCTGATGACGCTAACATCTACAATTAAATGTAAAAGGGGAACTGCAATAATCAAACCAAATAAAGTGGCTAGGTACAGGGGAGTAACACATCTCTGATAAATGAAAGCTGATAAAACATGACTTGGAGTTTCAAACTGGTAGAAACGGGACTTTATATAGTCATGAACAAGCAAAGGTTGACTCCGGTCAGTGACAATGTTCAGGCAGTTTATTCACAAAGGTTTTCTGTACACAGAAAAATTTTTGCTACTACTTTTCACTTCTCTTATGACACTGGTCATCCTAGACAAAGAAGAAATACTCCAGGGGAATCACAAAACATCAGAGCTTCCAGCTGAGAAAAAAGGTAGTATTTGGTAGTCAGAGAAAAAGAAATGAGAAAATGCTTGAGTGGAAGGTTAATCCTCCAGGCGCAGCAAAGTAATAGAGTCATATAAATATGTCTGTTACATTAAGTGTGGAAAAGATCAGAGTAAACTGCCCAAATACTGTATTCCACAGTAATAATATATAAACTCATGTCTTTGTCTATCCATGGAGCTGACTGATGCATCAGTATTTTTTGTTTCACCTACTGAATTGCCCAGGTACCCTGGCATATTGAGTCTCCAAATCCTTCTTTCCCCCCTCTGTTTCCCCTTTGCATTTCTCCTGAATTGCACACTTGGATGTATGGTTCTGGTGTTCTAAGGTTTCACGACTGTTTCACTGCTTTGATGGTATGTATTCGAACATCTTGGTTAAAGCAAAGATTTACAGTATTCTAGCACTATGCATCATTATAGAACATAAACATTCTTGTTAATAATATCAGGTATGTAGTTTAGGTTAGGGTTTCTAAAAATATTTGAAAGAGTTAAATATTATTCCCTTTCTTTAGCAAGTCAACTTTAAGAATATAAACTGGAAAAATGCTAAAGTTTATCACAAGCTTATTAAGAGCTGCTCTTTCCCAAAGTATTTGCAGATTTATGTAGTTTTATTTGTTTTATGGACAGGATTATGTATGCCGTAATTTAAAAATTAACTCCTTTAGCCAAGAAAGATGAGATCTGAAGATTTTTCTAATTGTATCTTATATGCAAGGATGTGTGCACACTCAAATAACATAGTATGTAGCTGCAAATCAGAAATTTTCTTTCAAGTCTGCTTATTTCTTCTGTAGCTGAAATAGCCACAGGCTATTTACATCTAAAAAATGAGGAGAAATGACTATTGCACTAGTAATTTACAGCTGGTTGCAAACTGGACCCTAGGCTACTGTAGCTATATAATTTAACAAAAACTGAATTAATACTAAAATAATCAAAAAAAACCAACCCCCCAAACTCCAAAAAAGGTAACAAATACAGGAGATTATATTTTCTGCTGAAACTAGCAGTTGAAAAATGCTAGTTAATTCTCAACTCTGCCACAGACTAAGCAAGTTTACTCACTTAGTGCCCCAGTTTTTCTGACTATAAAAATCTGGATAATCCTATTTATATGCTCCCGTACAGTAATTTCAGACCCAAAAAAAGAAAGAAATATTGAAGAAGTGTGAAGTATATTTTTATAAGAACACCATAATTGCCCAAACAGACAGAATCTGAATTTTTAGTCCATTACAAACTCTTCTAAGTGCTACAGTCATCATCCTCATCATCTGTTAAAACCTACCCCTGTATCTTGTTTCTAAAAAGTAACTAGTACTTGATGCTTTAAAAAATATTTTAAAAACAGCTATAGCCAAGACTCTACAAGCCAAGTTTCTTTATAATTCCCAGCCTGCCCTTTTCTTTTTTTAGAGGATTTGGGGTTTGTTCTAAAAAAAAAAAAAAAGGGAGTTTGGGTTCTGTTCTATTTATGTCTGTTTATATAATTTCATGGTTGTTTTCATGTTAATACATGAGCATTTCACAGAGAAGATAACAAAGCAGTTTATCTATATTTTTCTCTTCCTCTGTTACCCTTCTCCAGAGGGACCTTCTTCAAGTTCCTACTTCTTATATTAGATGAAAAAAACATATTTTAAATGTTTCTCAACATTTTGCGAGACTTCAAGTCTTAAAATCATCAGTCACCAACAACCCTCTCAAAAGCATTGGGGTTTCCCATGGTGCAATAATTTGCAGATTGCATCTGCAAATCTGAGTTGCAAAACATTCCTTTCTAGTCCTGACATATCCACATAATTACCAATGACAAAACTTAACACGCTCTTACCACAAACATGACTCTGTGTTGATATATTCAATCATATTTGATGATGATGGTCTTTGGCAAGGCTTCATATCAGTAAAATGGATAAAAATTGTGTAAGTAACAACACTGATCTTTAACAGCTGTTTCTAATTACCCACAGTTTGAAGACTTAATGGAAAATCCTTGCAGTTGAATAAGCGTAAGTTGAAATGAAAAATTAATCAAAGTTCCCCTTTGGTTTTCAGGGATCTTATTTATTATTCTGCATTTTTAATTTGAAAACAAACAACTACTCAAAGTTTTTACAGTTGATACACTGTATCTTGTAGCTCTTTAGTATTTCCACTTCAAAGTGCTCAGAAATCATGGAACAATTTACCAAAATTAAGGAAATTTGCTACAGTGTCATAAATTATTAATGAAGTAATAAATTGTGAGTTGTTTTCTTTTGCTTTTTGGTTTTAGAGCACTTAGAATACTTCAGATAATGTTTCTCACATTTTTTTTTCTCAAAAATTGATTAATTTTCTACCTTTTTCCCTCATTTATCAGTCTAGAAACGTTTTTTAACATGAAAACATTTTCCCATATTTAACAATTCTAGAAACAAAGCGAGAGTTAATACAAAACCACAAAGTATTGTAAGACCTTCATTACACATTATTTTTCCAGGGATTTATTATTCTATGATAGGAAAGGAGAAGAGCATCGGTTCCTGTATGACAATAAAAGATAACTGGTAATTAATATTTGCATAAACTATCACAACTCAGAAGCCTACTGAGGATTCCCCAAGGCCACTCAGAGTCCCCTTCAGTATTCTACTTTGTGACTACAATGTCCTCACGAAGGACTTTCAAAAGAGTAATCATGGAGGGTATTAGTAACTTCTAGGAGCTATATTTTTGTTGTTCCTTAAAATGACAGCCATCTGGAAAAGTGTTATTGGCATCTACCCTGATGTCAGTGATTAGTAGAAACATTAAGATATATGTGGGTAGGCTTTGAGGGAGTCACTTCGATATTGTTAGGCAAAAGAGGGGTTTACATATAAGTCTTTTATCTAATCTTAAATTTAAGAAAATTTCAAATCCTAAAGATTTCAATCTTGTAATTGTCTTCCCATTGGAAATATAAAAATATGGAAAATAAGTGATATTAATTGTAAAAATCTTCCCTTTCATACCAGAACATATTCCCCCTACCCCTGGCTGTATATGAAAGAACAGTTCCTTTACAAAAAAACCCAAACCCCAAACCCGCCAAACAAGCTAAAACAAGACACTGACTCTATGCCTCTTCAGCACATGATACACTTTAATGCTAATGAGTATAAATTCCTACATGAAACTGTAATATTCCCCTGTGAATTTTCGTAGGTTACAAGATATTTAGAATAAGTTCCTGAGTTGAGCAGTCTTTCTGTATGACAGCAGGATTATCAGTTATTTGTAGGAACTTACACTAAAGTATAACTTATACACTGAAGTGTCTTTTTATAGTTAAATAAGAACCTTACTGTATATATGGCTTAAATAACTCTTGAGAAAAATGTTGAGAGTTTTGTTGTTCCCAGCTTCTAGTTATAGTGCTAGCTGTTTTAACTAATGCTGCAATTATGACTTCTAAAACCTGCAGCTGGAACTTGAGAAAATCTGACCTGATCACTCTGACACATAATTTACGCTTTTCATTGCACGCTCCTCTTTATAAAAAATGAAACCACTAAAGTCTCAGATGAGAACATTCTGTACATAATAAAAGATCAAATGGCTCTAGTCTGAAAAAATGGTTGTGCACCGCAATGCAGAGACTTTAAACATGTGATTTTGAAGTTCCTGCTTCTTTGAGTAGAATTCAGATTAATATGTCAAGGATAGAGACCCTCGGTATGATGCCTGAAGAAAGTTAAATACAGGACAAGCTAGATATAGAGCACCTAGAGAGAGAAAAGCTGAAATAAGCTCATATGCCTTTTTTCCGTAGAACTGGGGTTTATTTTAACAAGAAGAATACTTCCTTGAAGGACTGTCTGCAGAATCTTCTCTGTAAGAAAAAGGTCTATGATTTTTCTTTGAAAAAAAAAAATGTGCTATTCTTTCCTTTCAGAACTTAGTTGAAAGAAAAGAGTCATAGAAAAACTTGTAACTCATATTAGAGCTGGTGTGGTTTGAGCTCCCTTCTTTGATTTACGTACTTAAAATACCACAGTCCAGGAGACTCTCATAATTGTTAAATGATACATAACAGTTCTCATGGCCCCACTGGTTTTCATTCACAATTACATGGCTTCAACAGGAGGAGTTTACTTCCAGATCAGGGAGGCAGGCAATTTGAATTCACATCTCCCCAGGGAAAGAGGAAAACAACCTGGGTCTTATGGTCCTGAATGAGAGCTGTAGTCACTGAGATAACAGTAGTTTAAAAAAAAAAATCCTCTATATTCCATGTGAACTATATTCCATTCTACAGCTACTGCTTCTACTCTCCTTCGGTAAACGTTGCCCCATTCAATTTGTAGATGTGGATTAGATTTAGGGACCATATAAGCAATGAGCTGCCCCACAGATTCAGTCCTGTAAGATTTTGGTCATTTACACAAATGGAACATTATATGCCAATGGAAACGGAGGTATTATTTGAGTTCACAGACCTCAAGGATTAGTCAGGAATTAAGCATAGAGTTAAGAATGATAGTTCAGAGTTTCACAGAATCACAGAATCCTCTAGGTTGGAAAGGACCCTGGAGTTCATCTAGTCCAACCGTTCGCCTAGAACAGTTCCCACCTACAGCATATCCTTAAGCTCTAAATCAACCTGACTCTTAAACACCTCCAGGGATGGGGACTCCACCACCTCCCTGGGCAGCCCATTCCAATGCCCAGCAACCTGTTCTGGAAAGAAATACTTCCTAATATCTAGTCTGAACTTTCCCTGGTGCAACTTGAGGCCATTACCTTTAATCCTATTGCCTGTTACTTGGTTAAAGAGACTCATCCCCAGCTCTCCGCAACCTCCTTTCAGGCAGCTGTAGAGGGCGATGAGGTCTCCCCTCAGCCTCCTCTTCTCCAGACTAAACACCCCCAGTTCCCTCAGCCGCTCCCCGTACGACCTGTGCTCCAGACCCTGCACCAGCTCCGTTGCCCTTCTCTGGACACGCTCAAGTAATTCAATGTCCTTTTTGTAGTGAGGGGCCCAAAACTGAACACAGGAATCGAGGTGCGGCCTCACCAGTGCCGAGTACAGGGGTCAGATCCCTTCCCTGTCCCTGCTGGCCACGCTATTGCTGACACAAGCCAGGATGCCATTGGCCTTCTTGGCCACCTGGGCACACTGCTGGTTCCTGTTCAGCTGGCTATCAATCAACACCCCCAGGTCCCTCTCTGACTGGCAGCTCTCCAGCCACTCCTCCCCAAGCCTGTAGCGCTGCTGGGGGTTGTTGTGGCCCAAGGGCAGCCCCCGGCATTTGGCCTCATTGAAACTCCTGCAGTTGGCCTCAGCCCATGGCTCCAGCCTGTCCAGGTCTCTCTGCAGAGCCTCCCTACCCTCGAGCAGATCAACACTCCCACCCAACTGGGGTCATCTGCAAACTGACTGAGGGTGCACTCGATCCCCTCGTCTAGATCATCAATAAAGATGTTAAACAGGAGTGGCCGCAAAACCGAGCCCTGGGAGACACCACTCGTGACCGGCCACCAGCTGAATTTAGCTCCATTTACCACAACTCTTTGGGCCCAGTCGTCCAGCCAGTTTTTTACCCAGCGAAGTGTGTGTTTGTCCAAACCTCAAGCAGTCAATTTTGCCAGGAGAATGCTGTGGGAAACGGTGTCAAAAGCCTTGCTAAAGTCGAGGTAAACAACATCCACAGCCTTTCCCTCATCCTCTGTCATAGAAGGAGATCAGGTTTGTCAGGCAGGACCTGCCTTTCATAAACCCATGCTGACTGGGCCTGATCATCTGGTTGTCCCTCATGTGTTGCATGATGGTGTTTAGGATGAGCTGCTCAAGACATCTGCCTAAGTCCAAGGCCATCTTTGATGATCTAAAAGGCCTTTTATTTTCACTACCTGTCCTAAAATTTGAGAGGGGACAGGGTACTCAGACAGAACATATGTTATTGAGCAAATATCCAGTTTTCTGTCTGCGTTGGTTTGTGTGGCCAGCTGTGTTAGCAATGTGTGTGTGCTACTGGGAATACATGCTCAGCATTGCCACTGGCTGGACCTGGGGACATGGAGCCACAGCAGCCTCACATCTATGAAGCTGGGACTGGAGGTGGCCACCTGCATCCTGAAGTCCACCAGATGTGGCATCCTTTGACAACATAAATTACAGAAAAACAAAAGGAATCAGAAAAATAAAAAGCCATCAATGTTAGGGCATCCTTTTCTCAGAAACTCAACTAAGCACACTGCTTTGTTAAAGGGAGCTGTCCACATTTCTTGGTTTTCAGGGAAAAGAAATTGTTTCACAGATTACTTACTGCAGATATTTCAGCTGAGATCTGAAGACAGTTCATTTCCTCCTGGCCACACTTTACATTCTTTCCTAGGGCAAAAGCCCTGTGAAGCTGTCTTAAACACTTAATGGAGAATTCACTGTGTGCATGATTTTACTACCTGTGTTGTACCCTGGAAATATGCATAAATCAAAATGAAACCTGCGTTATTTATAACAGAAGTTGGCAGGATAGATTACCATAACTTCATTTTAGTGATCTTCAATAGCTACAGTCAGGAAAAGAGAATGCTTTCCCTGAAGTCTCTCCCATGAAAAGAAAACGTCTGTCCACAGATATAACATCTCGCATATGCCTCACTTTCCTCCCTGAGGAAGCAATTAGTGTAATTTCTAGAAGAGACAAGCCATTCTTAATCTGTGGATGCATCAGGGATCTAGATTTACTTGTGAATAGTTTTACTTGATTTAGGAACTTCATACTGTGCCCAAGGCATGGACCCAGCATACTTAACTTGATTTTATTTCCTCCTTGTTATTATCTCCTAGCTTGTTGTGATTACTTCTGGCCTCCTCTGCTCCCAGTTTGTCAAGCAGCAAAAAATTTAGGAGCGGTAACCTTGAGTTAACTGAAAGCTTCTGTAAAATGAGCAGACTAATATGATTGCATGAAATTACAGATTAATATGGATATTTTTTGTAAAAAATTAATCGGCTCTGAATAGGAGTTCTTCAGAAAGATAAAAATATTTTGGAAAGGGTTTATGAAAGTTATCTTAGAGGCCAGAGTGTCTTAGAGACCCTTCTAAAAGCATGGCAGAACTGGATAGCTTGTGCACACACACAATATAATGGTAATGGCAGAAAAACATTTAAGACAAGCCAATGTACATAACATACAACTGATAGGCACTAGAGTTGGATGGGAATGTCTCCTTAAATGAATCCCTAATAGGAAATACTTTGTGTAGAAAAAAATTGGTGATACTTTTTCTCTAAAACAATTCATTGTGTTTGGAAATGGATGTGAACTGAAATATTTTCATTTATTGAACTGTTTATAAATTCTTGTTTTCAAGTAATTTAATAATAAACAGTACTCTCCGCTTATGGCAAGGTGTGGCTTGAAGCATTTTTCTCATGAGCTTTCTCGATGACTTTTCCTTCTAAATTACAATGTATCATTTTTTTTTTCAGCAGTATAGCTGGTCTTGAGAAGTATAATTCAGCCAAGGACTGAAGACATTAGAGAAAAATAAAATACCAGTTCCTTAAGTGATGATTCTCAGGACATCATAGGAAAGTGTCATTTCATCCTGAATTGATTCAAAGTGAAATATTATTTTGTTGCATATATTCATTCATTGTAATGATTTCTTAATTTCCCAGTAATTTTCAGTCGTGCAAATGTTTCCATATTTTATTTTAGGTTCCATTTAGCCCAACAACAAATACTACTAAAATACTTTTCCACAGGATGGAAATTTCAGTATTTGTTAACTTTATTAGTAACTTTTGTAGGCTTATAATTGGTTTATTTAAATTATCATGTTTTAATAATAATCTTGAGAGGTGCAAGTGTCAACATAATTAAAAAAAAAAGTTTTAAGGTGCAGGATCAGCAATTAGTGGTGCCACTACCATCTAGTGGGAATCTTTTTTGCTGCACTACGTCTGCAGTGGTGCTCTGGAGTTGCAAAGGGATGTGTCTGCTTGAAGGACTTCAAGCATATTTGCTTGTAGAGGAGCAGAGACATGAATGTTCATATCAATTTCTCTTTTAAAATTATTTATAACATCTGTCTTTTATTACATTTAATAATTTCTAATATAATAATGTCCAAAACATTTTTAATATATAAATGTATTTGTCCCTCTCTTTAAATTCCTTTTTTCTTCTCTATATTCATTCTGATTCGACCCGTTGAAGTCAATATATAGTTTGAGTTTGTTTTCTTTAAATCGATTGTCTTGTAAATTCTTCTGATCAGAAGAAAAAGAAAAAACTGTGTAAGATATGACTTATGATCATACAGGCTAAATCTCACTTGGTGTCCTTTATAAATATCCCAAACAGTGTCTTATAGAAAGCTCAAATTTCATTCTTGATATATGGAATAAAAGATATAGCAAAAAAATATTATAGTTCAATAATAATTTTGAACAGAGTATGTAACCTTCCTGACACTTTTTCAGTAGGACTTCAGTGCAGTGTGGAAAAGCAACCTTTGCTGATCAGCTGTCATAAAATATGAACAGAAATATCAGTGTACTGTGACCAATGTATCTTCCAGCTCCACTACTGGACAGGAACATCAGAGAGCTGTCTTTCTGTGTTCCTGACATAAAAATCCACAAAAAATAGCTTCAGATGAAAATCAGACTCAGCATAGGAACAGCACAACCTCATGAGGTTCACTTACTACACATCATAGTCAATTCCCGCTTTTAAAAAAGTAATGCACCCAGATACTGCAATAGCGCTTTTAAAAAGGATCTCAGAGGGGTCAGTTACTGTTTAATAATGTCTTGTAACATTGTTTTGAATTTACTTTACTGGTAGCTAACTACTGCACTCTGCCTAAAAGCACTGATTGAACCTTTGGGCTTAAAATAAAATATATTGAAACAAAATAAAGAAGAAGGGTTTTTTTTCATTCTCATTAGATGTCAAGAAAAACGTATTTTTATAACATCCTGAAGGACAAAAACCAAACTTCTAAACACAAGATATTTGATGTATAATCTAGAGAGCATTTAGAGATATGAAAAATGTTTAAATAAGTTTCAGTAGTTTTCCTTTTAAAGGGAAACTTTTCCCATGATTTACTATAAATTACAATGTGACTCCCTGCAGCCCATTGCTGGTGGGAGGAGCAACGCACAGCATGGGAAGAATGGAGGGATGGGGGAAGGTGTTTTTAAGATGTGTTTATACTTGCCACTGTCTATCGTGTTTGATTGTTAAATTAAGTGGTGGTGGTGGTGTTTGAATTAAATTGATGTTCTTTTTCTTCCCCTAATGAATTTATCTTTTGACTGTGACCATAATGGGTGAGACATCCCTCCCTGGCCTTATCTCATCGCCCAAGCCTTTTGTCTTATTTTATTTTCTCTTTCCCACTCCTGAGGGGGAAGAAGTGAGTGAGCAGCTGCGTGGTGCTCAGTTACCCCGTGGGATCAAGCCACAACATATGGGAAAAAAAAAAAATCTGATAAAGATTCATATTTTGAGACATAACTGTAAAGGTAACCCTGCTGAATTTCTCCCTTAAATCTTTAAAGTGAGAAAATCACAATATTATTTGCATGTATTTACTACAATTCATTTTCTTTATGTACACAAGTCTCCCAAAGATTATAGTTGTTCTACATGACCATAGTTTTTCTACATGACTTGTGACATTGCTTTATCCTTCCACAATATCACACTCCTTACAGAGGAGTCTGAGTATATGTCATATAGGAAATGAATATGGCACAAATTCAAATTTTATTAAAGCTTTGGCTTTGGCTCACCGTCTACCACCAAAAGTTTTAAAAATACTCCTGAAATGATGATGCAGCTTTTCTGTTTCTCCTTAGATTTCCCAGAGCTACCTAATGCTATATACACTGAAAATTTGAGCAACAGGCTGAACTTCATTTTTACCTCCTACTTTCAGATGAATTAGATAAGGTTAATGCTGTAATAGGGTCATGTTAACACAGGTGCTGTGCCTACAAGGCATGGGATGCATTTGGTTGTAGTGACATAGTATTTAATCACTTAATTTTTGTTTTTTTTCAGTCATCAAACAGGTCAGTGAAACTAAGGTATACATAGAGTCTGATATTTCATATTTAACTCTCTGTTCATGAACCCCTCTTTTTTTCAAACATTTTCTGCAAATTGCAATTAAATGCACAATGTGTGTAAATGTAAGATAATGAATTGGTCATAATTTATTTGCTTCTCTTGCAGACTTTCCTCATTCTCTGTTTCATATGTGTTGTGTCAAATTTATCATCTAACATCATGTTGTTTCTGTTCCCTAATTAAATGAACAGAGGACAAATAAATGATTGCATAGAAAATGATGCACTTAATTCTGAGAAGCTCTCATTTATGCTAGAATTAGACAAATGAGTGACATCTTGGCATTATGCAAAATTTTTCAGGTACAAGTCAATGACCATATGAATACTAATAAACAATAATTGATAGCACAGCTCTCTGAGAAACACAGAAAAATCTTGATAATCTCTTCAGATCACTTTTGTACTACTCAGATAAATTTGTTGTGTGTCACAGTTGCAGTGCAGAGCTGGTGCGGGAGGTGCCCGGCGCCGTGAGGGCAGCGCTGCTCGGGTGCCGCAGGGCCGCAGCCCGGGGCTGCCTTTGCTCTCAGGCCTCGCGGTGGTTGGGGCCTTTGGCCCGCGGGAGCCGCTGTTGGCTACCGGTCAGATTGGGCCTGGGGATCAACGGAGGCCCCTGGGCAGCCATCGGGAGCTCGTCCCCTGGAGCAGCAGCTGCCCTCAGGGCTCTCCCCACGGGTCAGGACGCTGCCCGAGGAAACTCCTCGAGGGGCCTTGGGTCGGGATCTGCCCTGAGCAGGCCCTCGAGGGTGAGAGCCCTCACTGCCCAGGTGAGTGAGAGCCTGTCGGGTGCCGTTAAACCCCAGGGAGCGGGGCTTTGTAAAGCCTCTTGGGTGCCATTAAACTCTAGCAAGTTGTTCTGTTTTTCTCTCACAGACATTCAAACCTGTAATTTGTGGAGGGCTAGTTAATTGTGTTGACAAAATGTTCAATTTTTGATGGTTGGTTGTTTATTTGAGAGCCTCTCTAACAGACGTTCATCATGTCACTGATGTACAGTTGTTTTGTTGTGTGTTTAATTACATTTACTACTGTGTGAGCTGCCCCTATCCACCAGAAACCATTTGTTTTAGCTATTAACTTGTATTTTTTGGACAGATGAAATGATAATATCATGAGCTATAAATTCACATACATGAAAAGCTATGCCACATATCCACAATAACTTCTGAACTTAGTTATTTCCTGTGAAACCTATGCTATTTATTTTACAACAGTTACCATTAAAATCCTGGTCCCTCAGGACTTTATGGTTAGCATTAAATTATAATATTATGCAGTTTATAATAATATTCTACACCATAAATATAGCCAGAACAGCCAGAACTATTGGGAAAGTTTGTATACTTATAATCATAAAGCCCACAGAACCAGAACAGTGCAGATCAAATGAAAATCAGGTTCCTAGCAATATAATTTTCCCATTACAAAAAATAGAAGCACAAATTACATCTCAAACCCCTTCTTCCCTTTTTTTTTACCAAATCAACCACCAGTATGCAGTTCGTCCTAGTGCACTGCCACTGTAGCCCTATCTGTTGCATGGAAGTATTCAGTGCCAATTTTTTTTCTGACCATGCTGATAAACCAAGTACAATCTCAAAATTCTGGTCATATTGTTCCCAGAGATGTCAATATCAAGAAGATTTCAAAATCTAAACTCTTTATTTTCTCTCCTTGACAGGATCCTCAGGATGCTTATATTGATTTACAGAGTATTTTCAATCCATAATGGATAAGCACTTTTATAGTCACAGACTATAGACACAAACAAAAGTCACAAGTATTTATGAAGTTACAAAAAAAATATTACAAGCTGCAAAACCAAATAAATTGTCAGTTGTGCAAAATTGCAATCGGTATAGCTCCCATTGTTCATGAAGAGTAATCTGGAGCTTCATATATTAATTTGCTCAAACCTACTACTGCATGTGTTCAAAGCACACAGCTAGTCAATATTGTGACTCCTGCCTGGTGATGTCCAATTATTTCAACCCCTAGTCCAATCACTTCCCACTTCTCTCTGCTGAGATGGATGAGCCACCTGAGACTAATCCATGAAAATTAGTTTGTCGTCTTTGTACCTGTGCATTTGCGGAGGTTTCTTCCTTTTCTATTATATTTTCTGTCATCAGTAAATTTTACTGTCTCTGAACTCTATTCTTCACCAAATCATTTACACCCTAAGTGAAAAACTGAGGTATGAATTTGATGTTTGCAGAGCCTCTCAGCTCCACCTCCACCATTGCCTTTCGCATTTTAATTGTGTAACCCCAAATATTCAGACAGCAGGTATATAGAGTTTGTGCATAAGTACCTAGCTCTTCAGTCTCTACAAGCCATATGAAAAATCAATATAATCAGTCTGTATGAACGTTCTTCAGTTTTTATTCTGAATTGCAGAAAAGGATTAATAATGACTCTCTGCTCCTATAGACTAGAAGTCAGTCCCAAGTATGCTGTTATCATATAGAATATCTTTTCCACGTCAGACAGAATATCTCTATTGATGAGTGAATACAACAAATACCTTCCTTTTACGTAAATTCTATTTTTTCAATGTGTTTTGTCCAATTTGTTTTTCTTATTCCTGCAAGATTTTTGTTAAGAGTATGTCTCACAGCTTTTTCATATATATGCTTAAATTTAGTCTAGGTAGCAATTATGCCTAATTCCTCACACTTTAAATACAATAATGGAATGAATATGCTCAACATATCATAATTCAAACTGCAGAAAATTGCATTTGCTTTCATAAGTTCATAGGATTCTGTGCTTGTTAGTTGTGTTGGTCTGGAAGTATGACAATGCCCTTTGGCAGTTTTTTCCATCACCCTTGTATATACCACACTTATCTTCATGGTATTTTGTTCATATTCTGATCAGAATATTAAAAAAAATTATATATGATATATATTTATAGATTCACATATTTCCATCTGACAGGCAGAGGTGATATGATCTCTATATAAAACACACACACACACACACACACACACACACAATCTCTGTATGAGCTGAACTTTGCTAATCAGTCAGGCAGATGAAGAGCCCACTGAAGGCATGGGGCTTCAAATATCTTCCAGTTGAGTATCTAACATCTATTTTAATACCTTGCAATGTCTTTCAAAGCTGTTATTAGGTTTCATAATGTTTACATAAGTTTTATCCATCCATGGTCATTTCTCCAGAAGCAGTTTTACTTCCTCTACCCTATCTATATTTAGTAGTTTACCAGACTTGTTTTCCAGTCTTTTTTCCCCCTGTAATTTGGCCCTCTAGGGTAAACATAATCACTGTTCTGTCTGATGTATACTTTCTAAATCTTGCCTAATAATTGCCACTGTCTACAGTTTCTTTGTAATGCAAGCACTCGTTCATAGATCTGTGAGCGTCTTTATAGATTTGCAGGTCTGATGAGGGATCATCCATGTCTCTTCAATGATAATATTATTTTTCACAGACATATCCAGACAGACATATAGATCCATATAAAGATATTGGATACATTAGTACTGATTCACCAGCTGGGGTATTTTGTATCAAATAATGACTCAAATCTGAATGTTTTAATGTAAAAATAACTCTGATTTGTGTGTGTTTGCACAGCATTGAACATGACTAGATTTAATCATTATTAAAACTTCACATATTAATTTAATTTAACTTTACCAGTAGTTATGCCTATAGATCCTTAATTCATTAAATTTCTCACTTTTTACTATGGATAGGTTTATAGTGCTTCAGGGAATGAGGCATTTACCCTTGATTAAAGCTTTTGTACATGATCATAACAGCTATAAGAGAAACTGGCCTACTGCTGATTTTGTAGTAGAGGAATGTTTTCTGGATCACCTTTATGTTTAACATTATATAGGTTTGCATAAAAAGTTATTGAAACTGTTTCTTCTTTTCTTTATTCCCTAGGCAGTTGTATGCATTGATGTTGAAAGTACTACTTCACTGGTATGTGACTAGCAACAGGAAGCATTTTAAAAGCTTCTGTTGTATTAAATTTTCCTTTTTTTTTTTTTTTTTTTTCCATTCTGTCATTTCCATTCTGTCAGGCAAAAAGTGTCTTTCAAGTTTTTCAGAAAGTCACAGAAATACTGTTTAGTTTGGTGCAGGTTCTTGGTGCTGTACTTTCTTCAATTAATAATGGAGCTATTTTAATTTACTTAACACTGCTGAAATCCATGCCACTCTGCCAATTTTCTAAACTTGTTTCAAAACATCAACTCATGATGTGTTGTGGGTGAACTGTATGGTTTTTCCATGGAAGATCTAGTCTGTGGTACAGACACCATGTAATTCAGAAGATCTGCTTTTTAACCCACTACCACAGAGCTCACCTTGTGTTGCTGAAGCACAAAGATTAATTACTTCTTCTGTTATTTTTATTTATGTGTGCTTTTTCACAAATCGTGGCAGTCCTACTTTCCATGCTACATAGGTTCTACTGACATGAAACTTCAGGTACCTGAATATTCATAGGTGCATATCTTAGCAATAGTTTCTGGAGGATCTACTGAAGATTATCAGCTATAATTCCCTACATTTCTAACTATATTTTTATGAAATTTATGAATGAAAAATTTTACTTTGCTTTATTTTGGAGAAGACCTAGCTTGAGTGGAAGAGGAAAGAATAAATGCTGTGGTATGCAAAATGCAAGAAATAGTAAGGACATTTAGTGGAAGAAGGAGAGATACCTCACTAAGAACAAAGAAAGAGCATGGAAGAGGCCTGAGTTTACCTGGAAATAGGAAAGGGGAATTTTATTACTACAGTGAGGAATTAAGAAATAATAATGGTGAAAGGGTAAATTATGAAAGAGTGGTGTCACAATAGATTCCCAGCAAAATATGACAGGATGAGACAGCTCTGGGAAGCATAGCAGCATTCAGTGAAACAAACATGAAACAAAGAAATGTAAGAGAGAAAACACTCATTCTCAAGTAGAGCAAGTTGCTATCCACAAATGGATTCAGAAGTGGTAGCTACTAATAGTTGCAGTATTTGAATCTGCAGATATCACCATTGATCCAGTTGTATCTCTAGGAATGTGATCTATTTGTCATATAGTCAAGGTGACTATGTCCCTTTCCCTTACCACTATTTCTTATGTATAGCATAGACTGTAGGGACCCACCACACACGTAATAAGTGAGTAAGTTCCTCTGGGTACTTCTTATTTAGGTAAGCTAAAGCTCTGAAACTCCTTCAGTGACTAAAGAAGGATTCGTGGGATACTAATTTAGGACTCTAGGTTGAAATTGGAAACACACACTACTCCATAGTCTTTCCTCAGAGTTTTTCAAGTGAAAATTGTTACAAAATTGAGCTGATGCTCTGATTTATTTGTGAATAAAAAGCTGTTCATAATTTTATTGTATTTCTCTCTGTATAGACAGTGACATTTATTTTAAAAACAAAAGGCTGTATCATGAGCAGAACTCTAGGATTCAATAGCTGATATCAAATTGTTCTGTTCTATTTTTTTTTTCAGTACATAGATTCTTAGAGTGTATGTCTTATCTACTATCACTTTACTAGTTTTACAGTACATGAAAAAGAAATAGTGACTCTCTGGAATTATGTTTGTTAGCTGAAGCAATTTAAGACCATCTTTGATTAGAGTAAGAAATAAATTATTATCTGCCTATTTTTAGCTATGGTATTAAATTGTTGCAGTTGGAATGAGTTCTTTTAGGAGTCCATATGGTTTTAAAATAGGAAAAATTCAGGCCAAAAGGAATGAGATTTTAATTTCTTATCTCTAGTACTCAGATGAAACAAGGCAGCACCGAGTGTTCAGCTGCCATGAAAATGTTTTGAATAAGTACCTTTTAAATGTAAACATACACATTTGGTCTGTTCAAAAGATCTATGGAATTAGAGGCAGAAATCTCCTTTGATTGTTGGTAACTTTATGTGAAAAGATGACCATATATAGGAGAAAATTGCACCTTGTATGTACCATTGACATTTCCCTTCCAAGCTTTATTCTAACAGCAGACTGCACCTGAAAATAGAATTAATTTAAACTGAGTCTTTAATAAGTAGTCAGATGCAACAGCATAAATAATGAAATGCAGAGCTTGACACAACCATCATTGTGTATTCAGAGTACAGTCAGCCAACTGACTCAGTGTGGAGAAAGAAATTCAAGCAATTACCTATTCTGTAGATAATTTCTTACCTGTTAAGTGTATAACTGAGATACTGTGGGGGTGGGAATCGTATAACTCTAAGGAAAACATATTTTAAATACTAATGCAGTAAGAAGTTGGCAGCTTTTAAAAGGTCACCATTCTGCAAGATTTTAAGGATGATCCCCCTTTGTAGTACTGTTGTTAAAAACAAATTATAGATTGTGATAAATAGATCTTCACCCTGTCATTTATTTTGGCAAGTAATAATATTATAAACTGGTTTTAAAACATGATATCATTTGCTGGTCTTATTCAAAACCAAACAGCATCTACCAGAGTGGCAGGATGTCAGATATGTTTGATAGTGAGTATATTAGTAGCTTGTGTATATACTACATAGTGTATTGTAGAGAGTAAATATAAATATATTTAGAAAAGCCAGTAGTAGTGTCTTTGCGTGCAACTCCTGTACAAAGGAGTTTCAAAGTAAACACTTAAAAAATCTTAACAATATTTTAAAAAATCTTAGTTTCTAAGAGATGCTAAATATTTAAGAAAAATTATGATTTAGTCTCAATGGTTCACAAAGTTGTATGTGCAAGTGAAATTGCTTGCATGATAGTGAGACTTCTTTATCATTTGCAGCTTTATATTTAGATTAATCAGAAGAGCCTTCAAAGCAAATTTCACATAGAGAACAATTCTGCTATGAAGATAATAAATAAGTTCTATTACAAAACCTAGTTTTATTGCATCAGTGACTTACCCCTCCATTATTTTTAAAGGTGAAACACATTGATTATCCTATGCTCTGGTAGCATATATACTAAAGTCATTTCAGTCCGATGTAACTACATCAGCTTTTCCAAAATGGGCCTGTGTAGAAGATATTTGACATAACAGCGATTCTTGGGTTGTGTGTCTTATACATTCAACAAATATTATTACTGCTACCAGTATAAATTTTAGGGTTTTTTATTGCTCTCCCCTCCACTACCACCACTGTTTCCAGACTTGCTAATTAGAGTTTAATTCAAACCTGACTGCAATGATTTGCATGACTCCAAGAAATGCTTCATGCCTAATTTGTCTGAAGATGTTGGAATCAAATATAACACAGTTGAAAGAGAGAAATTCAGATAGCTTAACAATTAAAAATAAGCCCACTACAGTCTGCCTTTCAGGTCACTAAATGACCTAAAAGAAAAGTGTCATTCTAGGATTTCCAAGCCTAAATCTCACACCTGTCATGTCATTTCTAAGTAATAATTTTCATTTTAGAATTATACAGTGATACTTTGTGCTTTGCATCATTACATTTTACTCCCTTTTATTACTCTTGCTCTCACCAATAATGAGTTTTCTCTGATATTTTGTTCCTATGCTGCATAGATTAGGAGACATTATTATTATTATTAACTCCCTTCTACTTTTGTCCCAATAATATTTTCAGACAATTTTTGCAGTTTCTTCCTTTCAGGAGAGTTTGTCTTCTCTTTTTGAAGAGATAATGTTCATAATCATTCTGATTCTACTATCTGAAAGGTGAAACCTCTTTTATTTCCTTGTTGAAAAAAGTTATCAAAGAAACCTTTGAAGTTAGTATGGCATGAGGTCATTCTAGCAAATTCATGTCATCTTTAGTGCCATTTACCGTTTATCTCCATCATCTTGGTTGTGTTTGTTTTTCGAGAAAATTTGCTCTAAATGTTTTTCCCTTAGCCTAACACGCAGAAACTTCTAAACATTTTAGCATTTTTTTCAAAAATGTTAAACTAGAACCAGTCAATGAGAATTACATTTTTTTTCACTTGAAAGGTCTGAAGTAAGGAATAATCATTGGCAGTTGAAAACTGACACATGACAGAAGCTGTAAACCCGCCTTAACATTTCCATCTCTTACTAGCTTTAGTTACAAATCAGTACTGAATTACTTTCCCTGGATAACACTGGGGTAAAATAATTGTATGATTCAGAGATGGTTCCGTTCACAAAAAAAGTATGCAGTATGTCTCTTCCCTATATTTATATAACAAAAACTATTAAAATATTATTAAAAATTTGAAGGAAAATAGCAATTTTTTAAAATCATTAAAACTGTTGATTTGCAATCAGAAGAGAAGAAAAAAGAAATGGATTAAGAAAGAGTCTAAGAAAACTGGTTTATGGGTCATTGTTTTGAGAATAAGTATTTCCATTTGCAATATTGGCTAGTGTTACATCCGATTTTAAGTATTTCCATCTGCTAGTATCCTGAAAGAACATGAAGCTTGAGATGCATGTTTGTGTGACAGGTTAGATTCCGTTCATTAATTATGCAACATAAATAAGTCTCTGTATTAAGTATAAAATAAAAAATCATTAGAAAGAGCTCTTCTAATATATTAATGAAGTTTCTAAATTGCAGAAACCAACCTGAAACCGTATTTTAAAATGAAATCTTTTCTCTCTGAGAAAGCAACTTTTTGCAAACTGTTTTTCTTTATAGTATTTCTCTCTCTTGTGGGGCACATCTGTTAAAGTATTATTAGTTTTGGCATTTTCCAGCCTCCTAGTGGATGATTTTCTCAAGTCTTTTGCTGGAGAACGTGTGTGAAGTGGTAACTACTTTCAGCACATACCCTTTCATTTATCCCTTCTTTGAGGTAAACAAATCCAGTAGTTTCAGTCTCTCCTCACAGGAGATTTCTCTGTGTCCTTGCTCTTTCTCACTAGCACTGTCTGAATCTCTAATGCAAAATCAAATTATCCTTTGAGGGAGGAGGGAGAGCAGACCCCCATTGTCTCCAGTATACTAAAGGCATAATAATATGCATTCATGTAGCCTGATTATTTGTTTGACTGAAACTGCTTACTGAGCTGTAGTTTTCACTGAGCTGTCTGCAGTGATACTCAGGCTCTTTTCTGAATTAATACCAGAATTTTATAACCCTATAAATTGAAAGAATGAATCCATTTATTTGCTCTTCAGCATGCATTTATCAACATACTCTGTCTTCATCCCTATTCACCTGTCTCAAGGGGTCGCTCTAAAGTTTCTCAGAACTCCTCTGTACTTGGTGAATCAAAATGACTGCAAACATTGTTACTGGACTGTTTTCATCCCTTTTCTTGGCATTGTAACGGGTTTATAACTTTGATCACTGAAAGCCTTATGGGAAGCTTGTTAAGAATGTAAGTATCAGCACATTGATATTATTATTTTACTATTAAACTTGGACTGGTTTCCATACAAAATTACATAACTTCATTCTGCTCTGTAACTGTGTGTGGGTAGAGACAATGTAAGTCTTTACTTGCTAATGATGGAATCAGTCTCAATGAACCTAATTCAGTGATGAACAATTTCAGTGGTTACTACTATTGAAGAATTTCTTTAGAAAATCTGAATCTGTCAACCTTACTATTCTTTTTCATATTTAAACAGAACGCAAAGAATTTTCTCCCATTGGAAAATGATTGAGATTAGAACAACATTATTCTGAAGTGGGATGAAAAGTCAAAGTCTCAAAATTTCAATAACTAATATTCCTCTTCTCAAGTCAAAAGTGTATTTTGAGTTAACAAAATTATGCTTCAACAACTTTTTACAATTTAAACCTTTTCATTTATATGGGAATTACTACAATTAACATTTTGAAAAGACAAAATAGATAAGAAGTATTGAGCCAGATCTTTAACATTTTTTTCCTGAAGTGAGAAATTTTCTAAAACAAGGCTTTTTGTATGAGAAAATTGTTTTGTTTTGTTTTTTAAATTGTCTGTTGACTATTTTCTGTAGCTGTAGACATTGTCTGCTGGTAATCTGTATGTTAGAGCTGTAACACTGGATGTGACAGTACCAGAGTAACTGCAGTCTGGAAACAACAGTGCTAATTTTGCCTCATAAAGAATGAGTTTAATCTCAGTGACAGTCATTCAGGTTTGTAGCCTGCAGACCTATAAGAATCTTTGATGAGGCATGTTACTGTCATGACATAGCATCATATTCCCTAAAACAACACAGAATTTACACAGTTTCAGAATCTTTTCTCTACAATATTAAAATAAGTATGTATTAGATTCCACATGTGTCCTGATCAAGATGTTCAGATTTCATTCTAAACATAAGGTCTTGTATTAGGTACAATGTACTTATTAAATTTCCCTCTCCTCCTCTCTTTTGGCAGCACAATGTTGTACCATTCTCCTGACACTGTTAGCTCCTTCTTGTGTAGATAGAGCAAATACTGGCAACAACTTCAATAGCAGAGAGACCTTGGTTGACTAAAAACTTTGTAAAGACCATAAACACTAGTCTACAGCTAGATCTGCATTGCTGCTAACAGATTTGACACTTTCAATTTGGGTGTCACAGTTAAAAGCAAAGTTTGAGATAATCTTGATTCTATTGTAAATGAAAATAAATACCAGAGGAACAAAGAACATTTTCTTTAAGGAACTAATGAATAAGATTCCATTTGCCTTCTTATCATACTCTTATCATTTAACAAGTTGTCAAAACACAGAACTGCTTTAAATATCAGACAGGCTTCAGAGGGTCCAAAGGAGGGACATGTTAATGATCAGAGGGCTGGAAAACCTGCACAGTGAGGGAAGACTGAAAGTATTAGGGCTTTTCACTCTGGAGAATAGAAGGCTCAAGGGGGACCTCATCACAGTTTTCCAGAACTTCAGGGGTGACTACAAAGAGGGTTGAGGGTCTCCACAAGCAACTGCATGGAGAGGACAAGGAGCAACAGGTGCAAGTTGCATCAGGAGAGTTTTCATCTTGATATAAGAAAGAGGTTTTTCACAGTGAAAACAACTGACCACTGGAACTATCTTCTCAGGGACGTGGTAGCGTCCCCATCACTAGAGGTTTTCAAGGCATGAGTGGACAGGGTACTAAATATTCTAATCTATGCTCCCATTTCCATGAAAGATTTGACCAGGTGATCATTTGAAGTCCCTTCCAACCTGGGCTGTTCTATGTTATCAATCATAACTGAGTTTCTCTACTGGTTTGTGGTCTGTCATTTTCTCAGAATACTAACTAGTACTCAGTTAAGCTCATGAAGGTGCTTTAGATGTTTATTGAGCTAGTGACTCCATGAATGGCTTCTTAGAGTGCATTCTGCAGGACAGGGTTTTAAAACAAAAATCTATATTATCATAATTCTTTCTGAATATATTTTTGACAGCTATCAGAGATTCTGTTATCATAGAAACATAGAATGGTTTGGGTTGGAAGTGACCTTAAAGACTATCTAGTTCCAACCCCCCTGCCATCGTCAAGGACACCTTCTACTAGGTCAGGTTGTTCAAAGCCCTGTCCAGCCTGGCCTCGAAGACTGCCAGGGAGGGGGCAGCCACAGCTTCTCTGGATAACCTGTTTCAGTGTCTCACTACCTTCACAGTGAAGATTTTCTTCCTTGTATCTAAGCTAAATCTGCCTTCTTTTATCTTAAAACCATTACCCTCATCCTATCCTTACACTCCCTCATAAAGAGTCCCTCCCCATCTTTTCTGTAGCCCCCTTTAAGTACTGGAAGGCTGCTCTAAGGTATCCCCGGAGCCTTCTCTTCTCCAGGCTGAACAACCCCAACTCTCTCAGCCTGTCCTCATAGGGGAGGTGCTCCAGTCTCCTGATCAGATCTTCATGGCTCTCCTTTAGACTTGCTCAAGCAGGTCCATGTCCTTATGCTGGGGGCCACAGAGCTAGACACAGTACTGCAGGTGGGGCCTCATAAGAGTGGAGGAGAGGGGAAGAATCACCTCCCTTGACCTGCTGGCCACACTTCTCTTGATGCATCCCAGGATACAGTTGGCTTTCTGGACTGTGAGCACACACTACTGGCTCATAGTCAGTTTTCATCCCCTAATACCCCCAAGTCCTTCTCCACAGGGCTCTTAATCCACTCTTTGCCCAGCCTGTATTTGTTCTTGGGATTGACCCAACCCATGTGCCGGACCTTGCACTTGGCCTTGTTGAACATGTTTGCACAGTCCCACCTCTCAAGCCTCTCCAGGTCCCTCAGGATGACATCCCTACCTCCAGTGTGTCAACCACACCACACAGCTTGGTGTCATCAGCAAACTTGCTGAGGTTGCACTCAATCCCACTGTCCATGTCACCAACAAACGTGTTAAACAGCACTGGTCCCAACACCAATCCCTGAGGAACGTCACTGGTCACTGCTCTTCACTTGGACATCGAGCTGTTGACCCCAATACTTTGAGGCGACCGTCCAGCAAATTTCTTATCCACCAAGTAGTCCATTCATCAAATCCGTGTCTCTACAATTTAGCAGCAAGGATGTCGAGTGGTACAGTGTCAAATACTTTGCACAAGTCCAGGTAGATGACATCAGTTGCTCTTCCCTTATCCACCAACACTAACCCCATTGTAGAAGGCCACCAAATTTGTCAGGCACAATTTGCCCTCAGTGAAGCCATGTTATCTGTCACCAATCACCTCCTTATTTTCCATATGCCAGAGCATAGTTTCCGGGAGGATCTGCTCCATGATCTTGCTGGGCACAGAGGTGAAGCTGACTGCCCTGTGGGTCGTGGGTCTTCTTTTTTCCCCTTTTTAGAAATGGGGTTATGTTTCCACTTTTCCAGTCAGTGGGAACTTCACTGGACTGCCACAACTTCTCAAATATGATGAATAGTGTCTTAGTCACTTCATCCTGACCTAAAATCTTCTGATTTTTAATCTCAGTTAGCTGGACTAAATATGTACATTCAGAATTTAACCTTTTATAGAGGCTTTGAGATTGTAGGCCACTTGAGTGAGAATACTATATTCTACAAAGGTTGCTTTGTGTCATAGGACATATCTAACTTCTAAAGCCTCTTCTACATAAACTAGGGGAACACACAAAACCCATCTGTTTTCCTCTTTCTGCTTCTAGCGGGGATAACTTCAACTGCAGCTTATGGAACAGTCTAAGGGGACTTAACTTTCCCCCTTCCCCTAGCTAATCCTCTTTCTTGCATACCTGTCACCACAGTGGAAAATTAAATGATCCCAGTGTCTGCATACCAATATGGCTTTGACTCCTTCAAAGCTACTTCATAATGTCTGAAAGTATGTCCATGTATTTATGCATGGTGCATCCTATCCCATACTCTCCATATATTTTGCAGTCTTGCTATATGAAGCTATCCTAATAATATGATTCCATTTAGGAACTAGAAATATCTCATATGACAAGAAGTGAGTATAGTACCTGACTCATGTAAGAGACGTCTACCACCTCTTTCTGCATTCCTAAGGAAGTAAATGTCTGCTCTGGTATGAGATACTTTTCTATCTGCTCTTCTGTAATCTACTTCTGCCTCTGTTAACAGAGACTGAAAGTTGCCTTAAAGATAGCATCGAGAAACACCAATTAATATTTTTATGGCAAATTTGTGTGGACAGCTTTTCTAAATCCGGTATAAGCAATGACACAGTATTGCGTCTGTTCCAAAAATATGACGGGAATCTGTTACCCAGGACGTTGTTCTTTCTTCTTAGTCTAAAGTGAAGGAATAGAAAATAGTTCTCCAATTTTTATCATCTCTTGAATTTCCAAATATCTGTATCTTGTACTCCATACCTTGACAGCCAATCTCAGATGAGTGATTTAGTGGGTTTTTTGTTTGGTTTGAAATATCACTGGACATTAGACACTCCTTCCCTGCATTTGCTTATTTTTTTCTTCTTTTCTGTCCCTACCAGTTGAAGATTAAGATACTAATTTGAATACTCTGCATGATAACATGTTGTAACTGCACAGTCAGATTGATCTATACAGCAGCAGCTTTTTCTCAATATAACCAAGTGACAGGATGTTTGATACCCATCAATTTTCAAGTTCCTAAATAACAAAGAAAGAAGTTAATTGCTTTATGTAGTTGCTAGAACAGCAGCTGTAAACTGTGTACAAATGGTAAAAAATAATTAAACCTGCTTCGGTGGTGAATAAAGGTTGAACAGAGAAGCTTTAAAGGAAATCAAGTTCCCACTGAGGCGTGTTAATTACTACGTTCACATTCTTGCTTTACTTGAAAAATACTTCAGACTTAGCTGAAGACGTTAGACTTTCAATCTTAGGTCATGTCATTACTGTTTCTTATAGTTTAGTTTGCTTAGAGCAAAAATAAGGAAGTGTTGCTTTTTATTAATGAAGAAGGAAAACAATTTAAAAACTTCAAAAAAAGAAGGAAATAAAAGCAGACATATCAAAATGGAAGTATTACTACAGTCAGTCTTTTGCAATTGCAGTTGCAATTGTTAAGAACAGGACTATGCTACTAAGGATTCGGTGCTTTTCAGTTGTAAATATAAACTCATTTCAACCAAATATTGTTAATGACAAGTACTAATAAAAACCATGCTGGTGTCAAGGGAAGAAAACAAATGAGGTTGAAGATTATAAACCAAGGGCTGAGTCTTGTACTATCTCCTCTGTCAAACTATCCCCTTTTTTGTTGTTTGCAGGATTTGACTCTAGGCAACACTTTCATAATTGACAGTTGACTGATAGTTTTGACAGTTGACATAAAATTAGATGCTCCACCCGGGAAAAGCTTGCAAAACTAATTGAAGTACAAGGAAAAGTGAAACATACCTGTTTTAACCCAACTGAGGAATTAGTATTATGTCAAAAGTTTTCTAGGGGTCCTCTACAGAGGACAGTTGCAATTTGCTATTCTAAAAGCAGTCATAGTACAAACAAAAGCAATAGTGCACACAAAAGGGTTCTTTAACCATCATTCAGGAAGGTGCTCCAGTTCTGAAAACCCCCATAAACATGTTTAAATCCTACTGTTTTAAGGACATATAAATAAATGCCAAATACGAATCATGTGTGGATGATATAGAGTATGCAAGTGCTTTACAAAATGTAGGGCCTGGTATGTAGTCTTCAGTGTAAATCGTATTTATTTATTTATTTATTTATTTATTTATTTATTTATTTGTGCCTACATTCTGTGACTGTGCTGTACCTTTGCCTTCACCAAATTTATCATCAAGATAAATCTTGGGAGGAGAAAACCCTGAAAAATAGAGTCAAGAATATGATTTCATAATCAGAGAAGCCAATTATAATTCAAGTTATTTCCAAAGAGACGGTTTCTTACTTGTCACCATCCTCCTTAAAGGTTCCTGATGCTTTTTTTTGCTAGTACTTTGTGTCAGTTTAGTCATCAGGATTAGGACCACACCTGTCTGAAAATAATTTTGGTTTACTGCTAGTTTTTTGTGTGGATCTGTTTGCTACCACAGCTGGCAGTGGAACCACAGGAGCAGTCATGAAGGGACAAGCAAGTGAGAAGAATATCCAGAGAGGGGTGGAAAGGCTGAACTGTGCTTCCAGCAGCAAGACAGGGTTAGGTTGGCTGAAACCAGACATGAAACCAAGTATCAAAATTTTAAAATAAACCTTACATTTTAATAGCAATTATTTTTTTCTCAAATATTAAGGGTAATTGGCATGACATTTAAGACAACTGTTTCGCCTGCAAAGGGAGACAACACAAAACCAGAAATATTTGCTTAAACTCAACATGAATTTGTATAGTGTGCAGATATGCTTCATAATGATAAAATAGTTTTTGCATTCCAGTAGCTATAAAAATACAGTTTTGAAAGTAATAAATGTTAGAAGGTGGCATATACCAGTATGTCTCCATTATTGATACTTGGTCTGCTCTGAATTATATAAATAGAAGGCCAGAATTACAGTAAGTTAGAGCCATACTGGAGACATATAATCACTAAGGATAGAAAAGTAATTCTGCTTTAACATAGTGCTTCCAGAAGCTTCTTATACCTTAAACAGTACTATAGTGAACTGTAGTTCCTAATGTGACCCTTTCCTCTTACCATTAGGGTTGGTCCAGGAGACTCAGAGAAAAAACTGAAATGTGAAATGCTTTCTAGTCTATTTGTTGAGTTGCTCATCTTCAGTATTATACAGATGGAATATGGCAAAAAAAAAGAAAAGAAGTCTGAGTAATGAACATTCCCATGCAAAACAAAAGTACCCATAAACGTTATAATTGAAATTCAAAGGGAAATAATTAATTTGAACAGGGAAAAAAATGTTTTTGTAACATTCCTTTTTTTCCCCAAAACATTGTGTTAGAACTCCCTAAACAACTGCATTAACAAATAAACAGGAATAAGATTGATCAGGTAATTTGCTTCTTCATTTTGTCTAGAAAACACAGTGACTGTCATAGCTGGGATACATTAGCAGACTCGTTTGAATTGATTATAGGTTGTTTAACAGTACGCTGCAAAAAATTCCCTCCCCTGTCAAAATTCCATGCATTGAAAGTTCTCTTTTACCCCAGCTATTCATTTTTTTCCTTCAAAAGCAGCTATTATGATCTATTATACCAAAAGTTATAGAACACTTAATCTACAAACCCTCAAATATTCTAAACCTCTGTGTCCTAAAAAGCCACATGACATTTTTGTCAGCAGTAATTATTGCCTACGAATGCAGGAGACTCACTTTCCTAGACTCCACCAACCAATTTAGTTCTTATATAAAGCACTCAGGAAGTTCCACTGGTGATTTGTACTACCTACCTACTGTGTTTACTTGTACATCTATTTTCACACTTTGGTGGAGTTACTGTCATACAGTACTATTGCTGTGAAATGTTTTAAGTAGTATGTAGCAAGTACAGTGTATTCACCTCTGTTATTTGTTTATATTTATGCTGTTGGTTTCACCCAAGAACAAATAAATCATTTGATAGTTTCAGAACTGCAAATGTTTGTCCTCTGAGAATATCCCCTGTGGACCACTCAGCAACAAGACCTGTGCAACACTATTTCTTCAAATAAGATCAAAGGCATTTTAAGTCACAAGAATATTGAAGCACACCAAAGAAAAATAAGTAGCGCATTTTTGCCCTTCACAACTTGCACAATCTTTTTCAAGTTTTTCAATACTTTTAATTTTTAAAGAAGCTTTCTTGTTTCTTCTAGAAACTTCCTAAATTTCAGCCCAAAACACTACTTGTCAATATTATAACCTGAGAAAATGTTGCATATGAATATATTCTATTAGCATCTATGCTGCCTAAAGTTGATTCATAAGTACTGTTGATTGATTATCCAGTTGCTGCAAATATAGACATTATAAAAATCCAACACGCATTTAACAACTGATCAGATACTATTCTATATGTAAATAGAAGAAGACACTGAGAAAATACTCCAACAGGATGATGAATATGCAAGGGAATTTATTATTAATATGAAATGACAAAACAAAGTATAAACCCACTTTGGAAATTCCAGTCTATTTCAAAAGGGAGAATCAAAGGAAAAAGGGAGGAAATTTAATACAATAGAAGTAAATTAGAATTGATTGCAGGAATAAAGTTATTTACCATAAATGGAAGAATGTTATAGATCTGAATTTGAGTCCAAGGAATTGTCTACTGAGATAATTGAGGAACCTTAAATTGCAGAAAAATGACCTGTGGAATAAAATAAAAATGAATATAATGGTACAGGAGCTCAGGAGTAGTCTTAGCTGGATTTTAAAAATTACCTGGTTGCAATATTTATTTAATATCTTCATAGAGGAGGTCTCTTATTCCACTAAATCTTTCATTCTGTTCAGTGGGATTATTTTTTTTCTAGAGTCCTAGCATATCATGTTGTAGTCATGGCTTAAAGATATAAAGGAATCAAGGGAGAAGTAACATCAGGGAGGAGTGGTGGTATTTTCTTTTGGAACAGCTGGTACTCCTCTACAACCCAAATATCTGGAGATCTTGTGTGATTATTAAAGTTTTTCATAATCAGAAACATTCAAGTCAGATAGACAATACTTTCTTCATGAACATAAAATGAAACATGAGAATAAATTTTTTACAATCAAAATTTAAATCGTCTGTGTAGTCCTGAGGCAAACAGTTAGATGAATTCAATCCCTGTACAAGAGTGTGCATTATTAAATAATTAAGAATATAGATGGTACAACCACAGCAAAGGAATTTGAATTCTTGCTAATCTTTGAAACACAAATTTAATGAGTTTAACTGCTAGTGTAGTCTGTATTTGTATACTTACTTGCCAGCTGACACGGAAGATTGAGAACAACAAAGCCAGTCAATAGGAAATTAGAGGCATATTGAATTACAAGGGCATGTAGTCCAAATCTAGCCTACAGTGCCTGGTACGGCCTTTGCCAGAGCACAACCAAGAGGGGCAGCTCACATTTTAAGTAGATGAACATTTATAATGTGCGGAAAATTACTATAATGAATTAATACAAGGGTTGCATTATTAGGTACAATAATAGATGCAGCATTTCAAAGGAGCACTTGTATTTGGTATCCTTTGTCTTGGACATAACAAAATAACCATCTTCACTTACTGGTGCATTAAACCTTTATATTTAGTAATTATTGACTTAATAGAAGAGACCTAGCATATTAACTAATTTTCATTACATTATTCAAATTATATTATGCATACTATATTAAATTTGATGTAATACAGTTTGATATTGATGTAAATATCCAAAGGTCTTAACATTTGTTATCGTAACACTTATTAAACATATGTAGATTTGGCAACATAAATTAAATATACTTCAGATAGCTTTTTTAGTCACAGTTTTCATTGTGTCCCCTGACAGCACTGAAACAGAACTAATTGATCCATCTTCTCATTCAGGCTTAACAAGTGTTCACCTCAGGGCTTATACAAGTGTGGTGACTCAGTAATCTGTACACGCTGCATGTAGCAAAGGGTAGCAACATATTCACCAGCAAGACAAGAATTGTTATGGGGCCTGCCTACCCCAGATGTTTTTATTACTTTTTCATTAAAGCCAGCAGAATAAATTGTATGAGTGGTCTTCATCAATCCACTGTAAAATTAGCCCTGTTAACTTAAAACTCTGGGATAATATAATTCTGATACCTTAAAGGTTTTTGTTCACCCTGTTGGATTTTCACAGAAGTACATGAGAAGCTGTCACACAGTCTATTCTGACTGGTTGAGGGCTGTTTAAAAAAAGTAATGGCATGAAATGTCATGTCAATATCATGAGATTACAGTCTGCTTTTTGGGGTATGTAGCTGAGTATCCTTTCCAAACACTTAACCAACACTGGCAAATAGTTGAATCATGTGACAAGAGAGCAATATGCAACTAACAAATGCTTTTTGAATGTAATATTAATTAAAAGGTTTCCCTCCCCAAAAAAAGCCATGACAAATGAAGAAATTATCTGAGGACTATTGCACTGATAGTTGGAACGTTTTTATACAGGCATTTTGGGGTTGTGTGGTAAAAAATTACAGATAACATTTAGACTAAAAGAGGGAATTCAGGGTGATTACTGGTGGGGGATTTGTCATGGATATGAGTGCTGAATAGTAAGTTTGTTCAGAGCTTCATTACAAGAAAATATGATGTGTACCCTGGAGAAATAAAAGTCAATTCCCATGGACAGTCTTTCAAGCACCTGAGTTTCAGTACCATTCACCCTGTAGCCCGTTTAACGTATGTCTTTATAAAAATGACCCCTTGAGAAACTACTGTGCTACTTCTCCATCATCTATGGGACAAGAAAATTAGGTTTCCATCAATTACTTGTTGTCATAAAGAACTAGAATCAATGCTTCTAGCTTTAAAATGAATTATTAGACTTTCTTTATCTTACCCTGAAACTTCTTATTTTGTGAGAAGCATCCTTTTTTCTTTCATATTATCTCTGAAATATTGCAGTTTATAATGCAATATAATTAACTACCTACTGCACATTAAAAATAATGTCCTAATTTTCTAGTAAACTCAGTGATTATTGTGAAATAGCTCTCGTGCAGCATATTAATGCTTTGTAAAAATGTTTCCATGCTTGAAATATCAGTTATATCACTGCTTTGTGATTGGTACAGGCTGCTTCCTGTTCTGATTCTGCAAATTCTTACTACTATTACTGAACATTCAAATATAAGGTTTACTTAAGTTAGGGTAATTCTCAGTCTTTCCATTGCAGACCTAGAAGGCAGGTATCAAATGAATGTTCTCAAGGCTGTTATGTTTGCATGCCATCAAGAATTATGTAAATAACTGATTTCAAAATTTTAAAAGGGGATTATGGTTCAAATAAAAAATTAAGACACTTTCTTTTGAAACTCTGTCAGCAGTAACATATTTTTATGTTATTTCTCTAAATGTTTTCCTTTCTGTTCATTAGAATTATTTAGTGAATAATTTGAACAACCTTAAAACTACATGCTTCAGAGATTAATTTTTTTTTCCCCAGTTTTGTCCCCATCAATGCAGACTTTACAGTTTAATCTTCCTCTATTACTCCGTTGAATTGCTACTTTTTATCTGTTTCTTCAGCACATTTTGGAGGGCTGTCTTTCTGTTATTCTTTCAGAAGTCAGCATAGAACTTCCCACAAGCTTAGACATACTCTTCTTGGATGTTCAAAATTAATTTCTTTCAGAATATGTGGTCAAATTAAATAGATGAGTATTTGATTCTGAAATCACTCTGAAAGTGCTTCAGAATTAAGCACAGTTTTGTTTAGACAGCCTCAGAACAATACAAAGTTAGTCAAAGTCCAACATACATACACATACATACATACAAACATATCCCATATCAGCTTCCTTTATGAGCAGTTTACTCTAACCCCATGAGGAATCCCTGCTCCATCTTCTTCTCCCTTCCTCTTGGATGTTGGATATGTGGAAAAAGTGCCTTTTCAGAATCCTGATTCTTCTTGTTTTCTCTCTAAAATGACTCATGAAAGACTCAAAGCCCTGCAATACTTTTTGTTATCCCTGTTCTTTGATAGGAAAGCTTCTACTTCCCCAAAACTTATTCCCTCACGGCCAACAGATTTTGCTGTTTTCTTACCTTGCTGTTCAGATAGTATTCTAATGTTGCAATTTGTATCTCTACCAGCCATCTCAATATCTGATGGTTTATTACAGCTATAGCATTGGCTATGTCTCTAGTATGCCCCTTCTTTCTGATAAAAATTTTGCACATACTGTTTTTTTATGTTTCAGTTAGAGAAGGTCTGTATTCATTACGTTTTAGGATCAAAGATTTATTCAAATTGTGTTTGGCAAGATTTTCTCAGAGGTAGGGATTTCAACAGTATAGAATCTTATGTGAATGTCCATCTTTCTATATTTTAATTTTCCCTTCCACTTAGTGGCTTAATATACTTACATCCCATTCTTTTAGGCAATTGTGTGCCTACTCATGTTCCTTATAGTCAAGCCCAGTGAACCTAGCATCATGTACTCTATATTCACAAACCCTTACAATGTTTTAAAATTTTTTCTAGCATATAGGTACCCATTCTTTTGTTAGTTGTTCCATTTCTTATTTCAGAAGAAACTCAACATCTTTGCTCTTTTGATTGTTAGGAATGAAGTACTGACTGTCCAAAGAGAAGAGATTGGAAGATATCTTAAAATAGATCGGAGAACACTAGCAGGCTCATTCCGTAGCCCAAAAGCAACAACTACGTTGAGAAATAATCAGATCTCCTAAGGATCAGCTAATGAGGTGGTTTTAAGAACAGCAACAGCTTTAAGAGCAGTTGGTTCAGAAACTTTATAACCAAGTTACTACGAGCAGTTAGTGTTCTTTCATTACCATAGCTGTGCTCAGATCCATCTGCCATGCAACCTTGCTAACACAGGAATAATTGCCCATAGAACACTAAAAGAATAGCAGTTGCAGTCTGCAGAGTTTTGAAAGCCTTCCCTATGGGTATGAGGGAACTATCTTTTCTATGTTTTTTGGTTTTGCTTTTATTTTGTAGAGGGACTGAATGTATTTTATCCTTATTTGTATTGTGGTTTACAGTCTTCTAGGGAAGCACAGGGAAGTATATAATGCAGATGCAGAGGTCACTGGCCAACACAATAACAACTAGAAGAAAGGCATTCAGGTATGCCTACCTCTGGGTAGGCAAAAGAAGTCTTACATCACTGTCTTTCTATGGAGTCTTTTGTCTGTGTCCTTGAAGTACACTGTCTGGATAGCTAAATCTGGGATAATGTAGCTCGCTCCTGCAGCTGTGAACTCTCAGATCAGGGACACTGTCCTGTATTCTTTAATCCTTGGAGATTGCATACATACTATGGAGCCATAACATTTAGAGGCAATAAAGGAATTAAAACTGACAGCAGTGAAAGACTTCAAAAGGGGGATCAGAGGAGAGATTGCAAAGTCATGTACCTTCTAAGCACTGCCATATAAATGTCAGTGTAGCTCTTATTTTGTAGAAAAAGGACTTGAAGATACTAGGACAGAGGTGCTGACAAACAGCAGTTAGAGACACAGTTTCTCATAGAAAACTTGAAGTCAAGAAAAACCTTTTAATTACCAGTAAACTCAACACCTAGGAGCAACTTTAATAATAACTAAGGAATTACCTTTCTTTACCTGACAATAAATCTAGCTTCAAATTAAAACAATCCCCACACAGAAGTAAAACATGAACTAGCAATTGGGTAAAGACTCCTGACTAGTGTGATAGACTACTAACAAACAGGACTTCTAACCCTGAGATTGAAGTTGGAAGAGGTATTTGAACCTCACTGTCCTTGGTGTCCTATATGAAATTGTACACTTAACAATTGATCAGTGGTTATACACAATTCAGGTAGTTTCAACGGAAGTAGTTAATTTCTATACACACACACACACACACACACACACATATATGTATGTATTTATATATGTATAAATGCATATACATAAAGTGCTTTGGTAAACTAGTGTTTGCCTAGTTTATAGTGAAAACGTTTGCAATGAATTTGATTCTATTTGAAGACCTGCTGTAGAAAAGGCTTGAAAATGCCAAACTACCGACTTTTCAGAGTCCTCAGCATGAATTCTGAAATAACTATAAACCAAGAGATGTCTAATGGACAGTAGAAAGCGTAATCATCAGTACTTGCATAACCCTTCCTATAAAAGGAATTTTTTCAAAGGGAAATAATTAATTTGAACAAAATTTTTTCAAAGACCTAAATATTATCAGCTTAAGAACAGGAAATTGTTACATAGATTTCTCAAGTGTTACAGAGTAATCTTTGTCCAGATATTCTGCTCTTGAGCTTTCTGACTCTTCAGTCTTCTAACTCTTCTGGCTCTTTTGGTCATGGTGAGGAATTTATTAATGGGTGGTGTTTGAATGTGAAATTTTAGCCTGCTTCTTTTTTTTTTTCCCACACAGTATTAACCTACCTCTAAAGCTAGAATTTATACTGCAGGAAAAAATCTAAAGATGTGATAAAGTATTAACACAAAGAAATATGAAAAAGCTGATTGTTCTACTGTTTTACAAAATTATAAAGTCTCATTTTTTTCAAATTTCAGGATGAGCAAAACCTCTCATCCTAAAATTGGCTCTAAAGCTTTAATTTAATCAATTCCTTTCATAAAAGGACTGTATAAAGTCAAATTCCTACACTACACTTGCACTCTGAAGTTCATTTTCAGTTTATCCTTGACTTGACCGATAGTGAAGCCCACACTCCTGTGTAGTTTGTGCATTTTCTTTTATCTAGGTCAGAATGAATATGTCACATTATAAATATTTTAGAAACTTTGCTTTCTGACCTAAATGACCTACAGTTATTCTTACTTTTGAGGTAATCAGTTGGATGTAGCAAATAGACCTTTATCTTTCACTAGGCTGTTATTATTTGAACACAAAAATAATTTCATGTATACAAAACACTTCAATGAAACAGCAAGTCAAATGTTAGTGTCAGGAGAGAATCCTGAAACATAAAATACTAACTAAGATACATGGAAATACAAATCTCATAACAGAAAAATAGAAGTTTAAAAATGCTGTGGTGCTCAGAAGTAGACAGTATATATACTGAAAAACATCCATAATGCTTCATCCCAGTGAAGTATGAAGTGTTATTCTGTTTAACAATGGAAAGCAGAGATGAACCTGTGGTACACCCAGGAAATTAATCCTCATCGTATGAGAGCTTGCCTAGATCTTTAAACATGAAATCAATCCTCATTATATCATATGGTAGTATACTATTAGGTCTTTAAGAGTACATTCCCTTCCACAGAACTGGATCCATTGGCAGATTATTTCTCCATCAAGGCCAGGAAAGATGTGCAATTACCAAAATCAGGACACACCCACCCCAAAATATCCATTCCTCCCTCCTCAACACTATTTTTAAATTCTTATAATTTACCTCTTTTGCTCTTTTTCTGAAAGGATATATTTGATCTGAGAACTGTCATCAGACTGTTGCTGACACTAACGTCTTGCAAGCCCCTGTGTCATCAGTAGATATGACCAGCAGTCAGAAGGTAGGGACGGCTAGACAATGCTGATATTATGCAGAAAGGAGGAAAGCCAGATGTTTGTAAAACTTTTCATGTGGTTCTATAATTTTCAAATACAGTCATTTGACTTGATGTAGGCATACTGCCATACCACTTCACTCCTGTGTTGTGTATGCTGCCAGAAGGGATGATACAGGCGCCCTTCTGTGTATTGAAACACAATGAATTTGTCATGTCTCAGTGTTCTGAAAGCAGTTGATTTCCTTTCACTGGGGTAAACAGGTGTGCAGTCATACATTTTTACTTCTGACAAAAAGAAAATCCAGTCTTTCTTCAGAGAAAAATTGCAACAGATCCTTAAATAAGGAAAATGATATGATATTTTTCATTTTGCACAGGTTCTATAGCATATAGAACAGATGTTTTTGAATCCAAGGCCATAATCATGATTGGAGACTGCATGTAATTGAGGTTACAAATCCCATTAATGCACAGGGAAATCTTAAATCATGTACAACTCCTTATCTGTTTGGTGTTGGATTGAGTTCAACAGAATCATTTAATATTTTATTATTCTCCATTTTGTCAATTTTACTGCAGGCATCAACAAATGGATTCCAAGAGATTTAACTAAGGTGCTCTGATGTTGCAGAATAGCATTAAGAAATCTACTTTTCATTATATATTTCAGTTTATTAGTACATCTAGAAGACTAGATCAACATATGCATATATATGTATGCTTTGCTAATGATACAGATTAAAACTTCTCAGTTCCTTAACTAAAGGCACAAAGCCTCGAGAAAGACAACTGTGTTGAATTTTTTGGATGTGTATCATGCACTTAACACCCAGATGAATGAATTCACATCACTCGAATGTGAATTCATGTCCCTCAGCTGTCTAGACCAATGGCCATCTTTTAGGATGACAGGATATTTTCAGCAGCTTGGACCATTGCTTGAGGACAGATATGTCAAGAAGTGGCTGGTTTAGATGTGTAGCTTGTAAAACTCTTTAAAGCTCTTCTTTACACACAAAAGCCTTAGAGTTGAATGTCACCATTCACTAAATCATATCCTTTAAACCTACATGCCACAGAAAGAAAATATATTCAGAAGCAGATATAAGGAATGTGAAGGAGCAGCTGTGACTATCAGTAACCTCAACCACATTGAAGGTTAGGAAACCAAAGAGCCCGAAGTAGCTTATAAATTGGCAGGTCATTTCTACAGCAGCCTACAGTGTCAGAGGGGCTAAATGAATTGCAGAGAAATGGCTCTGTTGGAATAGAATGGAAATAAATAGTATTTCCATTATTACCAGGCACCACTGAGACAGTATTTGTTGCCTGAACTGTCTGTAGTTAAGCACTTTGCCCAGAGAAAGGTGACTCCAGGTAGACACATCTGTAGAGAAGGGTTACTTATAAACTTAGATAGACACATCTAGAATCTATTGGTTTGGTTAAGCAAAATTAAAGTAGTGTGGGATTATGACTCTGGTCTTTAAAAAAGGAAGGGCAGGATTTATCTAAATTATGATAGAATATTAATGAAAGAAGAAATAGGACTGTGAATACGTCTTTGAATTTGGAGAATGTTTCCTAAGCACTAGGGCAATGAAGTTCTGAAAAGTTTTCCAATACTAAAAGGGCCAGAATTACCTGAGTCCTTTAAAAAGGGGTGGTTTATATATTTATGGAAGGAATTACATGAAATGTGCTGTCACGGAGATTGACATGATGGAAGGGGAGATTAATTTTGATTTTCTAGTCCTATTCATATGTTTATATTCAGTATGGTCATACTTAAAAAGTGCTACAGTACAGATTAATAAGAAAAAACGTTGAAAGCAAAAATTGTCTTTCTGTCATTTTGTTTATCTGTTCTCAACTTCCAAACACAAGGCTACTGGCTACTGGCTTTCTTATAGTTTTTTGTAAACTCTCCTCTCTAAGAATAAAACTTGCATGACACTTTCTTTCATGTAAAGATGGGAAGAAACAAAAAGAAGAAAAGCTTATTTTCTTTTAAAAAATTATTTTCTCCCATTCAGTATCTGCACAATTAAAACAGAAGGCATGGAGCAATAAAACCTGAGGACCTATTCTGCTTACATTCACAAAGAAGACCTCAGAAACTTGGATTTATAGCATACTTTCAGAACACTTATAAACCAGAAATCTGACATGCTGAAATTATTTTTAAAAATGAGAATAACATCTGTAAAGGCAAAGTAATTTCTTCTTTGAGGGTGTTCGCCTCTCCATGTCTTTGACCTGTGTGTTTTAAATGCTTGGCCTGGTGATGGGTGAATGCATGAAAGGGGAAGGAAGATTCCTTTTTAAACAATTAATAGTAGAGTGGATCTGTAGAGGCTCCCCATTATGGCTGTGCATTCACAGAAAGGCTGAGGAACTGAAAAGAATGTGTCTTTATATGAGTTTATATGGTCTTTAACACAATAGTGCACTAAAGGAGCATCCACTGAGTATATTATTATATATTTTGATTTTATGTATTGTCCTGCTCCTTGTTTGTGTCTTTTAATTTTCTGCTTTCTATGAAAGTTCTTTGTGGAGCTGAGATTTGTACCCATACAGAAAATGTCTGTGCTCTTTACTACTTCTGGAATCTTAAGAATGCCCAGTGTTAGAAGCATCCCTATAGTCACACAAAAGCAGCACCCAGCCCTTGGATAACTCTGTATACAGGAGGAAAAAAGTAGTTTTAATTTTTCCAGGAATTTTGCCCTGTAAGAGTCTGTTTTAATTTGTATATAGCTTCACTAGACTCTCAACAATTTGCCCTTCTTCATGCCTTGTGTCTGCCTCAGACTGACTTGCTTTTCCCCATCCTGGAGATTCAGCCAAAACTTTTAAGTTATTTCTAATAACAAGATGAAGGAAAAAAATAGCAATAGGTTAAGCAAAAAACGCAGAACTACATGGTATAAGGAGTGTCAGAGATGAAGCTCAATGTAGTCTGTGGGATGTTGCTATGTTGCAAGTTTATCATGCTGGACTCGAAGGCTTTGAAATGGCTAAAATATGAAATGGCAAATATTTCTCAAAAAAGGCAGTTGTCTGGTAGGGAAAGTGGTACCAGTTGCACCCTTTTTAGCTATACTCAGTGATTAGGGCACTCACTGAGATCTCTGCTCATAGATTCTGCCTTTCACCTTTCAAACAGTGTATTTGTCACTGAGTTTTTTGTGAAATGGTGCGTTTTCAGGTGGAGATGAGTTGGACAGAGTTGTTACTGATGCATAATGCACTCGTACAAATAGGCATCATCTGCACTAAATGCAGAGGGTCAATGGAAAAAGGATATGTAATCATACATTATAAAGTATCGTGCCCTTATATGACAAAGATAAATTAAGAATGAATGAAACACCATCATATTCTTTCACCAAAAGTTTTGAAAATTAAACATTTGCTAAATTGAAACACAAAACACAATGGCTGTAAAAATAACCTGCAATTACTGCAACATAAGTGTTTAGGGAAAAAGAAAATAATGGGTACATTTTCCCAGACTTCCAATCTAACCTTTTTACCTGACGTAAGGAGAATAAGATGAACTATTGATTAGTCTGAAAAGTAATTTTACATAAAGAGTAACTTTCTAGCATATAATGACTTTTGTTTTAAATATTGGATTTCCTGCACTGTCCAGAGTGAATTAATCAGATCTTTTTTGGATAAGTGTCATAAAGTCTTTTAAAACTAACAACTCCAATAAGTATGGATTAAGCTGGCATATATACAATATAAAATGATTTTTTTTGTTGTTTTCAGATTGTTTATCTCTTAGTGTGCTTAACATGAGCAACAAGTGAATGGACTGAGATACCTGGTGGAACAGCATTATAAGAGTGACAATATGACCGTGAAGGTGGATTGGCAGAGAGAGGATGGCTAAGTATGGAAATGAACCAGAATGTCACAATAATAATTTTAAGTGTTTGAGGCAGTTAAATTCCTACTACAGTGTCAGCCAGTTATCATTATTCTTCAGTAAACTCTACTAAAATTTGAACTGTTTATTATCCTTGGAGTTTGGAATCCCATGAAACTTGTATTTGCTTTCTGTTAAAGTTACTATTCTACTTCTATTCAAACTCTTCTATGGAGTGATATCTCCTATAGAGTAAGATTGTTAATCCCATTTTTAGAAACCTTTGGCTTTTTACTCAATGTTTTAAAACCTTTTCAATCTGCAACATATATGAGATGTAATTAAAATCTTTCAGGTGGTTACAGACAATGCACTTGCTCTAACATTTCTAGGCTTTTAAGCAGTTGAGCACTATTTTTTATTATTTCCAGCATTGTATCTTAGACCTTGCCAGTCTGATGGCTCAAACTGCCAGATTGAGTTTAGTGCTAGACTATGTGGGATGTAAAGTTACTTTACAGGATCTGTGCCTTATTGGCATAGTGATTTCATAAGCTTGAACACACAGATCTCTTACTATGCATGGGATATAGAGCACTCTACATATGCACAGAACATACACATGATTTTAAATGATGTATAGGACCTCCAGAATTATTAAAACAGTCATGATAACACATAGTAAAAACTGGTGGCTACGGAACTAGTTTGACTTAAAATATTATTTTATTTTTTTCTGAAAACAAGATTTTCTGGTTTTGCTTCAATTATGATCACTGGATTTTATTTTTAAGCTATTGATAAGTGCAAATCATACTATCAGTAATTCTCTTGCCTCTTATTTATTTAATGTTTCAACTTCCTATCTTAAAAGCACTAGCAACTTTTTCAGGAGAAGATTCATCCTGTCAAACCCTTCAGTTCCTGTTTTCAGAACTATTTTTATTTCACATTAAGGTTTTTCTTTATAAGTAGAGCTTTATTTTGCTACTTTTATTCCTATTTTGTTCTGCTTGTTAACTTTTGAGCCTGCTTTGTCTTGGATTTTAAATGACTTCTATGCAAAATTGGTTTTGACTTTAAAGAAAGTTTTTTCTTCTCACAAACACTGGGCAAGTGACCATACAACTCCCATCTATAAACACTGTGAAGTCTGATGAATCAATATTTCAGGATAGGACATCAAAGTACTTGCGTCAAACAACTAAACATGACAGACCTCATACTGACATCCATGTATGTGGTCGGGAAGAGCACAAATAGTAAACAGGATTTTCCAAAAGAACATTAAACTACATCGGGAAACTGAAGCATAGTTCAGTTATCAACTTCAAAGGAGAGCCTCTGTTTCTGTGCCTATACGGCATGTTGCAGGGCTATGTGGAGTATTTGAGCTAATCAGAAAGGGAGGGAGTAGCACCTTCCTGCAATAATTTATCCTGTGGGTAAATAAGTAGCACTCTGTTCTGTGGTATTGCAGTGAAAATTGTCCATTCAGATGCCTGCTTTATATCCACCAGCAGGTGTCGGTAAGCCTAAATTTATCCCTAGTACTGAATTTGTTTTTAAAGAAAACACTAATAAAAACATTTGAGGAAGGCTCTTCATGGGACAATGTTCATTGCTGAATCTGCTAGACTTTTCCTTTTTACCAAACCTTATACAGATTTATAACACACAGCTGGGATCCTACAAACTTCAGAATACATTTTGAAGGAAAGACAATTTAAGATAGCAAAAAGAAATGAAACTGGGATAAAGCAGTTATGAAAGCCATAGAGTAATGCTGGCACCAGAATAACTGGAAATAAACTAACAATGATGATACTTTGAAACCTTGGGAAACCTTTTAATCATGATGCTAAAAAAGCTGCAGAACAACTTCCCAAGTATAAAGGAGGGGAAGGCCTCCAAGAGTTACAGTCAAAATATCCTTATACCCAAAGAAGAACACATCATATATGCTAAGAATTTAGTCTCAGTCAAGAAAATATTTTAATGATTTAATAGTCTAAATTATCTAACGAATAGAGAAAAGTCTAATCAATATTACAGTTAAAATTATTATATAAAATAACTTTTCTTGTATCATTCCCTCTTCTCTGGTATTGTACTCACCCTATTAGTATTCCTATGGGTCCTAAGATTGAAAATTTCATTCTTAGAAGAGCAAGGAAGAGTTATGTTTTGTGGTTGGCATTCTGAGATTTTCAGCAGCAGAAGCATGATGCTCATCTTGGGGTTTTTTTCCTCCCCTGTCTTGTTCTACCTGTGTTTTTTATATTCTCTTAACACAGTCTGCTTCCTTGAAAGTTGCCTCGGGCATTGCCCAGCCCCTGTTACCCCAAGGGACTGTTGTTTCTGGCACCTTGGTTTCCTGCAGCATTGCCACCCAGGCTGGTCCCAGCACTCAAGCTAAAACTGATCCCCGCACAACTGTTAAACCAAGATAAAACCAGCTCAGGCCAAGGTGAGTGGAGACAAATGCTGAGCCTCTGCACTGCCAGGTTGATGGAAAGCCTGGTGTCTTCTCCCAAAAAAATCATGTTTACTGGGACTATGGAAGACACAGATTGCGCATTTGCAAGGGGTTTATATTCTCCTTTAATTTCAAGAGATTCGACTCACTCAGCTTCACATTCTTAAGTAGTTAATTTTTGTCCATGGAAGTGGGCTGTGCATATTCAAAGATGACATATCAGAAGCACTGGAAATGTTAAAATGACAGACAAGGCTCTTTAGTAATGGCAGTCCACTGAATTAAATCTAACAATTGACTTACTCCAATGAAATTTTAAGTTTTTAAAAATGCTACAGATCTGAAGTAATTTTAATAATTTTAAATAATCACTTTTGACCAAAAAATTGCCATTAATATTTCTTTATTAAACAGTCAAGGGTTTTTTTGATGGGGGAAGGGTTGTTATGTTTTGTTTGGGATTTTTATGTTTGTTTTCATGATTTGTTTTTTTAGGACCATCTGGGCTGAGGGCTCTGTTTCCAGGAGTGATTACATATTTATGTTATGTATTTATATTATATATTAATTGGAAAAGATATAAATCATCAATTTAAAAATCTTAAAAGGTAATAAATTTGCAGAATGTAGACTCACTACTGAGTCCACTGGAGACTGGATTTGATAAATAAATTAGTGTTTCGTTACCTCTTTCTGCATGCATATAATTTGCATGATGTCATGATGGCCTACTTGCAAAAAGAAGGGTGGTCGGTTCTCCAAATCAAAAGGCTCAGATATCTTGCAGTCACAGAGCATGCTTATGGGGGATGTATCTGCAAACTTCCCCATATATTGATCAGAATAACATAATGATGCTTTCATCAAGTAAACACAATTTCATCCTTCACCCTGACCATGTGAGATTTACTAGCGCATTTTTCAATTATAAACTTTACAGTAAGATTTACCTGAATTCAATTGGATGAGATTCTTTCTGTACTTTTAAAAATTTTTCACATGACTAGAAATAATCTCTGTGTTCCCTGAACAATTCTCCCCTTCTCTAAACTTTACTGGTCTAGGAAAATTGGTTTTTTCCATGCTTGGTCATACAAGCATATGCTCTTTTTTTTCCAACAGATGTGACTGGTTCATCACAGTACAAGTTCAAATCCTTAGTGAGATCCTGCATGACACACAAAAGATTATTGTTTCTCAGCTCAGTGTGCTCTGAATGTATACCTTTTCCTGTGCACTATCAGACACTTCAGAGCAAGGAGGTGTGGGCTATATTTGCACTGGAACTGAATGTTTGGCAACCACTTCCCAGAACTATGTAAGGAACACTCATGTATTGGCTGAAAATTAATTCTATCTTTTTTTTTTTTCCTGGATGATTTTGATATGGGGGCCCTTCTAGACAGAATCCAGCAGCTGATTTAGCTTGGGGCCTTCGGATGTGCTTGCACTGCCTGTTTCTATAATCAAAGTTTACTTCCTCCCCATTGCTTCCTGGCTAAAGTTTAAAAGATGTCACCCAGCTCCCCCTGGCCCCTGTTAACCCAAAGGGCTGTTGCTCTTGTTAAACTGTCAAAGCTCTGTATACAGCTCTTATTAGCGTGCAGACTAGGTGCTTGAGGAAACAGCAGGGAGCTTGAGAACTCTGCTTTTGGAGAGCCTGCAGAATTTCAAAGCAAGTGACAGCTTAATGTTTAGCCTGAATTCATGAAATAGAATCAGATGATAATTGCTTACTTTGTCTTATGATGGCTGGTAGTAGAAGACAACTAAAATGTGAGTGCATTCAAGGAAAATAAGTTAGAAAGAATGCAAATCATCTAACAGTCTTTCAGTCTTGGAATAAAATGCCGTCACTGACTCTCATGTTAGCTGCACAATGTGGGTTCAAGGTAATGCTGAAATAAAGTCATGACAGGTGCTTAAAAAATTGCATTTAACATTCTGAAATTGATTCTTTATCCTCCCCTGAAGATTTTTAAAAAAATACCAAACCTTCAATTCACTAAAAGAAATAGCAAAGCAAAGGTGATAACAGTTATTTTAGTTTAAAACAATGTTCTTTCATTTATCATGAGATCAGTTTTACATAACAGCTTCTCATTTTACAAACATGGATATTAGTGGCTGCTAAATTGTACCATGTTGCAGCTTTTACTGTGCCCGAAGGGCAGAGCAGAATTTATTGTTTGGCATTTATTTAAAACAGTTATAAATTTTAATGTTTTATTTTAAAAACCTCTTTTAGCATTTTTATTTGGAGAAGGAAGGTATAAGTATTTGGAGCATGTATCAGTTAATCTTCAATTAGTAGTCTCCAGAAGAGAGAGAACATTATTAAAATTGTAATTTTCCTTGGGAAAAAAATCCTTGGGAAAACTCTTCAAACTTGTAATTAACAATGAGTGTTCAGGAACAGCGTATGGCCAGACCAGCCTGTGAAAGCTTAGAGTCAGTGAATCTCTGCACGTTCTTACCCTGGTAGCCAACACATGGACATAACTCTCCATTTGGGCATAGAAATATGTAAATTAACTTAAGTGAAAAAAAGACATAGTTTGAAATAAACATTAGTGGTAAGAAAGTTCATTCCATTGTAGTCAAAAAGAATTTTACTATCAAATTTATCTGTCATTGTACCCACCATTTAATCTGCTGTTTTAAGATGCTCAGGAGGATCCAGTCACGTGACAGATGGATCATTTCTGCTTGCTGCTGGGTCAATGGGGTTTATGAGTGCTCAGCCTTTCAGGGAAACAAGCATTTAAAATAAATAAAAATATCTTAGAAAAATAACCTCTAGCAGTCAAATCTTTATAAAAAGTGGTGAATTAAAATATAGGAAGCCTTTGATTTTTCTGGATTGATAACATTTGGCTGGTTCTAAGGATAGGAAATCTTTTCTCATCCATTGACTCTGAGCTTTGATTACATATGAGTGAACAGAACTGTCCTTAGTCTAACAGCATCTTTATATCATATTTCTTTAATTCCAGTAGTAAATGATTTTTCTACTAAATTAGGACGAGTATCTGAGTAATTAGTCTTAGGAATTTTAGAGTTCTGCATTTCTTTTGTGCATGCAATTCTTCTTTAAAGTATGATATTAAACCCCAATTATGTTACAACAGCAATTACAAAATGAACGAGAGCCAAAGAGTTAGAGAAGTCCCATATGAATGTTAGATATATCTGCTCTGCCAAAGGAGCTCTCCACTTAAAGTTTACACAAAAGGCAAATGATTGAGAATGACAGAAAGGAGAAGGTGAAGACATTTCAAAAAACAAGTCTGAATTGTCTAATAATCACCTTATTTTTTCCCCAAGATTTTCACTCTAACGGCATTAGATATGGAAAGAGGGAAGTGGGAAGGCAGGAAGGAAGAAAGGAAGGAAGGCATGCAGACAGGCAGGCAGGTAGGAAGGAATTAAATCCTTCTTTACCTGGCTTGATTAGGTTTTGCAAACCTACTCAATGATATATTAATCCTGAAAAATCTCTTAAATGCATGTTTGTCATTTTTCTTTCATGTGCCCTCAGTTTATTCCTTAAGGTATTGTCCAGTACAGGTGTATGCTTTGGTATATGCTGTCCCACTTTCAGCTAGTCTCTAAAACCACCACTGAGTTTGTTTAAGGAGGTCAACTTCCCCAGAAACTCGGAGGATAAGCACAAATTAGACTCCTACTTTCTGAGTCGTAAATTAAACACCCCATTAGATATTCAGCTTTGAGGTTACATAATTATTTATAACTTCCTAGTTTCTTTTTACCCTTTTAAAACAGAGTTGCAGAAGCAGTCTTCAGCTTGTGTTCAATATTGTCGTCAGGTTTTCAGAGGCGTTTACCTCATTCCCTTTAAACTGTAGATTATAAATAAAGGAAAACAAACAGCAGGCAACTCAATTAATTTTCTAATGGTACCCATTGTCTTACATGAGTTCGGAAATTTTGCTCTGAGCTTGAAGAGAAATGCAAACTGTAAAGGGGCCTCAGCTGGGGATATATGTGTCCAATTCCCAGTAGACAGATGAAAAGGAGAAGCAAAATCAGCATAGTTTACTGTTCAAAATCATCTGGGATGTAGTATTATGTGATAGACCATCTGGAAAACAAATAGTTTCATTGCAACACTGCAAAAAAGGTGTTAAACTGAGACATGCAGTGAAAATAAATACTTAGCTCCTGGGGTGCAGAAATTCAAAGAAAGAAACATCATTTTAATTTCTATAGCTGTTAAAAGATTATATATGTACTTGGTGTTTAACAGTGGCATTAAGCGCCACTACATACCAAAACACAGGTATGTAGTGGCATTTGGATATCTCAGGCCTACCAAAGGGCATGATTATCCCATAAGTCCTCGGTCGCATCTGACAGCAGCACGTAGCGTATCTGTTTGTTACCATTTTGTTGTAATTTTAGAACTTTTGGTCTCTAACTTGATACTTTAGCACTGGAGTCCAAGTTCACCAGAGGATTACTGAAAGGCAATGAGACTGAAAAGTACTCTTCTCTCAACCATCATGAACATGACTCTCACAGAATGTTCAGTCCTTTTTTGTCACTGTGAGAATGATGAGCACTTATTGAGTCAAGGCCAGCATAAAGTTCATACTGCATTCTTGAACTTTCCACGGATAATGCCTTGTCTGGGGATGCTCTGGCATTTGTTAGGGGACTCATCATTTTAGCTTTCCTTCTGTCCCTATGTATTGGGTTTGTGTGTGGTGGGGTTTTGGTAGCTGGAGAGAGGCTACAGAGGTAGCTCCTGTGAGAAGCTGCTAGAAACTTCCCTGGCTCCAAATCCTGACTCTGGATTAAAAAATCATGTATTAAACAAATGTATTAAAAACTCATTCAGTGCTCAGTTAGCTATCTGGAACAACAGCCCAAACTTGGCAAGTTAAATCAGAAATCTGCTATCAGAAAGCAATGTAAAGTATCTCAAAAAATAAATTTGAGATATTTCTGTCCTCAGCATAAAATTGATCTATGTGATCACTTCTGTTTGGTGAGACTGTGTATGCTACATACAGAAAAAACAAGCATAACTTAGGTCAAGACATACTGTGCTCCCCAAAACAAGTAGCTTAATGAGAAGGCAGCTCTGAAGAAGTGCTTCACCTTTCTGTAGGTAAAAGACTGTGCATACAAGGGCATAACCTTACCTTGGAGGACAGCATGTACTTGTGAAATGGGCACCATTCATACTAATCATCTATATATATGAAAAGCTTTACACTTGAGTGTGTGTCAGTAAGTGCTCTGGTTTTTGTTGAAAATTGTTGAGCCACAGTGTTTCTTCAGAGTCTTCTCATCTCTAGTAAGACACCTCTTTCCAAAGCAATATACATCTCCCCCCAAACATATATGGAATGCTAATTTATTATGTTTTTACAACCACCAAAAAAGCAAAACAAAAGCAACTAATGATAAGAAATGTTTGTCTTGTATTCTTGGCAAAGAATACTCACATAAATCACTCCTACAAATACTGAGTTGAAAATGTCAGCATAGACTTCCTGATTCTGTCAGATAAACTGGACAATTGCAGAAGCAATGGAAAAATAAACTACTACAGAACAGAAGAGTAGCAGACCTTTGGGTCATATGCTGAATGTAATAAATAGTCCTGCTCCTAGAGCCCAGTGCTGTGGATGAATCTTTCTTACCTTTACAGCCTGTAGCGTTGTTAACCAGAGAAGCCAGAGGTTGCAAAAAAATACTAATAAATCACTGAGCTGGTAAATAGCTCTTACTGAGATTTTTGCTGTTCTAGGATGGGGTTTGTCCTATTCTGTATTCCAGGAATTAACTCAGTTCATGAGATTGCAGTTTATACAAACTTATTGACTCAACCCTTTAGCTGATTAGTTCAGATATACTGCAATAAATTTGGGGATTTTGGAAAAAAAAAAAAAATCTGCTTATAAACTATCTGAAAGTTAGGCATATAGAGGAAACTAGACTCTTAGGTTCCTTCTGTCATCAAAGGAATGATACATCTTTGTAAGTTTTGCCTCTAGAAAAAGTAGTATGACGTCCCCTGGAAATACCTATTTTCATTGTTGAGGATGCCTAAACTTGGACCAAATTTTAACTTTCAGATCGTTTAGTTGGGTAAAATTAATCCTGTTCATTAATCAATGTCATTATTTGAACTAATTAAAAACTAGATTCAGTATTTCTGTGGCAGTAGTGATCACAATAGAATAACTGGAGCAGGATGCAGCCTTGGAGCATAGTCACAGGATGAAAAGGGTTTCAGAATCAGTGAATCCAATAAACCCTTTTTTCACTTGATCTTGTAGAGTATATATCTGTATTTTTAAACAAACTACCAAAAGATGTGAAACAGTTTGGAAATTCAAATTCTTTGCAATGAGAAAGAAAAACAATAATTTTAATATGATGTATAGGATTACACAGGATTTTTTCTGTTAAAGTCTAAATTTTCCCTATGTAGCAAATCAGATTAAATTATAGAGAACCCTAATTTCTTTGAGATAACATTTAGATAATTACTGGTGTTTGAAATTGTTTTTTCAAAAGCAGTCTAATATGCTATAGCAAATAAGTAAACTCATGAGAAAGAATAGCACAGCATGAGGCAAGCATTCAGCAGTGTGAAGTGCTTCTTTAATGAGCTGTTGTGATGCTACTATGCAAATCATTGTGTGTGGCACCAGTCCTTATAACTGAAAGGAAAGATGATTAGCAGAAACTAGTAGCCTACTGCTTCAAGCCATAAATAACTATAGTCTTTCATTATCCTTGGTGTCAGGGGGAAAAATTGTACCATGGTGTGTAAAAAAATGATGAAATATTTATCTGTTTTAAATTTGTGTTTTATAAACTGAAGCAACAGAATCACAAAATCATGGAATGGTTGAGGTTGGCACGGACCTCTGGAAGTCATCTGGTTCAACTTCTCTGCTCAAGCAAGGTCACTTAAGAGCCATTTGCCCAGGACTGTGTCCAGACAGTTTTTTAATATCTCCAGTATTTCCATTATCTCCACAACCTCTAGGCAACTTGATCCAGCGACTAGCCACCCTCACAGAAGAAAATTTTTTTCCTTGTTTAGGCAAAAACTCTGTTTCAGTTTGTGCCTATTGCCTCTGATCCCATCACTGGAAAGAGCCTGACTCCAACTTTATATACACTCTTTCTTCAGATATTTATATAAAAGACCTCCCTGAGCCTTCTCTTCTCTAGGCCAAATAGTCCCAGCTCTTAGTCTTTCCTCACAGGAGAGATGCTTCAGTCCCTTAATTATCTTCATGGCCCTTTGTTGGACTCTCTCCAATACATCCATATCTTGCTTGCACTGGGGAGCCCAGAACTGGACACAGTACTCCAAATGTGGTGTCAGGAATGCTGAGTAGCGGGGAAGGACCACTTCCCTCAACCTGCTGGCAACACTCCTCCTAATGTATCCCAGGATCCCATTAACCTTCTTTGTTGAAGGGCCATCTCATGTTCAACCTGGTGTCCACCAGGACCCCCAGGTCCTTTTCTTTCAAGCTGCTTTCCAGCCAGTTATCCCCCAGCACATAGTGGTGCATGGAGTTGTTGCTCCCCAAGTGCAGGACTTCTCCTTGTTGAACTTCACAAGGCTCCTGTCAGACCATTTCTCCAGCCTGTCAATGTTTCTCTGGATATCAGCACAAACCTCTGGTCTATCAGCTACTCTTCCAAGTTTTATGTCAGTAGCAAATTTGCTAAGGGTACAGTCTACCCCATCATCCAGATCATTAAGAAAAATGTTGAAGACTATAAGGCCCAGTGTGGACCCCAGAGCTATTGGCCTCCATCTAGAATTCTTACCACTGGTTATAACCCTCTGGACTTGGCTGTTCAGCCAGTTTTCAATCCATCTCACTGTTCATGCAGCCCATTCTTCATCACATGAGACACTGTCAAAAGCCTTACTGAAGTATAGGTAGATAATATCCACTGCTCTTCCCTCATCTACCAAGCCAATCATTTCATTTCAGAAGATTATCAGTGAGGTTGGTGATGATGAATCTATGCTGACTTCATGCAATGAATTGTCCTTCATGTGTTTGGAAATGGTTTCCAGGATTAGCTGCTCCCTCACCTTCTTAGGAATTGAAATGAGGCTGACCAGTCTGTAGTTTTCTGGGTCCCCTTCCTTGGCCATTTTGACAATAGGAGTGACATTTTCTTTCCTCCAGTCCTCAGTCACTGTTTCCAAATGCCATGACTGTTTAACGATAGTCAAAAGTGGCCTTGCACTGGCATATGCCAGCTCTCTCAGCACTTGCAGGTGCATCCCATCAGGCCCCATAGACTTATATATGTCCAGTTTATTTAAGTATCTTCTGACCTGATTTCCATCCAAGAGGATTGTGTTTCTACACAGGATAAGGTATAGTCTACAGGAAGATAAGGTGCTTGTCAGTGCAGTGGGAGTTGACAATTACCTGTCTAGACATATTTTTAAAGTGAGTGATAACAACAGTTTAAATGACCCAATGCATTTAATCACATCAAAATTTTTCTTAAATTGTGTAGTGTCCAGTGCTAAAAAAATGACTTAGCCTAGAAGTTTCTATGGATCAAGAGAGTAACTCTGAAATATCTTGAAACTGAAGTTATGACAGCTTTCCACTTTGAGACCTCAGAGCTTCTTCTTTTGATTTTATACATCTTTGGCATTCATGCATTTACAACCGAAAATGTTAAACTAGGCAGAAGCAAAGATAATCTAGATTATTCTCTTCTCAGCCATAAGTATGAAACAAGAAATACTGAAAAGCAACCTTCACAGAATCACAGAATCAACTAGGTTGGAAAGGATCTTGAAGATCATCTAGTCCAACTGTTAATATGACCTCATATTTAACTTAATCATTTACAATACTTCGGCAGCCTGGGCATTTCAAAATGGTGATTTTTTTCAAAGAAAACAAAAAAAGAGATTCACTACAGATAATGGATTAGTAGAACTATTTACTAAAATTATCTGTGCCACATGAGCAGTATGAAAACCTAAGAATAACATACAGTAGTTACAGGAGTTACCATTATAACTCAATGCTTTGAAACACCATGTGTGGACAGCTTTAGTTAAACATTCACGTTTCTATTTGTATAAAATTAGATATAGAATTACTGGCATGTATGGAAATATGGATGCTTCCTTGGCTTAAGCTGGACTGCTTTAGAATGAATTTACTTAGCTTACTTAGGAACCTGTACTTTTCCTTTCTACCTGGAAGTAGCCTTGCCCAGTCCATACACGCAGTACTGTCTAGAGGCAGTCTGTATGCAGAGGTAGAACACTCACAAGACTTGTACAATGACAATAATTCAGAACAGAAAAGAATGCCTCCCTCATAGTCTGGAAGAATGAAAGATATCTAAGTCTTTATAACAAATTCAGAGGTTAGTCAAGAAGTTTTGCTTGCTTGTACAGAGGAATTCTCTCCTTAATTTGCAGTTTGACATTAGAAAGAAGTAGAGACTGACATCCATGAATTGCAGGGATAGAAGCACTTAGATGCACTTTGTAGCTTTTCCAGATGCTTCGAAATTGAACACTTACCTGACCTTTCTACCTCAAATGTCATAAATAGCTGTAAGCCTATGTTTTTACTTGGTGAGAAAATCTAGGAGCTTGTCACATACAATGGTCCACAGTTTGCTGGGAAACTATTCACATCATTTATAGACACGTATTACTTTAGCCTCTAGCTATGCTAGAGCAAAGACAACTGGCCAGCACAGGAAGAATCCATTGCTAGTTTTATTGAGTCATAAAAACTATTATTTTTTTCGGCTATAATAAATAACACTGGACTAATTTTTCTCCAAGAGAGCTGATTATTAAGACATAGCTGAAGATGCTGATTCTTGTTCTAGGAAATATATTGCATCTTAAGTGGTGAATCTATCTAAGCCAAAACAAAGAGGTTAATGATTATCAAAAAAGACACGTATACAGCCATTTAAAAAAAAAATAATACTTCAAGGACAGTAAATAAGCTGTTTTCCTGGAGTTACACTGGTGAAACAGGTTGACCAATATCTGTTTTTGTGTAGAACAAATGCATGGTGTCAAGCCAAGCAAGTGCTTTTAGGACAAACTGAGACAGTTGCTGCTTATTCCAAGCTCAAGATATGACTCAGTAAAACATTTATTAGAATGAGTGTTGAGCAGAAGCCTTAGTTCTCCTCTAAGCAAGAGCTGGATGTCTGCCTGATAGGTGCTGTTATGAAGCCATCAAGATCTCAAGAATACATCTAACAGTTTTGGCTCCAAATTTAGGTCCACAAATATCCAGAGTTGGATTCATCATTATAAAACTTAACTTTTTTTTTGAGGGCTGGAGTCTCAAAAGTGGCTGACTTCTTGCAGAACTAACAGCCTTAAATCAGATGCACAGACTCCTAGTAAGATGCAGAGGGAGCATCTGACACTTTTGAAAGGAACTTCAAAAAAACAGTTGAGTGAAGAATTGTGTAAATTAGCTGAGAAACAAAAAAGTAAAGATTCAGATTAGGTTCATAAATTAAGGCAGCGTAAATAACTCCGAATTTTATTCTGCCATTAACTTTTCAATACTTGTGTGTTCTTCAATACTTGTATCTCACTCACTTTCTGTTTCTTCCTGTATGTATGTATACACACAAGCACACGTGTATATGAACACACACACACGGAACCAAACATATTTGTTCTGTCTTTTATAAGGTTCATATTGGCATCTTTTTCCTTTGGCTGGCTTTGTTGTCTTTTTTAGTGTAGCATTCCATTTTCTGTTAATCAACAGAAAATTAACAATACTTATTTTTGACTTTGAAGCTAATTTTTTAATTGAATTTTTCACTGTTGCTGTTATTTCATTATAGTATCAGAAGTCTTTAAGAAATTTCTGCAAGTTTTGGAATAGATTCATTTACTGACTTGAAGCCTTTCTTCTTATTATAACTAGGATTCTCCGCCAGTGAGCTATTCGCATTTGACACCGATTTTTTGGGTTTTAGTCTGATGATAGATTAGTGCTAGTCCTGGCTTCCTTGTAATGGTGAGCAGAAGAGGTTAGAGTTTATGAAACAGTGCCCTCTTGTGACACAGTAAAAAGAGACTGGAAAGAGCAATTTGTGTGTATTTTCTTCTCTCTCTCTCTCTTTTTTTTTTTTTTTTTTATCTACAAGTAAATGGTATGATCACATATTCAGCTCATATTTTGCTGGGCTAGAGCAGATTGCCTCTTCCTTTGACCTTCTCATCTTCTTTTTTTTTTTGTAGGCAAAAGAGCAAGGGATGTTTGCTGACAATTTTTATTATTAATGGATGAGTAGAAGAAGAAAAAATTTCAGAACAGAAATGACAAGGTGCAAAATTATATAGCTGAGAGAAATGCATGCAACTACAGATAAAATAAATACATACAAATATAATAAAGGGAACAGGAAAGGGAAAATAATGTGATGATTTCTCAAAAAAAAAATTATTTTTAAGTAGTGAGCAGTGTCCCATGTATAATGTGCCCCACTGGCACATTATAAATAATGTAAATACATCTGTCTGATAACTAAATCAATAAATAATTCCAGTAAGGAGAAAATAATAACATTTTAAATTATATCTCTGAGCACACTAAGAAGGTGGCTACAAAACTGGAAACAAGACACCTGTGCTTCTGGAGGGAAAGATTTCTCCTAGCTTTCTTCAGATCTTCCACATTCCAAACTTGCTTCTAACATACCTCCATTTCAGACCTTCCTGAGAGCTATAATTGAAGTGAGAGCATAGACTGACCTTCTCAACACCAAAACTTTCAACAAGACTTTGTAAGACCATCTTTGTGCTGGGTTAGGCCTGTATATAGAAGACTCCAGGGTGCCTACCCAAGTGTTTTACAATCAGCCTGCTTGTGGCAAAAACACTTGTAAACTGTATGAGGACATTAAAAGTATTGGGAATCAGCTGATGCATCAGTTGGGAAAAGCCTTTAGATCAAAAAAACCTGAAACCACAACTCTTATAAGGCTGCTTGCTGCTGCCCTTGAGGTGACTTGTACAGCCAGACTTGAGGACAGGAAATAATATAAAGCAGCAAGAGAATCTTTCTTGTCATCAAATTTCTGATCATCAAAAGCTCATATGATCAATTTGCAACCATAGCTGTTCTTCACAAGTTGCTTTGTCACACATAGACAGTGAAATTAAAAATTGAAGAAAAAAAGTTTTCAGCAATTACAAGACAGATAAAATATAATTACTGCATGTTACATGTGTTACACTTAATTTTCCCATTGCAATAGTTGTCATCTGTGTTTCAGCAGCAGCATGTTTTCCTTGTGCCATCCCTTACAAAACAGAGCTAAGAGCTCCCTTTAAGTAACTGATTGCTGTATGAAACCAAAAGCCATGCATCTGGGATCCAGGCTTTTCACACGATATATTTCATCTTTTTGAATATGAGACCAGTCCACTGGAAATCTAGCAGTGTGAGCAGCATAGCATATTTTTGTTGCATTTGTGAATTTCTGTCTCCATTCTGAAAAAGTCTCAGAACTATTCAGAAACTGTTTGCCTAAGACTTGTCACATATTTTGTGTAGTCTTTGAACTCTGACATAAGCTTTCTATACCACGGAGTGCACAATCCCTTGCCTTGAGTTATGTTTGGCCATTACTCCAAACACAGTTTTTCAGTGCTTTGCACAGCTGAAATTCTACATTTTCTAAGCTTAAAGAGAGGGGTGGGAGGAACACTGGACTGGAGCATGTGTTCAACCTTTTTCACTATTGACAAGTGAAGAGATAAACCAATAGTCTGCCAATAATATTTTCCTCTAATCAACAGGAAGTGCAATCTGAGTACAAAATATGTCTAGCCCTATCACACACAATTCTATGGCAAGACACTCGAGTAGACCTATGTCATAAGGCTGTCCCTCTGTCCTTGAGCTAAACACTCTGTACAACACAATATGTGGCACACTCCAGAACTATGAATTCAATTCAAGCATGCTTAACTCCAATGAGGCAGAAATACTGGAAGAAGATAACTTACAGGGCGGCTAGAAAGAATCTTCATATCTTTTATAGAACAAGAGCACATTTCAATTTAATTGACCAAAAATCTCTCTCTACTGTTAACTGTTTTTTTTATCTTGTATCCTAAAATCAATTCATTTTAAGGGGTCTCTGTAGACTTATACACAAAATTAATGCTTGTTTAAGCAAGCCTTGCTTAGCTAAATTAGCTAATCTCCCTAATGCCACTCTTGAGGGTCTAAGTAGCAAATCTTTCCAGTGAGTCACTGGCTCCAGACCCACCCTATGTGGTAGCCATAGGGAAAAGACAGAGGAGGGAGAGAGGAGAGAGGGTATGTACACAGAGACACACCTGGTGATTTCTTTTATTCTCCAGCAGCTAAAAGAGCATTTCAATGTCATGCCAAGTGTCTGTGTTACCTGAACCTGTGGTATGAACCAGTAAATTACATGTGTGGCTCTACCTTAGTAATTTCCAGTTTTATATATATACATATATATATATATATATATATATATATATATATGAGATGGTTTTCTAATAAAGGCCACATTATTCTGGTTAATTCTGTACAGGTTTTCTTTCTGATGCATACAGAATAAATAGTGCAGGTGTTACAAACTGTCACCTAACTTTGCATATTAGGACCCAAGAATAAGTTCTGTATGCACACATCTCCTACTTTAATCATTAAAAGAAGAGCAAATTTTAAAACAAGAAATACTTGAGCATAAGAATCTGACTACCTTGACAATTGTTTGCTCATTTAGATACTCTCAGAGCAGTTGTCTTAGGAAACATGATCTGTTTGGTTAAAACAAGGTAAGAAGGTGAATGAAGTTAGCAGTAAGGTTAAAGTATGGGGAGTTGATGATAGCAAGCACTTACATGACTTGGAAGCAGTTGGTTAAGGAGGTAAAAATATTAATAAAAATCTGTGGGCAGTAGAGTACAATAGAGTTCTTTAAATATAGAGGTTGTTCTTGAAGGATACAAAAGCTTAGTAA
>NW_020799098.1:33895344-33926466 GCF_003259725.1 Athene cunicularia
TTTGGCTGAGGCATAATATTGTTACTGGCCTAGCCTATGCTGGTCAGGATCAGCAAGTACATGAAGACTATCACTAGCCATTAAAATGACTTGTGAGAACACCTTCACTTAAAAAAAAGTGACAGCAATAAAGTAACAACTGCTACAGAAATAGAAACACTTTTTCTTAGTATCATTTACTTCAGATTGTTCAACTACAAGAGCTAAGAACCAGACTGGAACAGAGTCCTTCTTTGATTGCAAATGTAAATTTGGCTGTTGGAGTTCCCACTATGCAGTATGAATAAACAATGGATATTGTATACTCGACACAATGAAACCAGAGAGGAAAAAAAATCTATACAAGATAATTGATGTGATTCAGAGTACTTGATAACAGGAAATTGAGATGATAAGAAAGGAATTAAATTATTCACAACTGAGAAAAAACAATTGTGTTTTCTGAATTAAAGGGCTTGAAATAACACATCAAGAAAAATGAAAAATTACACGGAATATTCACATGAAGAGATCAGTCTTGAGATGTATAAAAAACCAAATGAAACACAAGTCTAGATTTTTTAATCCAGGTTTCTCTCTCTATTCTCTTGTGTGTGTGTCATGACCTTTAAAAAAAAAATAATTTCTGAAGAAACGTTTCATGAAAGACATCAAACATATAAGCAATCAGACCTGTCAGGAAAGGAAATGAAGATGAGACAGGGACAAGTTTGAATCTCATTAGAATTCCTGCCTGGGAGGTTGCTGTTAACCTATTTTTCCTCTCCTTTCAGAATCCATTATATGTGTCACTTAGAAGAAGGGAAGGGCATGAGAGAAAGAAACATAATGAAAGTCTTCTTAACCTTTAAATGGCACCTAACCTGTATAAGTAGTTTGACTTTTGGGAGATACTGATGATACTGATACTATAATCGTCTTTATCTGGAGATAAAAGTGCAAAATTAATGAGACAAGAAAATTATGTAAAATGAGACATATTGTTGCTATATCTAAAACTGATAAGCCTCATGTGAAGCATATAATAGCGCTGCTTCCACAAAGGCTTTTATACACTCTGATCTCTCTCACAGACTGTGGTTTTGCATTTCACTATGTGGTTTTGCGTCTCACGATGTGCTAACTGAAATAATATAAGTCAGTGAAAGAGTAGGTCATGGAAAATGCGAGCAATGCAGTTATTGCTAAAGACTGCAAAACTTCCCTTCATACACAACCATATAGCTGCTTATAGTTTAGCAGTACTTATGACAATACTATGTCAAGCAAGTAAAGATGACCTGATATTAGGTTCTGTTTCTATTTTTTCAGTATTTTCTTCAGGTATACTTGGACACCTTGACATCTACTCCCATATGAGGAATTCCAGAATAAACCCTCTAGAGCTGAGTTTTGTCCAGTATATTTTCATCTTGATAAAGAACGTAGGAGAAGACACAAACTTTGTTTTCATTACATAGGTGCCCAGAGATATATAATAAAAAGATGTATCTCAACTATCATAAATAGTTTGTCCTCAGCTACATATACATAGCGTAGGCAAGATATACTTTGCATAGGCAAGATTCTTGCTTTCTTTGGGCAAGAAGAAGATAGAAAAGAATGTCACATAATTTCTTAGGAGATCTACAAAATTATAAGGATTTAGAAGGACTATGTTAGCTTCCTCAATATTGATTTTATGTTCTATTATACACATCTTTTACTTCCATCAGTGGGTGTACTTTTGGAAAATTACTGCTGTAGCAGGCAACACCATGGGAGAAAAGATTCTAGGTAGAAAGCCAAGGTATAAGCCTTCTTTATATAATAGAGCTAAATTCACTGCGCTAAGGGGAATTTGTTCTTGCAGGGGTGACAACCACCTTCCTTTCTTGGATGACTTCTTGCCACCTTAGTGAAAGAAAAGGGACAATATAAACTAAAATATGTAAGAATGATATGCCCTTTATCCAAGAGTAGCATACAGAGGGTCAACTATGTAGTACTTCTAATTCAGCGGCCTCCAAAGATGCAGATTCTAACAACTGATCTGCCAATTTTCATAGCATCTTGGCAGTTTACAGTAATGCACATCTAACAGTTGTGGATGTGAGTGAAAAACTGAATATGAACCAGCAGTGTGTGCTCACGGCCCAGAAAGACAACTGTATCCTGGGCTGCATCAAGAGAAGCAAGAGTAGCAGGTCAAAGGAGGTGATTCTGCCCCTCTACTCTGCTCTGGTGAAACCCCACCTTGAGTACTGTGTTCAGCTCTGGAGTCCTCAGTACAAGAAAGACATGGACGTGCTCAAGCAGGTCCAGAGGAGGCCATGAAGATGATCAGGGGGCTGGAGCACCTCCCCTATGAGAACAGGCTGAGAGAGTTGGGGTTGTTCAACCTGGAGAAGAGAAGGTTCTGGGGAGACCTTAGAGTGGCCTTCCAGTACTTAAAGGGGGATTATAAGAAAGACAAGGACAGACTTTTTACAAGGGCCTGTTGCAATAAGATGAGGGGTAATGGTTTTAAACTGAAAGAGGGTAGGTTGAGACTAGGTATAAGGAAGAAATTTTTTACAATGGGGGTGGTGAGACACTGGAACAGGTTGCCTAGAGAGGTGGTAGATGTCTCATCCCTGGAAACATTCAAAGTCAGGTTGGATGGGGCTTTTAGCAATCTGATCTAGTTGAAGATGTCTCTGCTCATTGCAGGGGGGTTGGACTAAATGATTTTTAAAGGTCCCTTCCAGCCTAAACTATTCTATGATTCTGTGAATAATGAACTTGGAGATTCAGCAAATGTAACTGAAAATCTTGCCATGGATGTTGGGTAGGTTTTTTAAAGCTGATGAAAAAGGAGAGGATTATAATTCCTAATTTAACTATGCCTCACTGGAAATTTCTGAATTTAGTTGTATTATCAAGTTATTACTCTTTCCCTCTTCTCTTATTTTGAAAGTTATCCATGCAGAACTATCTTTCCTCCGAAAAAAAATAGAAAAAAAAACCAAAACAAAACAACAGAGCATAAAAAAATCATAGGAAACTATTGAGAGAATCCTGTTGTGTAAAGCACATCTCAAAGACAGTGAAAGCAAGATATATATTCAAATTAAACCCATTAAAAAAAAAAAAAAAAAAAAGAAAAAAAAAGAAAAAAAAAAAGTGTGAATTTAGTTGAAACAATTTGGTTCAAGTTTCTGAAGATTTTGGTTATTTGCTTGTTCCATTCATATTCAAGATGGATCTGTGCCATGCTACTTGCTAAATAAAGAAAAATTACTCATTCTCTTAACAACTGGAGGGGTTTCTAACAAAGTTAAAACTTGAAACTACCATAGTGTAATAAACAGAAACAAATATTTTTTTCTCTATACATCACTGAGGAATAAAATTCCATGTAGAAGTTTAATTAATATTTGTGAGAGGAAAATAAAAACTGGGAAAGATTTTGGTGAAGGCTTTGATTCCAGAAAAAAGCTGTGATTTGAGAGGTGTTTTTTCCTGTAGCCTATTAAGGGCCATAGCAATTTGTTACATAATTCCAGTATATGTTTCTTAATTGATGTGGAAGTCACACACACAGTGTCTTGCTGTTGCCCATATACAGTTAAAAAGCAAAAGCAATTTGACCATATTAGGCTAATTTTGCTAGACAGATTCAGTTCATGCTTCAGCTGTCAGAACAACTGCTGCCTTCATGCAGTTACTGATTTTGACATTCCTTTGAGCGACTGAAATATCACAGATTCAAGGTAGGCTAGATAATGGTGGTGCTTTATTCTGAATGGTTTTAAAATGCAAGGTTAGTTCAATAAAATATTTGTACTGAAATATTTCCATTTTTCCTGAGCATAGAAATGTTTGCACTACTCTTGCACAACACGGGAAATAGATAAAATTATTCTGCAGATATATGTATGACTAAACTGATGCATGCACAAATTAGTTTTGTACATTTTTTTCATTGATAACATTAATAAATATAACTTATTAATGGTCAAGCTTGTGCAGTTTTAGGTCCCACGTACTAAAACAGAGTCTAAAGGTCTTCAACAGTTCACAGGTTCAAGGTCTCAGAGCAGTGATAGAGAAGTGTGAGGAGAAACTGCAAACCAATCTGATAAATTGCATTAACTTTACATCTTTGAACAACTCACCTGCACTTTTACCATCTTGTCATTAAGACAAATAAAAATGCTTTCTGCCTTTGCCACAAGCACAATGAATTCTTTTACTCAGATGCCATTTCCCCACAGAAAGCTACAGAACCTAATAAGAGAGTTGATATGCTGTTGCAGCATACAGCAGTTTCATCGCTCATGAGAGGGACATGAGCATAGAATTTATGTTTCCTAAATTCCCTACTTAAGTTCACAAAAACTGCTATGGAAGCAGTATTGCTAAGTATACTTGCCTTGTAGGAGTCACAGTCTGTGGAAGAATTTGTATAATGAATAAGACAAGTCACATGACAGCTATTTTCAAACCCTTGTCTCAGCATATTCAGCCTGCACTTATAACCATGCTAAAGTTGCCTTTCCTTTTTTTTTTTTTTTTTCAGACTCATAGTCCTCTTTAAAATTTATCTCTGACCTTCTGAGGTTTTACTCTGTCACTGCTGTTCACCCATTCTTAACATTAATTAGACTGTAGCTGCTCTATTGATATTGCTCTAATCTGCGTGGAGAACTGGTATTATTTTGGGTGCAATTTCCTCAGATGAATGCACATATACATGTGCTGGGGTCATGTGAATTTAGACTTTAAATATGCTCCGTATTATTACACATCTTTACATCTAAGTCTAGTGACTAGCTTTATGTCAAATAATAGTTAACTACAAAAAAACCTCAACTTCATTATTTGTTGAGTTTAGTCTACAAAAAGTCAAGGTGTTACTCAAAACAGGATTAGAAAAATTTCCCGTAGTTCACTGGTCTGTTTATGCAGGTATCTGTAAGCACTCTTGGGGTTAATTGCTGAGAGTTTTCTCTGCGAAAATGAGTTGGACTTTGGTGTAGAAGTTCAGTCTTTGTCTTCTGCCAGTGAACCAAATTATAAAACTTATCTCTCTTTATTCTGAATGTTTACAAATTTGGCTGGTGTCAGTTCAGAATGTACAAGTCACACAACTAGTGTTATCTTCATTGTACCTACTAGTCTCCAATGCCTTCATTGCCTATAGGCAATGTAATATAGTGGAAAGCCTTTCAGTTGATGAAATCCTACTTTTTGACATATGCCTATCAGCAAGGGCAGGCATAGATTTGTATGTTACATGAAAAAAAGACTTTTCTTGCCTTGTTTCTATCTTTCCTACAAGACTTTCAAGGAATAAGCATTAACTCCAAGACCAGTTCCAAAAAAAAACCCCCAAAAAACCACTTAAAGTATTTTGCAGTAAATATCAAATGACAAAAGTCTGTTAAATAATCACTTTTCATGTACAAATCCAATTTCTTATTCTTTTCTAAAAATGCAAATTTGAATAATCTGTCATACAACTTTGTGCTGCTTTTGGCTGGGATAGAGTTAATTTTCTTCATAGTAGCTAGTATAGGGCTGTATTTTGTGTTTGTGCTGAAAACAGTGCTGATAGTACAGGGTTGTTTTAGTTACTTATGATCAGGGCTTACACTGAGTTGGGGCCTTTTCTGCTTCTCACACCACCCCAATAACAAGTAGGCTGGGGGTGCACAAGAAGTTGGGAGAAGTTGGGAGGGGTTACAACTGGGACAGCTGACCCCAACTGATCAAATTCCATACCATATGATGTCATGCTCAACATATAAAGCTGAGGGAAGAAGAAGAAAGGGGAGGAAACATTTGGAGTTATTACATTTGTCTTCCCAAGTGACTGTTACGTGTGATGGAGCCCTGCCTTCCTGGAGATGGCTGAACGCCTGCCTGCTCATGGGAAGTGGGGAATAAATTCCTTGTTTTGCTTTGCTTGTGTGCATGGCTTTAGCTTTACCTGTTAAACTGTCTTTATCTCAACCCACATGTTTTCTCACTTTTACCCCTTTGATTCTCTCCTCCATCCCACCACGGGGGAGTGAGAGAGCAGCTGTGTGGTGCTTAGTTGCTGGGGTTAAACCATGACAAGCTTCCATCTGCTAGATTTTATTAGTGTTCAGTTTGATGTATTTTTCAGTCATGCTTGAAACATGGGAAGGTATTTCACTTCAGAATATATGGAATAGCTTTTCCAGAAAGCTATCTATAAAATGGAGATTAATTTTCAGTATATATTCAGTCTTTTCTTCATCAGTCTGTATCTCAGTAAACTAAACTCCATTAGGCCCACATTCTTCATACAGGTATTTTGTCATTTAATGTTCTGAGAAGTGCAAGTAAACTCTGGAAAATTCAGCTAAAATAATAAGTATCAGTTAAAAATAGACCCATATGAAGAAAAAAACCTCAAATGTGTCCTATTTAACTATCACCTAGGAGGAAGGAAAAGCAATTCAATAAAATAGATTAAATAAATCAGTTTTCCCCCATAAATGTCATATTTGGAAAATTGTCAAGTGTACCATAATTAGGAACACCTATGCTTACTATTTTCCAACATTCTGATAACAGCATTCCATTTTTCCCAATTTCAGTTACTGATAACTCTGGAGATATAAATTCTCTGCCGTCTGCCCTAGATTAGTTACTTGGAAGTTTTCAAGTTAAATCCTTGAGTGAAGTCTGAGAAAAGATTTAGGAAATCTTTTTGTTTTATTGAAAGTTAAAGCAAAAATTTACCAACAGCTTTCCTGACAGGTTTCATGTTATTGTAGTTAATACAAACTCACATACATTTTTGCAAGCAAAGCTTGTCCACATTCAGTACACAGGATGGACTGCGATTGGTTAAGAATTGTTTAAAAAATACTGTTTAATAATGTTATTTAGAAATCAGGAGATACAGACTTGTGATGAAACTGTGAGCAACTGACATTAGTTAAAAACGTCATGGATTTATCTGAGTAAGAAGTAGCACAAGCTTCTCAAGAAGAAGCTGTAGTTTAAGAAGCTGATTTCCATTCTGGAGAAATAACTTTGCTATCTGTGTGACAGCAGGCAAAACATTCAAAGTACCATTTTCAGAGATGACTAAAGTATGATTGAGTGTCTAAGAAAAGCTCTGAATTGGAGCTTAGAATTATCAGCCTTTAATACAACAACAAAAAGGAATTCAATCATAAGATGAAAAAGCATATGAGAGAAGGAGGGATGCTAGTGGTTCATTTAATCAGGCTGCTGACACTAACAATTGTTCCCAAAAGAGGTGTGCCAAGTTGCCCACCAGACCCTTATCATAAAAGGAAAATTATCTCTGCAGTTGTCATTGCATGCATACAGGTCATAGGTCTCTGCTGGAGACAAGTATCAGCTGCTATGGCTCATAACTGCCATATTCCCTTAGATCCTGGTCTTTTATCTGGCCAAAGAATCCACAGCATCTTTCCTGGTCATCCTTGCACAGAAACCTGGTCATTGTATGGGAGGCAGGAAGGGAAGAGTGTGACTTGTATAGAGACACGATGAAAGCAGAACTCCCTGCTTCTTCAGAAGTACGAAGACATTCCCAAACTTGGAAATAGTTTGAGACCCGAATTTTCAAAAATAATAAATTCTCACCACTGCAGATAAGATTAATGCAGACTCTCTTGACCACATGTAGTGCTATAAGAAGTAAAACACCCTGAAAAAATTAATTTCTCGGTTTATCAAAATGCCAAATTATTTGACATATTTTAAATTTACCTTTAATCTCTAAGACACCAGTTCTCCACATATGAATCATGAAGGAGAATATGCATCATCTTTGTGAAAGTGCTAAGAAAATAAATTACAGTCTGTAAGGAACTGAGTTACTATTATGAAAATATCAAAATACTTATGAAAAAATTAATAATTTGGCATTCAGCTTGTAGTTTGAGTAGTATGCAGAAAGTGAACCCTAAGATGATAGTGAGGATGAAAAGGAGAAAAGATACAGAAAGAGAAAAGGAATGAGAATAATTTATTCCAGACACTCAGTGAGACAGGAATCCTTGAGAAGTAGCATGTACTTACACAGTTATAAACTACAACCTGTAGACAAGAGGGAGTAATAGAATAAAATAACTGAACAATTCTAGTGGTTTGTAACTTTTGAGAGCTTCATCTCAAACCTTATTTTTTTTTTTTTACTGCATATCATTGGGTTTTTAGAATGCAAAATGTTCTATGTTGTATGGTATCATACAGTGAGATACAAAGATTTCCTCCATAAAACATTAAGGATATTCAAGCTGTGGTGATAACAGCATGTTAGACTCTACATAGTGTTTCATCCGTCTTTCTAAAACTAGTATTATTTTAAAGATATAGAGTCTAAATGGGTAAGTAACTTTCTCAGGTTCAAATAATAGATAAATGATAATGGAGACTAGTTTTCTGAACTCATCAAGCACTTGTCTTCTGGAAATAATTTTCACAAAACCCTCTCATGTTTTGTTTATAGGTTATGGAATACCCTCAAAAGGTGAAGATATACTGAGAGAAACAGAATTAAACAAAAATGCTATCTTCCAATACATGGATCAGAATCTGTGTCTGAAGCATAACTGAGAAATGTGCCCTTAAGTGAAAAAACTTAAACAGCCCATACTTCTGTTATCTTCTTGTGTTTAATTGCCTTAATTGTAATCAAGAAGGCCAAAGGTGGTTAAGTTTTTTTCCTTAATCCTGCTTCCATGAGTCATTTGAGAGCAAGCCTTAGAGGCAATGAACCTTTTACCTCTTTATCTGCCATTAGTTTAGGTGATCTTTGGCTAAGCCATTTCCATATAGTGAGTTCAAGCCCTTTCACATACTTTTTAGGGCAACTGCAGGTAGATCAGGCCTTTTCTGCTTTAGGTATCAGTTTATGAGCAGTCTCAAAGTCTTATTGATTTCTCCAGGAATTACAGTTCAATTCCTGGTCTAGGCTTGGGCGAAGTGGAAAAGCTGAAAAGCTTTCTAATGAAGGGGATCTTATACTGTAAATTAATAAATTTCAGCCTTGGAAGCCAGTAAGACTTCTGTGGACTAGCTAATTTCAGATTTAAATAAAACTGACATGAATCAAGCCAGAGGTTTGATAATATACAGGGAAACTCCTTTTGGTTTATTCTGTGAAGAGTCTGATTTTATTAAATCTTCTCTAAATGAAAAGGGTGAAATGACCAAGGGAATACACTTCATTTAAAAGGATATCACCTAAATGATTTTTTTTTTCCGCATAGGTGAACTATACTGCATTTCTAAAAATGTTACTGCTTTCACGGTTGGAATAAACAATTTAAATTCCTGTATGTGTCAGTCAAATTCTGTATAGAATACATATCTTCTACGTAGTTCAAATGATGAAATATATCAATTTTGAGTCCTCCTAGGTCCTTCTTTGTTTAGCGTTGTTTATTTCTCTTATCTTCATTTTGGCATTTGATTTCCATTGTTGCACATATTTAATAAAAATATGAGGTGATTCCATTCAACCAAAGAATAAATTCTGTTTCTATTACAAATGTCAAACATTTGAAATGCACATAGGACTTCCATGATGATGAGTCTTTACTATGAAATTTTAATCTCTTGTAATAATCTTAGATATCAATTTTAGACCAGTAGGTTTCTGTTGCATTATAGGAAAACCATGGAATTGTTTGTATGGAATAAACAACAACTTCCATATGGCTACTAAAGTAAAATTTTATGATTTATTCAAAAGAGTATTTATTTCATATCTCAAAGATATGCTACAAATGTAAACCTTAAAAATATTTCTATTTATCCTTTTCCATAGGTGGAATATAGTGTTGTTTCATTGCTGTCCCTCTTCATAAACTGCAAAAGTATTGGGATTACTGAAGAAAATCCATGAACATGACTAAATCTAGGGTTTCCTGGAAGCAAAATTGTATTTCTAAATATAACATCATATTTTTTGCAAGACAAGGAAAAAGCACAAGAATTAAGGTGAAAAGAAAGAAGAAGGCTTGTTGCCAGCTTGCAACAAGGCAGAAAAGGTTGACTCATGAAAAATTAGTCTCTGGGAATTCTTCAATTCTACTGTAGAAACTCCTGCATCACACTTTATTGCCATCCACCTACCCCAAAGAAATTTCATAAAGATGTGAAACCTTTTTAATATTGCCTAAAGATAATAATGATGAAAACAGCCTCCTAAGAAGACAGATTTTACTTCTGGAAGGCAATAACTTCAATTTATGTCATAGTAATACCTGCACTAAACATGTTGAAATTAATTTGACAACTGCTAGTAATGAATTCATCTTAATGAAACAACTTAGATCTCTCTAAGGGAGTCATACCCAAAGAAGTTACATGCTTGGCTTCTTTCATTCTGAATATCGGTAGTATTGTCACTGTTCAAGGCCTGTGTATGGTTCTTTGCTTGCCTCAGCAACTGTGGAAATAGAATGGGTACAATGCTGACAAGTTTTCTTAGGACAGTATCTTTACAGACATAAAATTAACAAGTAATTTAGTCTGAAATGAAAAACACACCTGGTGGTGATAAAGAACTTCTTTATTTCCAAAGAAAGAAGAACTAACAAAAAAAAAAAATTCTAATCTTCAAATACTGGTGAAATACTGCAGTTTTTCTCATGCAAGCAGAAAGGTTTTATTTCCATTTCAAATTGCATGTTGAAGGCACAAAAAATCAATTATTCCAAAAATTATCAAGAAATGATCACATTTCCCAGTCAACTCTGTCAAATAATCTATCAATTTGTTTTCCTCCTTTTAAATATGTCTGGCTTAATATATTTTATTCACAAGTGTTTGAATGCAAATACACTTTACTAAAGTGATGGAGTTTCTGGTCCTTCACATTTGCTACTGGGTACAAGCAATGGACACAGAGCAAAGAGGGAGAATAGGCAAGGTTCATTACCAGCACTCTGTCTGGCTCTTCACCTGAAAATAGCGACATAACATGAGTATATGGAAAAAAACAGCTACCAGGTTTCAAATTAAGATGTTGTTAAAACCAGCTTGTTTGCTTGATTGTCTACCTAATTATAAAAGGAAAGAAAAAGTTGCCAGATGTACCACCAGTGCACAGCAGAAATTGCATCTTGAACTAGTACAAGTCTACCCTAGGAGATGTGGGACCTGTGGTAGTTGGGATAAGGTTGCACACATAAGAATTTATAAAACATCTGAAGGTTTCTGCCTATGTAAACAGATGGGGGTGTATAATTTAGCTTTTGACTAAGATGGTCTAAGATATGTAGGGCAAAAGGAACCCTGAAGGTGTAATAACTGACTAACAAGATGTAGGTTCTGTTCACACAGTATACTCAGATGAGAACTGAGGGTTATGGGAGATGTTTCCTATCCATGTTAACTCATTAACAGGTTAAATAAAGCAGCAAAGGACTGATCTCTCCTGTCCCTTAAACTGTTGTTTCTCTGGATGGATTACTGGTTTCTAGACCCCCACCTGCTTCAGGAAGGAAGATGCTGACTCAGCTGAGTGTTGTGGATGAAATATTTGACATGGTTATCATTCAGTAACAATTCAATATTTATTAATGGTGTGAGGTGAATCAACAGGTTGAATTTTAGCAGCACAATGACTGATCAATTTAAAGATTAACAAGGTGATTTGGTAGAAAACATAATTAAAAATTAAACAGTGACAATTACAGATTTAAGAATGTCAATCTCAGTCAATCATGAGAAGATTCATACTGGCTTACTACATGACAGCCTTAAATAAAAGTATATATGTGTATATATATATATATATATATATATATATATGTATAAACACAAAACTTACACACCCACAGACAGACAAAAATATTTGGATCCGGTGAAATATGTAGACATCCATACTTGTGAAGGCAAATGTACATATTCAAACACATAGGTAGAGAGATGGATGGAAGAGGCTAGTGAATAGTTAAAATTTCCCTCTTCTTGAGTTTAAATACTCACAATGTATCGACATTCCTCAACATGTGATAACTGAGCCTTGAGAAGTTGGACTTCATCCTGGCCTTTCGTCAGCTTTGCGGGCAGATGATCTTAAAATCCTGAGGAGTCTGTGTCTGAGAGACATCCCAACACAGTCCACTGCGATCCAGGATACATCTCATTTACGATTGTTATTTATAGGGCTTGAGTTAATTGATTTTTGTCAGGTACTTTTTCATTTCAGCCCAACTCAGATCACCAAATACTCTGTTACTTTCCACCAGTTGCACATGCCCAGAATTTGCCAGATCTCGAAGTTCTGGTATCGCTCCCTTTGGGCCAGGACCCAGGTACAGATGTACTGGGCTGTCAGGAGGTAATTGGTTGTCATTACGGATCCCAGGCGTTAGGAGAGGCAGAAGCCAGGTCAGCTAGGGGGGGTGACTGGTCCACTGCCTTTCCCGATCCATCTTGGGTTGGCATCCAGCCTGGCAGGGGAGAAACTACACCAAGCACTGAGTAGCCCAAGACAGGGAGGAAGTTGCACCACCACACTGACGAGGTGGAAGGGAAACCCACAAATCCCTGTAAAAATCTGAGAAAATATCAGCAAACAATATATGCAAATTAAACTCTCTTGAACACTTGCCCATGTGCATGGAATTCTAAAAACAGAGTATATAAATGATCAGGGCTGGGAAAGTGTATACTCCAGGTGTTCAAGAATGCTACTTCAATAGATGCTTTTGCCGCAGTACTCAAAGATATGTTTGCTGCATATCAGTTCTTACAAGTAAGCATTAGTGTTCTGTCTTCTCAAGAACCTGTACTTGTTCTTCCTTTAAAAAAAATTATTTTGGTTGACATTATAACTAATGAGCATATAGGGAAAATGTAAGATTCTTCAAAATAAAATGACATTCACACTGCAATCTTCAGAAATTTAATATTTCTGTCACAAGTATAAAGCAACTAGGACATAGACTATTTCATCTACCTCCCACTACTGTCATCAAGTAGAAAATTTAAGTTCTATTTGATGTGACTATTTCTTCATTCAAAGACCTAAAATTCTGTAGCTCATATATTGCACTTATTTGTTTTGAAACTTTTTTTCCCCTGCAATTATTAACTTCATGGAATCAGTCAAAACCAGGAAGAGGAAGCATATTGGAGAAATACAATGACTTATGAGAAATACAAGAAATACAAGTGACTCATGAGAAGAAACACTAAACCTTTTAGAGAGTACCAAAAGTTTGAGTTTCTGTGCCTGTACAAAGAAGCACAGGATCTTCCTTTTTATCTGAGCTAGACAGAGGGCTTTTTTGTTTATTAAATTCAAGTTAAATTCTGAACAAGAAAAAGACCGAATATGATATACTTAAGGAAAAAATGACAGCCTGGTGACCCTGCAATTTACAATCAGATAAAATGTCAGAACTATACTTACAAACATGAGCAACTGGTAAATGTTTGATTAATGGTTCTAAAGAAGTGAAATGAGTAGCAATTGGAAAAGTAATACAAAAAATTTAAAGAACTCACAAATACTCTTGTGGCAATAGTCACCACAACATCATGAGTGTCAGTGGTTCTGTGATTACATGAGCCAACTGGATAAACTTTGCTTGTAAAGACCTCGGAAGGTTGTGTTAGTTTAAACACTTTAAACACAGAAAATGTAACTTAGTAAAATACCAACATAACATCTTCCTTATTAGTTAATTCAACAACTTTGAAGCCATTATACTCCTAGGAAACTCTGTAACTGCAATGGTCTCTAGAATAGGTTCTGTGAGTCATAGTTATTATGAAATAATCAATAAGTTACAGAAAACCGAGATTGCCTTAGAGAAAATACAGATCTTCCTGCTTCTTACAGAAAGACCTTGATTTCTAAAATACCTACTGTGACTGAGACCTTTCACCAGAACAATATGAATAAAATAGGTCTTTACATATGTCCTTTACATATAGTATACTTTTCAGATCAGAATATTTTAGACTAGAATGAGAACTAAATCAAAAAAATTACTATTATTTGAGCTTTGGGCACTTTTTTTTCCCCATTAATTTGTAATTTCCAGCAGCATTATGTGTTCTATGCTAAAGATATTTGAGTGAAATAGAAAAGGGAGTGTTTATATATCTTTGAAAGCCCTGATATTTTTTTTAATAATTTGGTACAGGAAATTTAGATATAAACCACTGACCATTATCAGTAGTGCACTGTCTTTCTAATTCCATTTCTAACCATGGGACCTACATCAGTATCTAGTCAAACAGTCAATATCTTTATTTAAGCCAATGCTTAAGAGTTTGTTTTTTGCAGCCTACTTCTGTCTATTTAGACAGGCAAGGAAGGATTGTGTAGGGTGACAAAAGTCGCTCTGATTTCTCATTCTGCTGAGGCACTTCCAAAGGAGAAAATTAGGTCATGTAGGAGAAGAGACAATTGCTGTGCTGTATGTCACCAGCCTTTCCTTGTACCCATTACAGTGGTAGTAAACAATGTCACCCATTTGCCTCTGGGTAATTACAACCCTCAAGGAAGAAGAGAGAACCCAGCAATCAGAAACTGTTATTCTGTAATACTTAGGGGTTATGTAGATGTTTGAGAGTGCATATGGTGACTTGAGTGTGTATGACCATGATGACCACATGATCTGGGGAAATTTACCAGTTCTGCCTGTTTACCAATTTGCAATTTATTTTATTCAGTTTTGGTTTATTCACATTGTTATTTAGTTTGATCTCAAAGTACTTTGCAGTTTGTTTTCTTGTTTGTTTCTGAGCTTTCTGTGAAAATGACATTAAATTCTGAATTAGAGTCACCAAAGTTCAACCTTTGATCGCTCATCATTTGGAAAGCAGGATGCATTTTTTTCATCAAGCAATGTACACACCTAGAAACAGAGAGGCAATCACATATTAATTATAAAGACATGCATTCTGTGAGAAGGGTTTTCACAGACACACAGCTTTGATGTCCACCATGTTATCTGGCCATGAAAGCTCCAACCCTGAACAGTTTGCTTCTAAACTGCAATGCTTCCTACACTGAAGTAATGCTTTTGGATGATCCGGTAATAAAGTGGCTGTTGCAAAGTGAGTATTAATGCCTCTAGAGAGTGGTGACTAACTTATTTCACCTGGAAAACAGAGAAAGACAGCCTTCATTTCCCAGCATAGTTTATTATAGATTTCAATTTGGAAGGAAAAATAGCTAACATGCTTTACAAGTCTAAACTAGAAGAGCTTAAATATACTGTACCTATGTAACAAAAAACCCTGCAAAGCAAAACCAAAAATATTTTCTTTCATTCATATTACCATATGTGTTATTGGAGAACAGATGCTCTTCTAACTATAGCAGTCATTAAACTGAATTCTTATTTACTGGGCTGACCTTTCTTTGAATTTATTTTTGAGGATAATTTTCTTGTTTTGGCAAAAATTTTAAGTTACTCTAGAGAGAGCAGTAGGTAATGACATTTCTGTTTGTAGTAAAGCCTAAACTTTTAATTGAGCTCTGTGATTTTTTTTTTTATTAGTTGCTAAGTTATTCAGGGGATATTAAAATAAACATCATGTTTGTTCTTGAGTAGATACATATTTTTTTACAACTGTGTGTACATAAAAATTGATAGCCTCCTTAAAGATTAACATTCTTCCCATTTTAAAGAAAAATGAAGAAACCAGCCATTTGGTAATAGCTTCAAATAGTTTTTCAGGCATGTTATGAAATAATTGTCACACCCTTATGGATTATAGCTACAGTTAAAGCTAAAAAAACGGTGCACTCTGTTATGAACAATGTAGACATTTTTACTCGGAGGTAAAATTCCATATCTGTCGGAAAAGCATACTTTTTACTACAGTCCTTCAGATGCTAAACATGCTTCTTGGTGTACATTAATACAGTTTTTTGCTTTTACATTTGAGGAAATAATCGGTGCTCATTCTGTCTTCTCTACCTACTGTAAAGTGCATAAATAATGCCATCTATTTTGGTGCAGACCTTGCTAATAGTATGTGGCACAAGAAAGATAGGGGGGGCAAGTCCTTGTGCTATCTTTTAATTTGTTGTAAGACCTTTTACAAACCTTCAGATCAAACCCAATAAGGAATATTGTAGCTCAATCAATTATTGCAGGATAACAGACTAGGTACATGTGTGCAGGCTTTTTCATTGCTGCACGTGAGTTTTGTGCGTTCTTTTTTATAAATCTCTCAAAGGCTGGTCACTTTTTACTTAGAATGGTTATAGTCTTCAACTATTTTGTAGGAATGAAAGTCCCTGAGACAATGTGCTCTACTACAGATGAAATTACGAGAATGAAGCATAGGTTGTTCAGCAGGGGACAAAAAAGCCAGCTAACCATGAATATAAAACTACCTCTTACTGTCAATAACATATAAGAAAATAAGAAATAAAGAAAGAAGAGAAAGCCAAAATGCAAACCCAACAAAAATTTCACTATAAAACCAGAATTTTAAGTGGATGTGATATGATCAGGAATAATATTTATCTGATTGATCTAGGCAAAAACATGTAACTTTAAATGTTGGAGGTGTATAACCAGTTCTTAATAACTTCTGCTGCTTGCTGGCTTGGAGACGATTTTAGACACCAAGCCACGTTTGGTGAAAGCATCAAGCTCAGTGAGATGGAGCCAGAGAAGAAGCCATACAAACCATGAGACTAGCTGTTAAAGCAGAATGATTAATTAAGAGAAATTTCCACAGAAGGAAAAAGAGTTGGCATCAAATATGCTCTCCTCTCATTAAGGTCTTCTGACAAAATGTCTTTGACAGTGTAGTCTCTCTAAAAAGATGTGATACATGAGTTTCTCATCCCCCAGCCAAAACATCAGGGCTGCTCTTAGGAATAATGCTTTGCGTTATTGCTTTCACAGTTGTAAATTTTCAGACATTGTATCACAGGTAAGAAAAATGCCCTGATCATTTCCTTTGCAGTTTACTTTTCCTTTAATTGAGTAACTCCTTTCAAACAGGGCAGAAGAACTCCCATAACTTAAGAGTGACACTAATCTGGATCGTTATCTGTTTTCTATCAGATTTTGGATGTTCTTGATACAGCGGGATGTAACCACAAACTGGTCTCTTGAGAGGGAAGATAAAATCTCATATGATTCACCATCTTTTGCCTTCAGTTTTGGTAACAGTTTTGCAGATGACCATAAACTAAACTCCTTATATTCCCTTATCTGAAAACGTGCAGGAAAATTATGAGTTTAAGATTTCTGCTGTCAGCCAGCCTGCATTTACTAGAAATAGTTGGAACACAAAAGATAGCTTAGGCAATTCTTTTTGTGACTATATCTTCAGATATTTTAAATAATCTATAATCCAAATGAGCCCTATGTTGCTTTACTTTTTGGAAGAGGGGATGATTGTGGTGTGGAAGAATGTTTTGGAAGGGTTTGTTTTTTTCCTTTCCACAAGTTCCAGTGTGCCTGAACACTAATGTACGCTTCTCAGAAATGACTCACTTTAATCCTGGAATGATGTTCTCCACAAGTTTTCCTCCTAGCCAGTGGAACAAGGATGAGCCTTGAAGTGAATCACATGAATTACAGAAGGGATTCTATCCTCAACTCCAGGTTGAGTGCCGCCTGCTGTGTCCAAAATCTGCCTTTGTGAGTATCTCAGAATGGACACCTTAAGCATTTACCTAAAGGAGTATTAGGAGTAACTTCCTAGAGTAATGCATTTCTCCTTTCACAACACTTTGTATGGATGGTGTTTTCTCCTCTGTTCAGTCTAATGAAGCAATGAATCTGAAGCACATTGAGTAACAAACACATAAAACACCAGTTACTGTTGTGATTTTTATTGAGCAAACCTCTTATGTGTCATATAAACAGAACATTTGAGATTGATTCCTCTACTTTGGTTCATACGCACTCTAGTTTAATAAAGCTGAAAGGAAAAAAGAGATTATATTAAAAATTTCTTTTTCTCTCCCAAGCTTGAAATGCAGGATCAAATTAAGATTTATTTCTTAAAAAACAACAATATAATGCCAACACAAAATACATGTCTCAGTCCTTGATCTAAAAAATAAAATTTCTCATGAAACTGTTTTAAAAAAATATGGATTCTCCAGTAAATCAGTAGGAAAAAAAAAATCATGTCTGTGCAGGTTTAAGCCCTGCCGGCATCGGAGAGCACGTTGCTGTTGCCCTTCCCCCACCCACAGCCGGTCGGGCTGGAAGTTAAACACAGACCCCGGGCTAGAATAAGAAGAAATTTAATACAGCAGTGTGATAAACAATCTGAACAACAACAGTGGCAATGATAACAACAATAAACAGCAATAACAGTGAACAAGACAAAAGATATACAGAGAAATACTGCAAAATGGTCACGGAACAAGCTCGCTGCGTGTGTCGCAACCCCCCAAACCAGAAGCGAAAGTAAAAGGCTCCACCCCTGGACCTGACGTCAGCATGGTATGAATAACCCAGCTGGAGATCCCTTCCCCTCTCTCTGCTGGGGAAAACTTGACCCTATCCTAGTTGAACCAGGACAATGTCTTTCAGAAATATTTTAGAATGTTCTCCTTTATTTTGTCTGCAAACAATAAGCATTAGCCTATTTGCAAAGTAATATCAAAAGTTACAAAAAGGTAAAAAGAAAAGTTGTGGTGGCCTACTTTACTAATTAAGTTACTAACAGTCAACAAAATAAACTTTAATATCATTTCAGATAATCTGGAGCAAGACTGGATGGATTACTTTCAGTTGAGTAACAAACATGCACTCTTATTAAATAATTATTCTGAGGTTAAATTGCACTCATTGAGATGTTTCACATTTGAGACATATTGACAGGTCTTCCTCGACATCTTCTGAACACTTCTAATATAACCTTTTTCAACAAGAAAGCTGAGTTGAATCTCAGTTAGAAGACCTGAGGTGTGCCTTCTTTCTTTGTGTAGACAAACCCCACGTTTGTTTTGAAAAGTCATTCAGCCCTGGGTTTTTGCCCTGTAAAGATCTTTCTAACTGTGCATATGCATCATGCATGCATAATCAAATTCTGGGGTTTTTTTCCCCGTGGATTTTTTATTTTTTTTTAAATCTTTATTTAATTTTTCAGGAGAAATATCTAATTTCCCTTGTTCAGTGTTCATAGGACACAGGAATTTTTTGACTCAAATTTAAGATTTCATGGAGCACAATATTCAAGAAAATATGCTTGAAATTATTATGACCCAGTGCTCATTATGGAATGGCAATTGCTTCTGTGGTGTACTATATCCAGAAACACTACAAGGAACAGCAGCAAATAGTCCAACAACGAAACATCATTGCAGAGTGAGGAAAATGAAAGCATATAGAGACATCATACTTCAGAAATATTAGTGAATTTATATATTGGGTGCTAACTAGCTGTTTAATATGTATCAACACTGAACAATATTAGACCTTCCAGTTTGCCTTGTTGTCTTTAATTATTTAAAATAGAAAAAATTCCTCAGAATGGTTCAAATTATTTTTTAACTATTTAAAACAAAAGAAATAGACTAGATTATTTTTTTTTTTTGTAAAAGCATGGTCTAAAATTATTATTGTGAATCTTTCTGAACCCTTACTATTCCAGACTGATTTTAGGGTACAAAATAGTCTCCACCTTCTTTTCCCCTTCATTGCCTCTTAATTTCTTTCTGTTCCACAGAGAGACTTAAGTTAGCAGTGTGTTTCTTTCCCCTGGAAACTATTAAATTTATTACTTCCTGTGAGCATTCCCTCTCTTTCACAGCTTGCAACTACATTTGCTGTCATTTACTGTGAAAAACTCTGAGCAACTATCCTCAATATTCAGCTTCAGAATTTGCTACTTCTGTTTTGGACAAGGCCCTGTACCACAGAAACCTTCATGATTTTTTCCATCTCTGTTATATTTTACATCTTCTGCACAGGACAAAAACCCCACATGTCAATATCATTCTTCATTTAAAACATAATTGCTCAGATATTTAAATTTTAAGAATCTGCTGAGTGTTTTACTATATCAGGAATTGACTATATTGTGTTTATTCAATAAAAAAATGCAATCCTTGACATTTAACCAAATAAAACTCTCTGAATTGATTTTGCAGAGTAGATTTTCCTCTGGTTATAACAGCAATAATTTTACAACATGATTCTCAGTATATTATCTTAACAATTGTAATGTAATTTTGATAAAAATACTCTATGCCTTCAATTCAGTGTGTAAACTTGAGAGTTCTTAAGTAATTTTGAAGAAAATCTGTTACAGAACATGGAATATGAATTCCATTTTCCACAATGTAAGCTATGTGAATAAAAATAATTAATTTTTTACACTTCTATTGATGTGTTAATATTGCTGATCTGCTTTTTTTTTTTTTTTCAGTGTAAAACCTCTCAGTTGGAAATCATACTTTAGATGAAAGAAAAGGTTTCTTCGCTACTTGAACGGGGAAGAAAAACCCCACAATAACATCAAACCGGATTAGTGTTCACAAACACAATAAAACACAGCAAAAAAAAAGGGTTCTTTATGAGGACCTATTTTTCTGGGATTTTATGTATATAGACACACAGTTACAAATTTATGTTTTCAGGATTACTGTACCATTTCTGTGCACATTGTATCAAAGAAATGAAAAATGCAATTTTTTAACAATAATGAAATCTTATTTTTATTACATTGTTTAAAAAAAAAATGTAGCTAATGGACTGAAAGACAAAAGCAGTATCTACATGTTATCTTGGAAGAATCATGCCTCCCTTAGACTTACTCAAACTTCAAGGAAGTGAATAAACTTATTCCCTCATGGATATTCTTAGGTATGTAGGATGTTCTACCTCTTTCTGCACAAAGCATTGCATTTAGGCTGTATTATGAATTTGACTAGTTTTCTTGAATGAATAACAGTGAATTCAGTCTTCTGTTCCATAGACAGAGTCCATTTTTCCACTAATTCTACATGAAAACACATTTCATAAACTATAACCAGACCTCAGTTCATAACTCTTGAACAGAGACCATTTATTAACTTTACATAGTCTTAAAAGAAAAATTTTGGTTCATTTTAATGTAACAAAGCAAATTTCACATGAGGTGTTCTGCTGACTAATGAAAACCATATTATTAAAACTTGTAACAAAATTGTAAAATGAAGTCACATTTCTTATTCTAGGAAACTACTAAATCGAGATTCTTACCCAAAAAATGACATTAATTTTATGTTTTGTAATTGCATAGGAAAATGTACTGGAGTTTACTAACAAAGGATAGCTTAAATACTATACACGACATGAGGATATTTGCAATGAAAGATATTGTATGATGTTATAAGATAATGTAAAATCTCTCAAATACTGTCAAAACCCATAGCTTTGTGAGCCATACCACAAAGATAACTGTACTAACCTTTAGAAATACAAGTATTGTGCAGTCATTTAGCCACATAATTTGTATGAATCATGAATCTTGATCAATAATTTTGCAAGTATACCCACAAACATTTTTTTCAACTGAAGAAAGTGTCCTCATCAAGAGCAAGTCAAGAAGTAAAAGAACAAGAGTAACATGAATATTGCGTCTACCTCCATTACATGTTTTATTTCTCTTTTGTGGATTAAGATATTAAGACCCTGCATTTTAATTTATTTAAATATGAACTATATGCAGACAGGGTTAACTGAGATATGTTTGCTACACTGACTACATTTTATGACTTAGATCAATACTTACAAGGTACCAGTCAGCCTAAATCCTGAACTAAATCCCTGATGACAGTATGTCTAAGGGAAGAGGAGGTGATAATACACACAGTTTGAACTTTACTTTCACAAGGAGACCTGTACAGAGATAGAGTATCTTGAAAAGCAAGGGGATGTGGTCAGGTCCCGGTCAGAAATTTCCCTCAGCAGTTCCTGCGGGTTGAGTTTCTAGGGCAGTGTAGCTAGGGAAGTTAGAAACATCCATGTGCAGGTGAACCCTAGTGCAATGCTGAATGCAGTCTGGTAACTTAAAGTTGTAATTTATATCTATACCAGCTTTGACCTACTGACTCAAGTGAAACTACTGGATTTGCCTCGTTTCTGTGACAACTAGATCCAAAGCTGTATTTCTCCTGTCTTATGACACCTGCCTCACAAAACGTCCATTTTTACTGTTCCCTCCAATTCAGCTCATATGCACACGATCTGCATGATTAAGCACAGGAAAGAATCGGATTCTGAACTTTGATATGCTTTTTCTTTATTGTACAATTCTTGGCGTATTATCTAGGATTAGGCTTAGACTTCCAACTGCACAGGATAGCAACATAAAAACTTCTCCACTTAATATTGCATAGTCATTGCAGTTCATACACTTAAAACCTGCATTGACAAAATCAGCTTCTATACTTTTACCACTTTTTTTCCTGTAGTCTCAATATCAGCTGTTGTCAGAGTTAAAACTGCGACACTTTTTGCTGTACTTCATATGTTCTGAACACCGATGCATGCTTTATTCCTCTTTCTTTAAGTTCAGGATCTTGATCACTAGTCTTGGTGTAGTGTACAGTACTCTCAATGCTTATAGCCTTTCAAATCTTCATTTAGAATTTATGCTTGATTTCAACCTTTTATGTCCACGGTATTAGTACCATACCAAGATATTTTAACACCCATGCCATATTTTTCTATTTATATTGCTATAAGAAAAAATAATTTCCCATAACTTCCCCAAGCAACAACTGGGATGGTTCTTCACTTTAGTAGAAACAAATGGCTATTTCAATCTGAAATTTTTTATTAAAATTTTTGACAAAAGTTTTAGATGTTATTGACTGGTTCCAGTAGAAGAAAGGAGAATTTTCCATGTTGCACACACTTTTTCAGATGTTAACTCCTTACCATCATGTAAGAAGAGGAAAAATGATATCTTGGCAAAAACAATTGTCATGGGATAAAAATCTGCCTCCAGGCATTATCAAACACTTTTCACATATTTTAAAACCAAGTGTCAACTTTATTTCTGTAATTGTTTTAAGTAAAATATGAAGAAGTCAATAAGCTTATCTCAAAAGCATGTGATTAATGAACTGATTTGCTCAAATATGGTTTTCTAATGCTACCTTGCTTGTCTTATCATCTTTATTCACTATTCATGGAAGATATCAGTTCAATTCTAATGCATACTTTACTTCCTTATGCATTTTGTCATACCATTCCTGAACTCTAATGAAACCTAGTACCTCAGTATCTATTAGACACTGTTTCATCATTTATTCTCCTATCATAATCTTTTAGTCTTTTTTTTTTTTTTTTTTCTTATAGATTTGTCTGAGCCATCTGTTCTCCGTGTTTTGGGCCTCCAGTGTACTAGTCCTACAGAATACAGATGGCTAGTTTCAACTGCTGTCACTGTTTTTAAGAATAAAATACTCACCACCTGCCTCAGTGTGCGGAAACTTGGTCTGACGAGATTTGAAAAAGAGCCAGCAGAGGGACTGTGAGAAGGAATTCAGAGGACACAGCAGAAGTCCTGAGCATTGTGTGGGCACTCATGTGTCTTGCCACCCATCTAGCCAGAGGGAGAGGGGATTTTCTTGGCTCTGTACTCTCCTCCCAAATAATGCAACAGCTGCTGGGATGCTGTGGTTTCTGCAACCTCCCTTCCTGTAGTATTATTACAGGAGCAGTGTTTATTTTAGAGGCCAAGAAGGAATTATTTACTTTAGCATACACAAGACTGCACAGATCTTTTCTCACCTTACAGCCTTAGCTCATCACAAGTAAGTTGCTAAATTTATGGCTTCAACTACTGAATAGAACATTTCCTTGCAAGTTTTATTTCCATAATTTTATTTTTTTTTAGGGAGGAATGTAAAATCACAAGATCAGCTCCTAAATATAAAGGGACATAGGATGCCAAGAGAGACAGGCTGCACTAATCCTTCTTGCAGGATGTGGTTTGTGCTAAGACAGAGAGTCACTCAGACATGTAGATTGTAGGTACTGTCTATAAGTTCATTAAATTAATATGATACTTCAAATCCATTTTCCAGATTCTTTACATTCAGAGCAGTATAATCTAACTATCTGTAATATGTACCTATAATCAGCCTGTCACATGGTGTTTATCTGTAATACACTATTCCCTAGACTTAAATTGACAAAAAAAACCCGAAACCCAAACAACACATTATGATTTACTTTTAGATTGCATTGAATCTGGAAGTAGAATTGAAAAAATCTCAGTAGTATCCTCAGATCCCAGTTTAACAGTCTAAACTTAATACTGGGATTCATGCTCAAATATTAATATTTAGTACTCAAATTCATAGTATGGAAATTCATGTTCAAATCTATACTCACTTTGCAATTCTTACCTCTCAAAGAGTGCTTAATAGCTATTTCAATATTCATAAAGACTAAATTTTGATAATTCTACAGCAAGTAGCCCATTGCTACTCTGACAGCTGGTGGTTCCTCAGTCAAAATCTGACCAAATACAGTGCTGTTATGTTAAAAAATATTCTTGTAAATCATTATTGTTGAACATTTATGGAGTTAAACTCTTTGGAGCTACCTACATTTCACTGCTGAATTGAATACCAACATAATTTGAATTGATGATGTAGTCTAATGTCCTTCAAATTAAAAATAATTTTTGTAGCACATTTCACTTTTTCAGTTGATGACAAAGGACATTGAGTAAAGTCTCATCTAGATTTGCTGAGAAGCATTCTTGTGTTCTATTTAGATTCTTATTTTGATCACTCTTAGAATGGGAATTTAAAAAATAAAGTTATATGAATCTATTCTTCAATGATACTGTGTAACTGTGTATTTCAAATTGTAAACACACTGAAAAAAAAATTTGCAGCGTAAAAAGTCTGTTTAATTAACCAAATTCAAATAGAAAATAATCCATTCTTCTATTTTATACATAGTAATATAGTTTTTTAGACAATCCCTTTCAAATTACTTTTGCCTTCTGCATTTATAGAAGAAAAATTATATAATGAATAGTTCACTTGAAAGGAAAGAATATAAACAGGTTGTCATCTAAAAATAAATTGATGGAAACTGAGATGAAGCAATTTCAAGTTTTAAACACAAGCTAACCAACAATTCACAGAAAAAAAATAATCCCAGACTACGAATTTCTTTTGGAAAAATATTATGCAGCTGGATTTCTGCATTTCCACATAAATTGCCCTTTTGTTTACATGGAGCATTATCATAGCCAAAAAATATTCTTGTCCACTGACCATAACAACATTGACAACTTACAATGAAGTGGGATGACAGAGGTGAAACATCAGCAAAAAAAAAAAAAAATTGTCAGTGAATTTTTATGCTTGTAGACATGTGCGTCAGATCCTTATCCATTTTGCTTCTGCTTGTCACATAAATATGTGGCACTGATCCTGCCAGAAGCACCATTCCACTTTGCAGATGCAGACACAAATTGTTAAACTCTGTTAAGATTTGCCTGAGGGAAAGATAGAAGACTGCAGAGGCCAACTGAGCAGTCCTCAAGAAAGGAAACTTAAATCTTAGATTGAACTCTACCTTATTATTAATTTATTTATTAGTAAAGGCAAACTGCAGACAGGCTTCCCCATACCTAGTGTGTGGAGCTCATTGTGAAACTTGCCATAGCTTCTGACTCACAGCAGTTGGTGTTCTGAGTCCTTTCAGCTGGGTAAAATCGAATTTTGGTGATCATATACCTGCTGAGAGACTGGCTCTATCTTACTGTTATATTGTCTCAGGTAAGACATGCTAGAATAGTTTGAATTATGTGTGGACTACAGTCACTATAAGCAACACCTTCATATTTATAAACTTTTAAATCATGGCAAAAGCATTTTTGCTCAAGAATAAATATACTAGGTGATACAGATGAGATCAGAACTTGAGTACTGCATGAATCTGAATTATGTTTTTTCCTGTGGATGAAGAGAGGACTGCAGCATGAAGCAGTAGGTTTAACATTGTGGCTGTGGGAGCTTTTCCGATTCCTTCTCTAAAATCTTTGTCTAATCCCTTTGGTTTTCAAGTTTTCTTCAGCACAGAGTTTTAGAAATATATAATTACTATGTTACATATATATAGAATGCATATGAAAGTTCCCTTTTTAAGTACTGTCAGAAGCAGCAAGCAGTCTCCCTGTGGCAGAGGAAAATGAAGACATAGCTATCTTTGTGCTTTGAAGAGCTGTTCAATAGAGCTGCTGGATCAAAAGGCAGCTCAAACAAGAACTGGTTGCAGCAAATCTGGAACTGATAATTTAGAATGTCAAGCTAGAGAAATTTTCTCTATGAAAGGTGGTTTAAAATGAGTTAAAAAGAAAATTTCTTTGCCACTAGTGAAGGAGAATGTCACTGTTGGAAAACTTCTTATTATTACAAACATGGAAGCAGAAGTCAGGGTGTTCTTTTAGGAATTAGTTATTAAACCCATCAACTGTGGAATACAACACATTGTCAAATGAGTAATAGTGAATTGGCTAAAAAAATGGAGGAAATCCAAAGCACCAATGGCTTTCTGTCAAGCTGTCAAGATACTTAAAATGGAATTTTGCAAAGGTCTGCCTGGGGTCTGGTTCTGTTCAATATTTTCATCAATAGCTTGAATGAATGGAATAAAGGAAATGCATGCAAAAGAAACAAAACTGGGATGAACTGTTGGGGTTTTGGAGAAAAGAATCTGAATAAGAGATGATCTTATGAACTTTGATCCATAAAGTTACTTCCGATAAAAACAAGTATAAAGTGCTAAATGTCATATGGAAAATCAAATGCACAGATACTAAATTTAAACTTGGGTAGACATCAGCATTGTAGATAAAAAGGTTTGGGATTTGAGTGGATTGAAGTCCTCGAATATGAGTCAACAATGTGGTGCTGCCGTAAAAGTGCTAAACTTAGTTTCACAAAAAAATAAAAAAAAAATAAAAAAAAATAAAAAAATTCCTTACATGACATAAAACAGGGAGCTGAATGGTTCTATTCAGATTGTCTGCTGAAGCATGGGTCATGGAAGACATGATAAAATTAGAAAACATGAAGAATTTGTAAGGCCACGAAAAAGGAGACTGAAAGGACATTTGACAGTTGTTCTGATTAAGAAAATTCTTATGAAAAGGGAAGCTGTTCTACGTCATGTAAGCAAAAGAGCTTGTGTATGGCACTTCAGTACAGGAAAGACACAATCCTGTTGGAGCAGGTCCAGAGGAGGGCCCTCCCTGTGAGGACAGGCTGAGACAGTTGGGGTTGTTCAGCCTGGAGAAGAGGGGGCTCTGGGCATGCTTTTATTGCAGCCTTTCAGTATTTAAAAGGGGCTTATAAGAAAGGTAGGGACTAGGGCCTGTTGCAATGGGACAAGGCGTAATAAACTGAAAGAAGAAGGTTCAGACTGCATATAAGGAAGAAATATTTTACAGTGCAGGTAGTGAGACACTGGCACAAGTTGCCCAGAGCAGCTGTGGCTGCCCCCTCCCTGGCAGTGCTCAAGGCCAGGTTGGACAGGGCTTTGAGCAACCTGGGCTAGTGGAAGGTGTCCCTGACCATGGCAGGGGGTTGGAACTAGATGATCTTTAAAAGTCCCTTCCAACCCAACCCATTCTATGATTCTATGATTCTACATTTACTGCCCTCACTTAAGTACTCCAGAGTACTTCCATTCTCTAAATATTCCCTAAGAGCCCCCAGTTTTTAGACATCTCACTGTCAGTAATCCAAATGCAGCTCCAATACAACATAGACAAACAAACAAACAATCAAACAAACACTTAAATGTGTCCAAGGATAAAGTAAGCTAGAATATTCATTTGAAAATTATGTAGGCGCTTCCTGGATTGGGTAAACAGAAATTCTCCCAGATCTTACTCTCCCTTCTGTACTAAGTACAATTAGTCTCCTGTCTCTGTTACCTGTGCTCTCTGCCTCAGAACAGAATAGCTAGTGTTTGAGTTCTGGAGACCTATACAGAACCATATCACTTTACAAGTATTTGATTATTCCATGGCTGTTTATGGGATTCTGCTGTAAGCAGTGCAATTCATTGTGGACTAAACTAAACAAACTTAGTGAGACTGATACAGTAGATTTTCATGCACTGGCTGTCACCTTGCTATTCCAGATCTGTACAACACAATTCCGTCTTTTAAGGGAAGAACAAGGAAAAGAAACTAGTCACAGCCTTTCAAGGTACCTTGATTCCAGCTGAAAATTCAGCAGGAATTTGGGTTTCAGATTAATTCTATCAATGGTTTTATGTCAGAAGGTAAAGCATTCATAATGCATACATGTGACAGTCTGATGAAACCATAGTTAATGTCTCAAACATCTGATAAAGGACTCTGGTAAAGGAGACCATCTCTGTGGACATGCCAGGGTTGTGCAGGCAATGGCAGAGATCCCACAGAGCAGGGACCACACTTTTCTGAGCCTGAACTTCCCTATCTTGAGCAACTCCATAAAAAGCCAATAGAGAAGCCATTTTCATGATGCATGTGTCAGGAAGAAAGGTCGGAGAACAATCAAACATGCATGGAAGGATGAGAATGACCTCCAAAGCCTACAGAGCCATTTCCAAAAGATTCTGAAGGTAAAAACTACACATGTACCAAAGCCAAGAGAATTCTAGAAGCACAGACTGTGCATGACACATAGTTAGCCTAAAGAGTCCAAGCGCCCGCCCAGAGGAACAAAGGATTATACAACGACATGGGACAAAGACCTAGGCATGCCTTCCTCTGGAACTGGACCTCTAGTCTGGCTGTACCAACACTGGAACCAGGATTGGTGAAATCTTTCTTTTTTCTCTTTCTCTCTCCTTCCTTGCCTCTCTCACTCTTGTTTTCTCTTTTTCTCTCCTTTTCTCTTTCTTTCTCTATCCCTATACCCCTGCATATAAGGCAAGGCTTGTCAGGGCATGTTTATGGCTTGTCAGTATATATTATAAGACTTACGGCTTGTTGGTGTGTTATGGGATCTGTCGCTTGTCGGTATATGTTATAAGATTTGTGCTTTGTCAGTGTGTGTTATAACATTTACCGCTTGTTGCAGAGATTGCAAGACTTACTGACAAAGTTTCATGCCCATATCTGTTCTGAGCAAATAAATATTGAGTTTTGTGAATTAAAGAATCACTGGTGTCATTTCACCATAATTCTGACCTGGGAATTGAAGAATCTAAGTCATTGTCCCAAGAAATTGGGACATGACAACGTGTAGTAGATAATTGTCACAGTTAAACAGAAACTGTTTTGACATGTTTTTGACAGTGCTAAATGTGTGGATCAATGTATTGTATTTGTTGCAGCTAGACATGTGAAGTGGCAAGAACAAAAGGAAACAGAAAAAATCTCTGAGGTGATTGAGACAGAATGGACAAGGTATTCCATATTTTATATAATCATCTGAATACAGAGTTGTGCTGACTTTTCTGTGAGATTTGGGTGGCTGTTCTAGGCACAGCAATTATCACGGGATGCTGTGCCCAGACTCCAGTGGACCACAATAGCATTTAGGCCTTCCTTTCCTGCATTCCAGCTCTGTTCTTTAACCAGAGAAACTACAACTATCTTTTTCTAGTGTTGTCCTTGAATTGTTGCCAGTCACTGCATGGAAATGTTTGAAACCTTTCTTACAGGTATAATCCAGGCTCATGCTGGGCCTACTAGGAAAGAGAATACCAACACATTCCCATGCAGAACGTGTGGTAATTACGCTCCTCCTGGAATACAAAGTGGGTAGGGAGGAAAGAATCCTGCAATACTAAGAAAAATAATGGATGGGACAGCAAAAGGAAGGAACAGAGTACATTTTATAAGGAAAGGTACTTAGCTGCTGCATTTTTTTCTTTCCACTTTAAGGTGTTTGTTATTCTCAGTCACCTTGACTCCCTCTTTCCCTTCTTTCCTTTCTTCCCTCCTTTTCCTTCCTCTCCAAAGCAAAAGGAAATTGAGCCTCATCAGGAGACAAACTTTAGCAAAGTAATTCTCATGACTCAATAAACTTTTTTATACTGGTGGTGGAAACTGAGACACAGAAAATGTGTCCAACTCCACACCCAAAAGATATCAAAAAGCAGAATCAGTTTTCTCAAGGCAGACCTGTAGATTGGTTTTATATTTGTATCAATCTAATTGATTAGTTGACCAGACAAAAATGACATGCCTGTTGATCAGGCATTGACATGGTTTGCCTAACAACATGTGTATTGAACCTGAGTGATAGAATATATGAATGTTTTATTATTACCTTTTTACTTGAAAGGCATCATAGAAGAAATCGGATTTTTTTTTTAAATGAAATTTAATTTTAATTTAAAAACATTTTCTACTGATCCTAGATTTACTGCTTTGCTTCAACTCTGTAAGCCAAATTTTGTATATTTCTGATATCCAGTTGGCCATGATATAAACATCAGAATTGTTTACAACTTTAGAATTATTCACAGCACAGCTGATTCTATCATCCTGGTATTTTTAAGTACCCTACCAAAATCCTCCCCACAAGAAAATCACATTTTACACTATCTGTACAAAGATTGTTTAGCCGTCAATATTGTCACTATTGGACCCACTGTGAAAGGAGATGCTCAATATTAGCAAATTCATTGAGCTTGTCTCAAACACTTTTGTTCCCTTTTACCTATGTTTCAAAATGCTTAATTCCGCATCTGCTCCTTAAATCGATGTCAGGGCCCTGAGTGCATCCCCCTCCTGGAGGCTGGGTGCATGACTTCAAGCATTATCATGCGGCAGGTGCCCGGCGCCGTGAGGGCAGCGCTGCTCGGGTGCCGCAGGGCCGCAGCCCGGGGCTGCCTTTGCTCTCAGGCCTCGCGGTGGTTGGGGCCTTTGGCCCGCGGGAGCCGCTGTTGGCTACCGGTCAGATTGGGCCTGGGGATCAACGGAGGCCCCTGGGCAGCCATCGGGAGCTCGTCCCCTGGAGCAGCAGCTGCCCTCAGGGCTCTCCCCACGGGTCAGGACGCTGCCCGAGGAAACTCCTCGAGGGGCCTTGGGTCGGGATCTGCCCTGAGCAGGCCCTCGAGGGTGAGAGCCCTCACTGCCCAGGTGAGTGAGAGCCTTTCGGGTGCCGTTAAACCCCAGGGAGCGGGGCTTTGTAAAGCCTCTTGGGTGCCATTAAAC
>NW_020799098.1:33926516-33950591 GCF_003259725.1 Athene cunicularia
GTCTCTTCAGCTGTGCTCACCATGCACTTTGTGGCCATTTTGGAGTGTAACTTCTCCTATTCTGCCCTAGGGACCTCTTTTCTCTTACACCAAGCCACAATCACATTTGTCAAGTTTCTGATAACGTCATGAAATTGTCACCTTTGCCCATCTCCCTTCCTCGTGCTACATTGCCAAGTGTTCTCAGACCTTTGTAGAATAAACTGGTGGCCTGTTTCCTGTGCTTTAATAGTTCTGGCAGTTTGCTTATAAAAATTAAGTAAGTCAGAGAAGATTCTATGGAGCATGACAGCTGCAGAGGCATAACTACCTCTTAGCAGAGTCTTGCTCTCAAAACAAGATAGCAGGGAACTACACCAGTAGATACCTTGTACCACAATCTTACTTTTTCCTGTGATGTAACGCAGTTACCCGTGAGCTGATGTGGAAAGTCTTGCATTCCTGAGGGAAATTAAGAGAAGGCGGAGAGCCAAGTGTGTTGGGAGATCATCATGACAGAACTGTCTACAGGACAGGGAAAGGTGCCCTGGGCTGGTGACACTGGTATATTTCTGTTACATTACCTTTTTGTAGAAATAACATCTTCTTTTCACTTGCACATCTTTGTTTCCTCTTCACTGCCATTTTCCTTTAAAAAAAAAAAAAAAATAAAATTGCAGGACAATTTCGTTAATAAATAGATTGAATGGTAAAGATCTTTTATTGCTTATTCAAATGAATTCCTTATAAGCACACTCTTTGAAAGTGACATTGACTCCCCCTCAGGAGGAATGACTTGCCTGTTCCAGATCAGATTAAACCCTCTGAGAGAATAAGCATGTAGCAATTTAGTCTGAGCAGCTCTTTGACCCATCTGCTTTGCCCAGTGGTGTTTCTGTTCCCCTGAACATACAGATCTGACAGTTTTGTTGGGTTTTTTTTTTTTTTATGCTGTACCTCCTAGGTTGCAAGGCTTCCAGTATCTGCAATCACATGCACATTAGAAATCCTGTCCCCAGCTTGCATTTTTCTTTCTCTCTCCTTTATGTAGGATCTGGACCAGCAAATTCTCTTATAACCAAGAGTACAGTTTTGGAAGGATTTCAGAAAGTTCATACCTGTTTCACAGCTAGTTTTTCACTTGTTAATTTTTGTGATCCCAGCACAAGGGCTTACAGCCAATTCTGCAGAAAATCTTCAGGTTATCATTTAAATAAAATTCTTCAAACTTTTTTTTTTTTTTTTTTTTTTTTTTTTTTTTTTTTTTTTTTAAGGGAGAGGAGCAGCTATACTTTGCCTGTGTATCAAGAATTCTTACTGTGGTAACTTTATCTGTAACCGGGAAACAGAGAACACTAGGAGGAGTTTGCTCAGCTGCACACACTTGGATTGCAGAGCAGGCCTGTGAAGGAGTATGCTCCCTAGTAACATGGAAAATTGGCAGTTTAGATTTGCTGTCAGACCTCTTAATTGGATCTGTCCCACCTGGGTATTCTGAAATTTTTAATTTACTTAAAGTGTTCTTTTGTTCAGCTTAATATCTTGTGTTTTCCTGAAAGGCTGCTTTCAGGACAGATGCATTTTTCTGTCTCTGAGGCCTTCCTCACCTCATCGAAACTGGAGGAGTTTTGCCTCCGTGCTCCAGCCAGCTCAGGCCCCCCTTACCATGGGCTGGATCAACTCAGATATTTCCAGGAGTGTATGCTGGGTGTACAATACTAATACTCTTTTCCTAAATTAACTGTATTTAACATATTGCTTAGGTGATTTTTCTTCCCTTTTGGGGCACATTTCTCTCAGCAGAATTGGGTACACATTAAATCTATTATTTGGGAGTAGAAAAAAATCACCTTTCAGCAATGCATACTTGCCATGGACTTACAAATGCTCCTTTTGCCTGAAAATATGTTTCCTTGCTTGGAAGGTATATTTATTATTAAAAGAAATCAGACAATTGCTGCATGAAGTCATTCTCCCACACATTTTCTGCAAATAATGATTGTAGCAGCCCTGTTCAGAACTGTAATTGCTGGCTTTCAAGGGTCCAGGGAGCTGCAAAAATGTTTTCTTTGTCTTGAAATGTAGAATTACATTGGTTTTTTTTCACATAGATAAAATAGTTCCATACAAATTGCACGACTGTTGCACATGGAAGAAGCAGCATTCACTTAGCAGCATATGTAGGTACCTGTGGATTTGCAGCAAATCAAGACAAGTTATCTGATACTTTTCCTCTAGGCCATGGGCTAGTTGGTGAGAGAGTCGTGACTGAAACTAAAGCTGATCTCACGTCAGGAATTCAAACATGGGAACTGTCCTACTTTTCCAGTCCCTGATATCAAACATCTGCCACAAAGTGCAGCCAGAGCCAATTCTTGTCTCTAGTAGGTTGGGACAATCAGATTTATGTCTCCTTTGCCTCTCACTTCACTGACTATCATGCTTGTACATCTATACATCTCCTTCTCTTTGTAAATACAAGTGATAAAACCTTTATACAAACATCTATTGAGTCAACTTGAGGCTAAAAATTTAAGAAAAGTTACAGCTTCCATTTCACATTATTTAGACACTTAAGAAACAGTGTCTCTTTCAGATGATTTTCTGGATAATGTGTAGAAGCCCTATACATGTGAACTACTAGTAGAGAGGAAAAGATGGAGGACCTGCTGATAAGTAGTGTCTAGCCATTGACTGACAGTGTCTAGGAATTTCTCAACTCAGGTCCTAAGGAAGTTCATTAAAAAGCATGAAGGATAATAAGTTTAAACTTTGGCTAAAAACCAGTACACATGAATTAACAAGTGCCATGAGATCTGATGCAGCATTTGGAACACCAGCAGCTATAGACCATGTGAGTCTGAAGAGAATGGGCAATTGTTGAACTACGTTTGGTTTTAATATAAAGTAAAACAGGTAACCTTTAAGAGAGAAGGGGTAGCAATTAGTTGTGAACCCCTATCCCTCCTTTACACACTGTCATATATATAGATCATGGGTATAGAGCCAAAGTACAGCCTGCATTAATTATGAAGCCTGACCATCTATGCTCATCTGTGCTTTTTCTTTCACATAGTAATTTGTGTAACTTCCCACAGCCAACCTGAATATTAAAATATTTGCAAGGAACACTAATCCAAAAGGTCACCTGCTTAAAGCTAATTATACTAAACAATCAGAAGACAAGCATTTACCTTTCCCTTACTTAAACTTGCACTCTGCAAGATACAAGCTTATCCTCAGAAACAAATATTTTTCCTTTGAAATTTAAATTAATTTCCAAGTGTGTATTCTAAAATAAAGGATCCATTACTGATGGGGAAAAAATGAGAGCAATTTAGCTCATTATTTTTGAGAAGTGGCCTTTATAGATTTGGTTGCCATAAAATCCTTAAATCTTTCTGTAGAAGACACAGAAGGACCCTTCATCACAACTGACTATTGTTAGTAGCATCCACTGAAAAAAAAAATAATCATTATTATTTTCATTCATAAAAAATAATGTTAAAGTATTTATGTAAAACAAATAAAAAATAAATTATGTGAACCAACTTTTATGTGGGGGTGGTGATTGAAGTGTTCATCACATTATGAATTTAAAATTAGGACTATATATATAAGTGACTCAACCTGTGAGACAAAGGGAGGCTGAGATGACAGCACCACAAGGAGAATTCAAGAAATAAAATATATCTGATCAAGTCCTTCTGGAGTTTGTATTAGTGACTTTGGTTCCCAATTTCAGGTATTGGTATAACTCTGAAGAAGTCCTGGAGAAACTGAGTTGCAGTGGTTTAAATGAGATTAGAATGAGCTCCCAGAAAACTTAATATGGACAAGTGAATCACTGTGTGACTTGCCTGCAGTGATATGGATTGGCTAATAATCTCTCTCCTTATTTACTTACTCAGCCTTATCAGTTTACATTTCAAATTAAAAAGAGGGCACTTTTTTTCAACCTTTCTTTAACACAATACTTAATCTTTGCTTTAGATATACCTTTGAGATATTTGAGAACAAAACTGTAGAAAGTCTAAATAGAATTTAAAAATATGGGATTGTATGGTATGCCAGTATTCAGACTAGAGTTGGGCAACATTGCTTAGTCTTCCAAATATACTATTTCTATTTAGTAAAATGAGATATATAAGATTAGTAAAAGTTCTGCTTTTACAGATACTATTTTCCATTCTCCTTAACATGTGAAAATACATCAATTATCTGAAGAGGCTAATGTCTGTGTCACTGATTAGGAATCAGTTGTCTAGAAAAATCTGGTAAAATGAGAATCCTTTGATATTTTTGAGTCTTTGAAAGTGGAGAAAGACTAAATAAATCTGCAGCTTAACTATGGGCTAGAGTGCATGGTACTTTGATAAAAAGTTAACTGATTTCACAGATTGCTGGTCTTTGTAAATACAGTTTTGAAGTCAATGTGGAGTGGACAGTAGTGTACAGTGGAAATGGATCTGTAGAAAGTAAGGACTTATACTGCACTGAAATGCCATCAAAAAAATGCAGAGAGAGAGAGAGTCCTTGGAAGAGTTGGGAACCCAGATCTTTTCCTCTCTTACATCAACTTCCCGTGATTAGACAAGACAGATTTTCATGTTTGTTCTCTTTCTAATTCACTGCTGTATCAAGAGAAAGATCTTCCTCCTGCCACTGTGCAAAAAAAGGCAGATTGCTTTCAACAGAAAATCAAACCCAAGGCTCCCATAATATGGGTGAGTGGCCCACTTCAGAGCAGTTGGATAAAAGGCCATGAGGTTCTCCTCATGTTCATATGTAGGTTCATCCTACAGAAAGCAACTATAGACTCATATGCGGAGCATGTATCTTAGACATCTCTCTGATGTACAAGAGGCAGGGAAACACATCATGGCTGGGTCATGTCAGGGCTTAGCCACAATCTGGACATCAGTCTGCTTGGCCCTCTCTGTGTTTTTACAAGAAACATCTACTAACAGCCATCTGCTTTATTGCAGAAGACTGATGGGGACTATTTCAAATGGGGATAAAGCCCCTCTTAGGTCCAGAAGAGAATGTCTGCCTGCTATGGAGCTAGAATGCAATCCCAGCTGCTTTTTCTTTAGCATTTTCAATTAGTGAAATTAGATTAAATTCTGTACAATGAGATGATAAACATTGCTGTGTGTGTAGGGGACCTAAATAATGATCATCATCATCTTTGAGTGGTGGAAATTGCCACTAATCTTAAAAACAATTAATGTCACTGGGACAACTTTAGGAATCTTCATTGGATGGAATTATTACCATCCTATCCTAACACCTCTAGATTCACTGTGTTTTGTTCTGGCAGGAGTTATACACACCTTTATAAACTACAAAACTTTCACAACACACACTTTAGCCTGTTTTGCTGTATGGTAATATTTATTTGGAGGGAGTCACTATTGATGCAGATTAAAAAAAAAAAAAAAAAAAAAAAAAAAGAAAGAAAGAAAAAGAAAGATTGGTTCTGATCTCACACCTTCTCATTTTTCATGAGTTATAAGGAGTATGTCTGCTGATAACATTTAAGTAACACTGGTAACACTAGTATTACTTGCTTGGTAACACGTTTGGGTCAAATGGAGCTTGACCCAAAGGATACTGAGGCATCTTCCATTGCCTCTGAGACAAAGCCCTCCACAAAACGTTATGAAATCTTTATTTTCGTTCCAAATTGTCTTTTGTTATACTGTACAATATCTGCATGCAACATTTTGTCTATAGATAATGTAATTTATCTAGTGTGTCCTTTGCACTTTTCTTATAATGACTCTCTAATCAGCCCTGTCTTATTTGGTATTTCCTACTTTGATGTACCTTGACACTATCGTATATTCTTGAAATGCTGGGGTTTCAACCCCAAGCCCCAAATTAAGGCTGAAATGTGGGTGATTCCCACAGCCCTTCACAAAGGGGGGGTGAGTTTGCCTTTAGGCTTCCCTCCAGGGTGCGGCCGGCCTGGCAGGGAGAGCCATGGGGTAAATGAGCCCCAGGTGTCCCACATTGAGTGAACAAGGGTCAGGTGTCCCACTGAGGGATAAAAGCTGGGACCCCCTTGCAGGCAGGGGCAGTGTCTGTCTGTGAGGTGGATTCTCTGTGCAGAGTTCCCTGTTGGGGAAGGACCTTCTGCCTCCCTGGGACTGGGCTCCAGTCAGGTCTGGCTTTTGTAAATGTGAGCTGTGTAGAGATTCAGTATGTGGCTTCCTTGGTCTTATGTGTTTGGCTTGTTGACTTGATTGTCTCCCATCCCTTCTATGGGAGACTGCATTTCACCATTTATTCCACCTGTTGTTGGTTGTGTGGTGTTGCTGTTGGGGTCAGTGGGATTGATGTTGATTGTGTATAATCTGACTGACTTGTTTGTACCCCCAGTGCTCACCCATGTACTGACCCTCTTCTATCAAATACTAGTTGGTTATTGTTTCATCTTTATGCTAGGCACAATAACTGGTAAAACAATTCTGAACGTTTATCTAGGATAAAAAGCGTCAGCAATGTAACAGGCCGGGAAGGACAGCTAAAGGTGGTACCAAATGGGTGATACTGCTGCCATCCAGTTAAACACTGACACAAAACTTCTCTGCGCTTACCTTAAGAAATTTTAAAAATTGAAGGAAAAGAATAAGATTAAATAAAGGTTGTAACCACAGTTGAACAGGATAAAGAGACTTTTTCCAAGGGGAAAAGAGAGAAAAGAGCAATATCTGTGGAGTCTGGCATCCTGAACACCACAAGTTACTGCATTTCACCAAGACACTTACCTCATTTCACTGCTTTAGAAGTGAGAACTGGAAGGCTGTTGCTAAATTTACGCTCTGGGCAACAGGGAAGGATACCAGGCTGGTGCCTGGGAAATACAAGAATTGAGACAGATGTAACTTTGAAGGTTAAACTAGGTTGCCACATAAACTCATAAGCAGCAAGCAACAACAAATAAACGTAGGAAGTAGTATGACTGCTGAGATACACCAAGCTAGATAGAAAAGATTCTGTTCTGCAGAATTCTGGTGACCACAGGAAAATTAAAAAAAATATGCTCTTGTACAAGAAAAAAAATATTCTAAGCACTCCCTCTGTTCAGAGAAAACTTTCATTTTATCAATTATTTATTCATTGATGGAAATTAGAAGAGGGTGCCAGATGGGTGAAGTACTATTTTTCTCTCCCCTACCTTAACCACTCATGACCCCAGACATTTCAAAAAAAAAAAAGAAGAGGAAAGCCTGTTTAAACACTCCATCAGATAATTTATTTTCAGAAGCCCACAGACATATATTGATGATGTGTTCACATTGAACTTCACAACTGGGAGCACATTATCCCCAGCAGTCAACAGGGATTTATCTGCTTCTCACTTAAATTATCTTTGTTATTCAGGCTTTGCTGATGGAGATATCTCACTCTGTGCAGAGTCAGATTTTCTTTTAAAACAGTCATCACCACAAACTTATTACTTGATCAGTAAAATTGCTTTCATTTAACCAAAGTTCCTGTAACAAACATGCATCACTGACACTACATTAGCACACTGAGGAAAAGGAGGATGTGAAAGCTGTGGACTTGCTTTGTGTTTTGGAAGGTGGTTTCTCCTATCTTGAACAAATAGAGAAAAAAAGAGGAGGAGTGTACTCTGCCACTGTCAAACTGGGGGAATGAACTAATCTGGTATTCTGACTCAATCTGACACTTTTCTCAGGTACTTAAATTGCTCTCAGAAGTTTAGAAATTATTAGAGAAAAAAAACAGACCAAACCCCACACTTTTCTCAGAACTCCACTGATTTGTCATTGGTTTATTATGTGATGAAACTGGCAATGACTCAACGTGTTACAAATATTTGTCTGAGTCTTTAAAATCAAGGGCAAGCAAAACAAACAAGTCCTGAACAGTCTCTACAGTCTCACAGACTCAACTTGTTTCCAGCTGTGAGGGCTTCTGGGTGGATTTGGTATTCGCATAGAGGCAATCAACCCAGTCTAAATTCTCATGCCTTTTAGACACAACATGTAACTTCAAAGCTAGAAAATTCTTTCTTGCTAAAATAAATTGAGTGGAATTTTGCTGAGTAGCTATGAGCTTCAAATAGTCAAAAAAACAGTTGCTTTTCTACAGCTCTACTGGGTTTTACTTACTCCCCCATCTGCACCCCCAGTTTATGCTTCAGCAAAAGCCACACTGCTCTTCCCACTTCTCTGAAGAGTGCATATACTGCTGCTTACAAAGAAAAAAAAAAGTTCAATTCCTGAATGAGAGTCTTAAAAAGCATCTCTGAGCCTTTAGGCTTTGTTCTAAATACTTTTACGTAGAAGGGAGACACGGGGTTTTTTAAATGCTGTTGCTCTTTTTTTTTAAGAGCCATGGAGAACTTGGAACCAAGTTCCTGCTGTGTAGCTGTAATCTGCTTTTGGTTCTCACTTCCACCCCGTTAATTACTTTGGCAGCATGGTTTTTACTACCAGGTAATTACCACCTTATAATTAAATAACCCTTCAAAATGGTTTAGTCTCTTGGGTTTTGCATCATTTGTAATTGAATCTACAGCTCTGAACTAAGTCATTTGCCATAGGCCTTAGAGTCAATGGGACAAAGAGCTTGTATGTCTGAAGTTGGACATAAAGCTAAGAATACATCTACACAGGCTTATTTTTCTGCTGGCTTCTAGCCTTTCTGGCTCCTGGCCAGTGCTGCGACTGATGACTTTGCCTGGTGACTTAGTTTTGCCAGATAACAACCACATCAGTAAAATGTTTCCAAGCAGCTAAACCTGCTGAGGATTAAGCTATTCATCAAAGACATTGGTGGACTGTTGAGATCATTCTCCCTCTTCATCAGTAAACCTTAAACAAATATATTATGTCACTGATCAACAGTACAATCTTATGGTGTCTGAGCAGCCTGGGTTCTGTCTTGAAGAACAGTCACCCAGCTGGCACAGAAGGAGAAGCTAATATTTAAATGAAGAAGAAACCAATATTTAGACTAAATTTCAGTCAGGGCTAAACAGGACTCTCCTCAGTCACAGGAGCTGCCACCAGCTATCTGTCTCTCTTATGTCTAACCAAGGGAAAAGAGCAAGCAGGGCATCTTAAATGCCAAAGACACTTACATGTTGAGGCCTTCAATTTCTGCCTAATATTTAAAAAAATAACCCACTTTTTTTATACATTAAGTGTCACAGAGACTGATTTTCTTCTTCACACTGAGTGGTCCAATTTCAGAAGAGAGTTAGAGTTGTAAATGTGGAGTCAAGTGTGGGGACCCACAACACAGATTATTAAGGAGCCAAAATGATGTGTGAGAGAAGTTTTAACAGACACCTCTTTACTCAGCATTTACGGCTGAAAGGTGAGTTTTTTTAAGGCCACACAACTCATTTTTGCAGATCCCCATCTCAGATTCCAGGCTCTGCCCAGTCATTCCACTCACGACTATGGAATCCACTAAGCAGAAGAGTATCTACAAACAATGATGCAGCATCAAATGCTGCAGTAATCAGGTTGTGTCTAACTTGTTCAGGACCTGTTAGGAAGAGTCATAGCTTTCACCTGCTCCACAAAGGTGCTATTCCTTGCTAAAGGGATTGAATCAATGGAAGGGCTGGCCCATGCTCAGGTTTCAACCAATATAGAATTACAGCGAATCAAACCAAGAATGCAAAACTACTCCATTCTGTTTTCAGATAGATTGTATGGAGCTAGCCTCAGGCAGTCTGGCAAATCTGACTGTGTTCAACAGTAAATAAGTCTCTGAAGCCCAAAACATGGTGCTGAGACTGGTCCCTGGGAAGGCTTTTCCTCAGGTGTGGGAATGGGAGAGAGAATGGTACATATGGAGACTGAAACTCAAGCATTCTGTAGGGGCTACACTAATTATAGCTTTTATCTGAAAAGTTCTGTCAAAATAACACCCCTGACAAGAACAAAAATGTTAATCACTAGCCTTACCATCCGAGAAGCATCTAGGGAATGGGATCTTCCCAAATATCACTTGGTTTTATTTCATTTCTGCAAACAAGAAGCACCAGGTCTGAGATTCTACTTCTCTTGAAACTATGTTCAAATAAGTACCACAATTTAGGGAGATCACTTCATGCTAGATGTCTAACTTACCAACAGGGAAAGCTGGGAAAATAAAAATTTAGTATGAATTACACCTTTATATACTCCCCATATTTGAGGTCCAGGATATAAACATTTTAATTAATTAATCACCTTTTTCTTTTAATCAGATCATCCTACTTCATCAGCAGAAGACAGTGATTTCTTTATATGCCTGGTCTATTGCATTTTAAATAAGGTCAAAAACGTCTTTCACAATGCCTAAACAAAAGTCTAAGATAGATCATATTTAGTAGTCATGATAAGCAAAAAAAGATCTTGATTCATAGAAGCTTCAATATTTTCAATTATACTAGAGGCCAAAATAGATTTTCAGTGAAAGGACAGTGTTTCCTATAGTTGGATGCTATGAAAATTTGTCTCTGAATGGGTTATTTCTGTTTGGTACAAGTTACCCTCAGTAATTTTTTTTTTTTTTTTTTATTTAATCCCATCCTATTTTATTAGTTTCTACACAGCTCCAATTTTTCATTTTCATCATAGTCTAAACCCTTACACAAGTCTGAAAACAAAGCAGTGGAACTTCAGTTGCTTGTTTGATTTTTTTTTTCTTAAATATGAGTTGTATGTTTCCTATTATGAGGGGTCCCATAACTCTAAATCACCGCTCTCATAACTCTAAATTGCTTTTCTCCTTGGTTTTCCTTATCAGTGCTACCAACACAAATGATGTTTAAAATTCTTAGTTGCTAATAGAAGATTTATAACTGTTTTCAGCTACTTAACATCCTTTGAAATTTATACAGCTTTCACTCTAGTACACAGGTCTGTTTCAAATCTCACTTTGGAAATTCAGCAACTGTTAGTTCCTACAAACAGTGTGTATTTTACAGCACTCTGTGTGTCAGATGTGAGAAGGTACTCAGAACATAAGAAATCTATAACCCAACAGAGTTACCTAAAGCTTGTTTGGAAGACGCAGGTGATTTTCTAAATCACAGGTGAGTTCTGGTCAATAACCACCTTGAATTTCATATTAAGTTCATGTTTATAAGTTATGGGGTTTTTTCAGAGAATGTTTTTCTTATATAAAATGAGCTAAGTATCTATGATAATGCCATATTTCTGCAATTTCTTTAAGTGGAAAAAAAAAAAAATTATCCAATTCATGAGTCTTCATGTGGGTAGAATACCTCTCAACCCACTCATAACAGGTAAAAATATGTTGTTAGCACAGAGGAGCAGATACACGAAGCAAGTCCTAAATCAATTGCTTCAGAGCAGACACTTGTTCCTTCATTTATCCATCAACTTCTGTGTAGTGAAACAGTATATGAATATTGAAAGTGACAGCTGGACTACAACAACAATTTTATGAAGCAGACATTTAAAATATCAAGTCTGATTAGATAAATTATTGCTGTAATCTATGGTTCAGACATCTATTAGACTGTGAGTGCTTTCATTCAGTCATAGTTCATGCATAATGTTCAGAGCAGGATGTGGCTGCTGACTGGCAGACAAAAATATTAACATCTATACATTATGCTGTGAATTAATACATAGCATTTTAGGTGATTCAGCGAAACATTAATAGCAGCACTTATTTTCTGCATGCTTTCATTTTCATCTTGAATCTATATTGGGCATAGTTCATTTGAAATAAATAATACATTTCCTCATTAACAGAATACTTAAGGACCACAAATAGGTTTCTGTTTATGGAAGAGGTGATGTTTTGTTTATGTATCCCCAAATAGAGTGAAAGCATCTGGCTGGGAGTCTCAGTACAGTTGAAGTAAAACCAACATGTTTTAAATGGATGGTTAAGTAGAAGTTACTTAAACTGCAAAGCTGAATTATGGGTTGTTCAGAAATGAATTGCCGATTTCAACCTGTATGTTTGAAGTGGCATATCTCAGCTCAGAATAAAATTTATTAATTGAAATAAAAACCATTAGAATCAACACATTTTTGCTAACGAGAAACAAACATATTTATTCCGGTTGCATAAAACTCTGGACTTCTGGAGGCAATTAAGTCATCGAAGGCAGTTTTGGCCTCCCCTTAGTTTCTGAAGCGTCTCCCGCACAGGAACCTGTTGAGATGCTTGAAGAAGTGATAGTCAGTGGGCGAGATGTCTGGTGAGTACAGTGGATGAGGCAGAGTTTCGTAGCCCAGCTCATTCAACTGTTGCAGCATCGAAAGTGCAATGTGTGGCCACGCGTTAGCGTGGAGATGGATTGGACCCTTTCTGTGGACCATTGCTGGGCACAGCCGTTGAAGTTTCTGGTGCATTTCATTGATTTGCTGCACATACTTCTCCACCGTGATCATTTCACCCAGATTCAGGAAGCTGTGATGTATTAAACCAGCAGCAGACCACCAGACAGTCAGCATAACCTTCTTTTGGTGCAGATTCGGCTTTGGGAAGTGCGGCGGAGCTTCATCGCGGTCCAACCACTGAGCCAATCATCGCCGGTTATCATAGAGCATCCATTTCTTGTTGCATGTCACAATACAGTCCAGAAACGAGTCGTTCTGGTTGCGAAAAAGAAGCGCTGACCACACTTCAAAATGGCAGTTTCTGTGATTCTCATTCAACTCATGTGGCACCCATTTGTCGAGCTTCTTTGACTTTCCAGTCTTCCTCTGATGCTCAGAAACGGTCAATATGCTTACCCCGAGTTCTTTTGCAAGTTCTCGAACAGTTGTGCATGTATCTGCTTCCACCAGAGCCTTCAACTCATTGTCGTCAATAGCAGAAGGATGTCCACGACCTTCTTGATCTTCAAGGTCAAAATTGCCAAGTCAAAACTTTTGGAACCAAAGTTGCACTGTCTGTTCGTTAACACTTCCCTGGCCATAGACCTCATTGATGTTTTGAGCAGCTTGCGCTGTATTATGTCCAAGTTTGAACTCGTAGATCTGTCGAAATTGCTGTTTTGACATCTGAACTTCAAACCTCCAAAATTTGTCAAAACCACAATTTATATTATAACTTAATTATAGAGAGTGAAAGTTCATAACATGAGCTTTTCAAAAATATATAACAGTACGACAGTCGAGAAGGTACTATTCCTTAAACATACACAATGAAAATCACATTACAAAACAGAAATTAATTTCCGAACAGCCTATACTTTCAGATATAAGGAGTATAACAGTATTGTCTGATTACTTGTTTCCCCTATCAAATACTCCTTAGAAAGCAGACTCAGTAGGAAGATAAAGGTTGACTCTTTAAAAGTATATTCTGTAAAGGAGGACCTTAAAACAAGAGAGATACTTTGGAATATTTTTTTTTTTTTAATAGAAAAGAACTATCAGAGGTGTTCAACTCGGTTCTTCCCCCATCTTATTCCAAATGTCCATGCCTGTCAGACCACTGCTGTATGCTTCTGGTGTGGTGAAGTACAAGCAGGTTCAAACCAGCCTCCTGGAGTTCAAGCAATAAATTCCTTTAGTACTTGAAAGTTTGATGAGTTAAGAAATCTGTCATGTTTTTGATAAAAAGAGAACTTTTTTGGTTCTTTTTCTTAATGTTTAATGGATCATTACATGAGCTAAAGATGCAGTAATATTCAAAGTTTATTAACAAACAAAGAGATAGCAAAAAAAGGCTTGGAAGAAAGATTTAACACTCTTAATACTCCTTGGAAAATTAAACTTCTTGGACATATCTAGAGTGAAATTTAATATATGAATATATATATGAATATATTTTCTCTTGTTCTGATTAGATATGTATGCTTACCCACATACACGTTAATTATGGTGTATAACATAGACTGTAACTGCTTTTAAAAAGGTTACTACTATGGCTTTTTGTTCGCATCTTGAAGTGTTATTTTTAAACGGGGAGTAGGAGAGCAGAAATTATGCCTCCTGTCTCAGCTATATAGACCAGATGGTATATACAATTTCTCTATGTGTAGTCCTGTTTTGTTAGGAAGCCAATTATGATACAGCTTTACCCATTCACAACAGGTATCTCCTGAACACTTCAGATCATTGAAGCGCAGTCTTTGTTGCCTCGTAGACAAGAAACAAAGAAATAGTATATTCTGTTCTGCCCAGTGACCTGGAATATGAATGCAAAACATTGTATCCAGAAGCAATGGTTTTAGAGGAGCTCAATCTATGTCTCTTAAGTTTTCCTGTCAGATGCATGGAATCTGTGAATCATGAGTTCTGCGCTGAAAGGCAAGAGATGATTTCCCAGCCATGGGTCAGCATGATATCCTCTCCTCTGTCTCAGTCTACATGCTGCTGCTGCTTGGGAGTAGATCATAAAGACTCTTACAAATAAAGAAGCTTTGCTAGCTAATGCTCTTCCCAGTAGCAGTACATCATGGTCCATCTTGTGCCATGGACTGAGTACCTTATTACATCTTGTCCTCTGAAAATGCACACGTGTACCCAAAGTGCCAGTCTCACAAGCCTTACATCAACATATGAAGACTTAAAGACTGTTCAATTTTAAAAGCTTATACTTTCTTGATCAGATTTTTTTGGTGGGATACTCTGTAAAACAGGTGGTTTTAGCCATACCTGAGCCAATCTGTCAGCAGTCTGAACTATTGTAGCTTTTAAAATTTGGTAAACTATATCAGGCAGCCGACATCTCAAGGCAACCTATTCATGTCTTCAAGGTCCAATTCAATTCTGCAGTGCAGTTTTTCATGATCCATGATGCATACACTAGTTCCAAATATTTATATCCTTAAGGGATACACACTTTCTGCAAGCTCTTAGGCATACTACAACAAAGTAGCTAACCTGGATGATCAATAAACCTGGATGAGCAATACAACTAGTCACTATATACTATAGCATGACATAGCTTTCTGAAGATTTACTTTAGTCTTTTTTTACAAAGTCTACGGTCAGATCTGTCCTAAATATTCTAAAACTACTGAAGGGATTTTATTTTTCTTTGAATAGTTGGTCCCCAAAAATGAATTAAAATGGAAGCTTTTAGCCTTAGCTTGTTAAAACTTCTTTTATAATTAAAACATATTGTGAACACCTCTGTCTGTCAGGAGAACATGAATCTATTAAAAAGTAATCCACAAAACTGGGTAAGATATTTACCCATCAAGGATCAACATAAATGTTAGACAGTGTTATTCTGAGCATGAGCTGTAACTGAAAAAAAAGATACAAATATTACAATAATAATTAGAATTTAATCTCTACCTCTTTTTATTTCTAAAAAGTAATGAGAAATAGTATTGAGTCTTATCACATCAGTTGATAAACACTGAAACAGAACACGTCAGCTTCAGAAATAATTTTTCTCTTTCATGATTTCCTCCCTCCCTGTAACTTCCCCACTGATTCCACTGTGGAACTGCAATCCATCTCCTTTTACCAAAACACTGACAGAGTTTGAGAAACAGGTAATTCATCAGAAATAGAAGGCTGCAGTTAGGTTGACTATAACGACTCATTTTATGCATGAAATTATTTAACGATTGTCACTTATGTTGTTTTCCATCTTCAAAAATGTTATAGATGATATTGTATTTTTATAAATGCATTGAGTTGCATAACAATATTACAAAAAAACTCTTTCACTAATTTACAGTTAAATGAGCCTGCTATGATGTTTTATACTACCAGCATGAAAATTAGCTCTATCTTGGGCCAAGAAATATTGGTCTTTTCCACACCAGCAAGGAAACAAACCATTGGCTAGATCAAGGGATTTTGTTGGGTGAATGAATATTTATTCAGCAAAAGGCTAAAAACTGACAAACTCCAGAAGTAATATACACTTTAAGTATCTCCTAATTTAAATTGTGAAATCTCTACAGATATGTGGGCCTCCTGTAGAAGGTACATATACACTGGGTTTTGCCTAAGAATGCTACAGGTGTAGGACACAAGTAGGGCTTTTCACTGACATTGGGATGTCCCAGTACAACTACTCCTCAAAATAAAAATTAATTATTTTGTTTATAATGTAGTATGAGGTTATAAATCCAAACCTACAGGTCTGCACTAACTCAAATGAGAAATCCAAACAAATCCAAAATGTCAGTCACTGCTGATTTCAACCAATGTGAGTTGGATGTGTTGGCTCTTACAAAACTTTTCAACAACAATTCATTTTATTCTAAAATAAAATTACAATAGAACTTTATATGAGGTGTTTATTATCAGGACAGATTCTAAAAAAGGAACAGACTCACAGGTATCAAAACCCAGAATATTGCCAACTGAATGGAATTTCACATTTATATATATACATAAAATAAAGTACAAAAGTCTTCTAGCAATTATGTGTATAATTTTAGTAAAGGTATGCAAAAGTAAATATTCAGCAAATTATTACTTTGGTGGCTCACTCACAATTTGAAAATATGCAGTCTAGATCTGCATTTGACATCTTTATGCACAATGTTAAAAGCTATAGCCACCAAGATTAAGTGTTAAAGCCATCATTAGTTTTATTTGAAATTACTTAATTCCAGAAATTGGCACTTGATCGAATGCAAATTGCAAGATTGCAATGCTCCTGTGAACTGGGAAATCAAATCCTTCCTACATTCTGTTCAACAAACTCCAGGAAATCCTGGAAATCAAACATTTCCTAATTAATATGGAGCAATGTTTTATTCCATAAGCAGGAAATGTGAGCTGAACATTACTGCGGGGTATTCCAGACATGAGTTCTACACCTAGATAGCAGCACTCCAGGATTGCAACTGTAGCCTGAGTTGAGAGAGACTGGACTTAGAGCTAGAAACAGGGAGTTAACAGAAGACTGAAAAACAAAAAACTGTAAACCTTTGGAAGTAAGACTGTGTGAATGAGCTTGTAAGCAATCAGTCATGAAGACAGTGCAAAGAGTGACTCCGGTGAGGAAAAAGTATGGTCTAGAAACAGTGTCTTTGTCCCAAACTCTTGTCCACCCCTTCCTTCATACTTTCAGATTGCTCTTAGGAATTAAATTGTTTGTCTAACACACCTAACAGAAATAACATCTGACGTACCCAAACCAATAAAGCTAGTGCAGCTAAAACTGAAATCCCCGTTTCCAGCCCTGCTTTTCTCCTCTGAAGAGGTGACCTAGTTTTAATTCTGGAGTATGGATTTGCCAAAAGTACAGATAGTACACAAAAGGAAAAAAGGCTTCCTGAAAATTGAGTGGTTGTGGAAATTCTGCATGTACATCCTAACACACTAGCTTTTAAACTCATAATGTTAGACTCAGAAATAAGAGGCACTTCTGCTTCCTACTGTCTCATCAAGCCATCAAAATCGTATTTTTATCATGCCTCAAATGTGGCTTGGAGAACAGACTTATAATTTGAAAAACAACAGTTTGGAAGAGATGTTAAGAGACCTTGTCACCATTCTAAAGCTAAGGCAACACTGTGACACATCAGTATAAGCAGAAAAAAGTTTCTAAGAAGACTCAGACATATTACTTTGTTTCATATAGTTTAGAGCTACCAGAGTGTCAAAACTCATGAAATTTCAGAAGAGTTTCTTAAATTCTTCAGAATGCATCATCTGCATCTAAAAAGGAGAGGATTTATTTGAGAAAATATGAGAAAAAAACCCTTTTGTGGCCTTGGATGTTAACCTATGCTCACTATAACAGAAGTCTGCATTCTTAAAAAGGCTATACAGGATACAAACATCAATGAGTCATAATTTAATGAAATATGAGGTGTCACTTACATCTCAATGACTTATTTTCCAGCATATGATTCAGGACAGCAATAGTCTAAAAGGTGCTTCTGGCTGTAGTTTGAGATAAAAATTCAAAACTACATGGGCAAACACAAAGGCGCCCACAATGCTCCTTGCTCTTTTTCTTCTACTGTCAACCAATATTTTAAAGATAACAAGGTCTGCTCAACATCTCATTGTCAATACTTTCTGATATTGCAATGGCACCCATGCTTCAAAAGCAAGTTATGTATCATTGCAGGCTAACCAGCTATGTTTAACAACTCAGAGAAATATATGGATCAGAGAGATGAAAAGTTTCACTAAAGCCCATTTAAAACAGTGAATACAAGCAGCAAAATAAATAACACATACAATGACCTTAAATTTGGTCATTCGGCAGATTAGACAAGAACATAATCTCACTGCTTGTCAAGGGCTCTAGCTGTGTCATGAACCTGGAGTACAGTTCCCTCTGTGGGACAACATGATTTTGTAGTTTTATGCTCAGGCTGACACATATACGAGCTTAACCTCAGAACTTCAGCTAAAAATTCACAAGTGTTAGGGTCATCTATAGATAATTTCATTCTTCAGCCTTGTTCCTGAGGATTATAGTATCAATTATATACATGAACACAAAATGGTTGCTCCCTAATAAATCTCCCAGTGTCCTAAGGTGTTATATATTTACTCCTTTGTTCAAATAAACAAATTCTTATTTTCAAAACAAGTTCTGGAATTTTTTTTAAGGCATCTCTATCAGCACTGGTTTATCCAACAGGTCAGACCCTGAAAACATAACAGCCCAATCTGAACATAGGGAAAATTTATGGTTGGGAAATTTCCTTCTTGGCGGCAGTAACCGATATTTCTCTTGCTGTATGGTCTCCCTGAAAAGTCAAGGAACCCTCACTCCTTTTGTCACACTCAGTTCATTTTTATTACCTTGAGGTCTATGACTATATACTTTCAACAGTAAACTGACTGTCTGCTCAGGCTAGGCTAAATACATGCATACACTTGATCCTGATGTTTTCTCTTATAAATAATGTTTAAATAAATAAGAGAGAAGAAGGTATAAATATGTGAAATATAATGTTTAATCTTATCTCATACACCATCTATAGTCAAAATTTCAAAAAAGAGGGAGAGACAGGAAGTTTTATCTTCTCATATGCTCCTTTAGGGCCTTATCCTTCGAAGATCTGCAAAAATAAGCCTTGCAGTGTAATAAGAACATCAGTTATTTTTATCTACATCCATGAATCTGCAGATGAAGATGCAGGGTAGAGCATGTCCTTTCAGGTACACCTGGAACATCACTCGGTCACGGGGAGTCCTTTCCAGCAGTATAGGCAAGGGTTGGAAGCAGTCTTTTGAGTGTACTGGCATAAACTGTCTATTCACTGGTCAAAATGTCAGCTAGAAACCCTTCCCTTACCCCATTCCATCAAGCAATGTTTAGGCACTGGTATGCAGCTCTAGCAGCTAAAGAAGCAGTGATTATATGGGCAAGTATCTGGCTACAAAAATTCCTCTGATTTTTTAACAAACTTCAGTTTCCAGATTAGAGAGGTAAACTTTCAACAGAAGTAGGGATTAAATTAATGAGTATGTATTATCTCAGTTATGATGCCAACATGTTACTTCTGCTCCTATCCGTTTGTAGCTCAGCACCTTTCAAATACACTAGTTGAAACTGGTTTGTAGAGCTGAATTGTTTTTGTAAAGTTGATAAACCTCTCATCAGTTTCTCAGACTGAAAAAAAATAAAATATCCCAAGTCAGGGAGAATGCTGCAACCATTTGATGTTTTTAAATCTGATGAAGTGCTTGGTAGTCTAGAAAACAGATTTCATAGATCAAGGCTTTTCAATTAGGATGATGTTCTCTTTTATGGTTTATATCTACAAGCACAGAAGCTAATAGAGGCATCTCACAGGTAGGCTGAAAAATTAAGACAGTTCTAGAAGGTAATTATTTCTCCCTTTACAATGTTATCAAGAATTTACAGACTGTACTTTTGAAGATATTGCATGCCAGGCTATCTGCTGTTACAGAAATGTTTACCTATTCCTTTAAGGCAAATATTGATTGCAGACTGACTGCTTGTTTTTTAACTTAATTTTATAACCAAGTACTCAGTGAACACTTACGTACACTGAATTACAAAATATTACAGGAAACGGTGAAGTCCAAGGACTGAGTTACTATGCAGCATAAAGCTATGCTTAGTTTTAATGTTAAATTGAGGTTACCTAATGTTGATCCAAATATTTGCATTACCTCAAATCAGTATGCCTCTTACTAAAGGTATACTCAAGAGTTTTCAGGGAAAGATATAATTTATGTAGTTTTCGACTACTACTTAGTACAAGGTATATCTTCTAACTGAAGCTTCCATATTTTTGAAAAATATAAATAATTAATTAACTATAGAGGAAGGCCAGGATAAGAAATAAATCCAAGTAATTGTGTTACCTCCCCTTCATTTTCCTTCTTAATCATATGAACAGCTTTTCTTACCCTCTTACTTGTCCTTTAGCAGAAATTCCAAGATGATCCTTTGGAGGAGGCTTGTGAAGGATGGAATATGTTTCCGTTCCCCTGACTTGCTACAGCTACTAGATAAACTACCCTGTCAGATGCCATAAAGGCAGCAAATTTTAAAACACCTGTATGGACATTATTAGAACAATAATTACTTCAGACTATATTAAAGAAAATCTTGTGGTGAGTCACATATATGCTAATGCTTACTTGGCCAGTTTCATGAAAACAGAAGCCAAAGAACTCACAAGAAAAAAATTCTATTTATTTTAATAATTATAATGCAACCACTGCAAAATTAATTCTGTTCTTTCCATGTTTGTATGTGTACACATTTTACATATCTTTATATATAAAGCAAACATTGCATTTCTTCATCAAAGGCTGACGTTCAAGTGCTGAAGGAAGTGCTCAAGGAAGCAGAGAAGGGATACAATAGGGTTTCCTTTGGAAAAGAGAATCTTGGGTACTTTTTGTTTTTATTGATATGTCATACTTCAGCATTGGTAAAATATCAAAGTGTAGCATATATATTCTCATGATTAAACTAGCTACAGGACTGAAAAAAATCCTTAATTTTGGGAGTAAATCTTAAAAGTATATTTAGTGCTTAATTTTGAATTAAAAAAATGTATGATTGCTTTTCTCAAGCCACTGAGAAAAGCATCTGCACCCTTTGAGCATATATTTCTATTCATCTTTTTGGTCATAACGGTAATGCTTTTGCCTTTTACTTCATCAGCCAGAAGTTCCCCAGATTTTTCCATGTTTCTCCAAATCTCTGGAACCCTGCATAAAAATTGGTGTAAGGTAGCCCAATTTCAATTTTTTTGGTACTGAAGGAAATTTAAAAGAGATTGCACATCAGAATGAGTGGTTTGACTGCTCCATCCTTGAGGTCTCACAGAATTCTTAAGTGGGCACTACCTGGACCTGCCAGTTTGTTCCTGTTTCTATTGCTGATTTGTTCTGCCTGTGCTTTGGTTTGAGGCACATCAGCCTGTAGGGAGGAGTTCCATCAAACTCAAGCTCTTCCACTGATGGATGTCAAAACATTACCTAATTTTCTTGTTATACCCTTATCTTCTCTGAGCTCCTCTTTTGGTCCCTAAAGGCCTTCTTGAAAGCATCTTGTTTCTGCTGCATCTTTAAAAGGGATTTATTACCAGGTTTTAATGCTTTTCATAAATTACTCCTTGAACTTTTTCTGGTATGTCTTATATATTTATATTTAATCTGTCATGGTTCATGATATTTTCTGCTTTCTTAATTTGGATATAACTTTTTTTAAGGAATTCCTTTTTAGTTCTGTTACTCAATTGTTTAACCATGCTGACTTGTTTTGGTCCCTCTAAATGCCCTACTTTCCCACCAGTTATTACAGTACGATTGTAACAACTTTTTATGAACTAAAGGTTAGTGAATGCTGTGAATGTTAATACACTGTCATATATTTAGAGCATAAATGTGTTCTGTTCCCTCGAAGTCATGCTTTGAAACACTTGAAATTAAATTCTAACAGGTAATATTTCACTGTCAAAGAGGAGTCACAGAGTGTTTACACTCCAGCATAAACATAGTCAAATTTGTTTACGAGCCACAAGTCTTTATATATCTAAAAGTAAGAATTTTGTTCAAGTAATGCAATGTTGTTAAACAGATATTACTTTTCATCAAATATGTTTCTTCATAGCATGGGAAGGCAAAGTAAGTGCTGCCTAAAGTACAACCAGTGTACAAATACTGTCAAAGCCTGAAGAGATGGAGGTACAGATCAACAGGCAGATAGATGTGAGCTAGGTACCAGGACAAGTCTCCTAATTCAACATGTAAGAAAAATCTCAGGTCTAGCACACTGAGAGGTTGTAACCATAATGGGTCAGACCGTTCAGACTACTCCAGTAGTGACCAGCAAGAGAGTTAAGAGCCTGTCTAGTAAAACCCCTTCTAGTTACCATAAAAGCAAAGTAATTATTTTATTTCTTCTGGGAAGCTCTTTTTTCAAATTAATGCTACATGACATTGCACTGTCATTTGGTCTGCCAATATCTAGTCATCATGCTAGGATCATGACTATACCCTTTCCCATGATTGTGTATATACTTGTGCCTCTTTGGAACATTTCATTTCACCCATATGAAACAGCATGACTATGTCCAGAGCACACAGCACTTTTGCAGAGGGACCACTCCATCCTTACAGGATGTATCCTGCTGTGGATTTGGTAGCACCTACTTCCTCTTTCTGGTGTTTACATGTCCCACTATTATAGGCATAACACTCACACTCAAGCTTTCCAAAAGATAACAAAGTAAGGAAAAAGTTTCCAGTGTAAATTCCAGAAAAATTATGTCTCATTTCCACTATTTTGGCAAGAAATAAATGTTTCATGCTAACCAAATACTGATATTTAAGTTTTCTTAGTTACATCAGTTATTTCTGCAACCTCTTTTATTAGGTATCATCTACCTTCTGCTGCACATGATGTGGGAGCTGCATAAACAATTCTACTTCATATTCAATGTGCTTCATTCAAAAGGAGTTTTAATTATATGCTGCGGGAGAGCTGAGCATGCACACGACCAATGTGATCAAGCAATACCCGTTTATTACAACTGAGAAAGCCCTTTTATAATGTTCTCCCACACACGTGAGTAACATGCAGTACAAGTCCTCAAGATTGGACTGTTAACTTAGCCCGCGCTTTAAACCTCCGTATGATTGGATAAAAAGTGCCACATCAGCCGTGCCAGGCTCCCTGCCTTGTGGAACTTCCTCTTCCGTCCCAACCCCTTCCGGGGGTTGTTTGTCTGGTCGAGTTTCTCCCCCTCATTCAGGGTCACATCCTTATCGCATTCTTGCTCGGCTGAGGCTCTTATCAGTCTTGTTCTCACACAGGATTGCTCGCATGTCCATTCTCTTGCAGAAAGCCCTCTGGAATCCCAACAATATGCTACACGTAGAATGATGCATTCAGTTTTGGGCCCCTCATTACAAGACAGACATTGAGGTGCTGGCACACCCAAAGCAGGGCAATGAAGCTGGTGAAGGGTCTAGAGCACATGTCTTGTGAGGAGTGCCTGAGGGAACTGTGTTTTAGTCTGCAAAAAAGGAGGCTGAGGGGAGACCTTACTGTTCTCTACAACTACCTGAAAGGAGGTTGTATCAAGGTGGGTGTCAGACTCTTTTCCCAAGAAACATGCAAAAGGACAAGAGGAAACAGCCCCAAGTTGTGCCAGGGTATATTTAGATTGGATATTCAGAAAAAAATTTTCACTGAAGGGGTTGTCAAGCACTGGAACAGACTGCCCAAGGAAGTGGTTGTGTCACCATTCCTGGAGGTATTTAAAAGACATGTAGATGTGATGCTTAAAGATGTGCTTCAGTGGTGGACTTGGCAGTGCTAGACTCAGTGATCTTAAAGGTCTTTTCCAACCTAAACGATTCTATGATTCTGTGCAAGCACATTTGTTAAAGAAGAATTTAAGTCTTTTCCTGTTGTTACTGCTCCTTTAATATGAATTTAATTTGTGCAATTTTATGAAAATAAACACGGAAAACTGAATTCCATTGTGTGGCTTCATGCTGACACATATATTTGACAAAAGCAGAGTCAGACCTTTGAGATGCCCCGCTGCTTCAAAAGATTACACAATGCTACTCAACTGATATTGGGCAATTACAAGATAATCTTCTAGTTGCTAATAGCTAAGGATTAAATTAAATCCTAGAAATATATATATATAAAAAAAAAAAAAAAAAAAAAAAAAAATGTAATATG
>NW_020799098.1:33950641-33967190 GCF_003259725.1 Athene cunicularia
GAAAAAAAAAAAAAAAAAAGAAAATAAAATCTGATATAGGTTATTACTGTCTTCAATCTCACGCTTTTTTAAGAGCTTCATGTAATGACTTTTTAAGGTGTCAGAATGGCACAAAGGCAGTGATAAAGTTATAAAGTTATTGTAAAGTGATTGCTGTAATGTGGGGATCAGATGCTGTATCTTTGGAATAGATGTAATAAGAAGGCTTATATTTCAGTGCCCCAGAGACATGGTATCTCAAACAGTCTTAATGCATCTCTATGTCACTTCTTGAGCACTTTTTTTTTTAACACAGATTTTTATGGGCATTCTTCAAATCTTCTCACTGAAACAAAAATTCATATTTCATAGGCATATTTGTGAGTAAGCAAACATTTTCATTGTGTGGTGGTTTGTCCTTGGCTGAATGCCAGGTACCCACCAAGTCGCTCTATCACTTCCCCCCCTTTCCCCTTGTTTTCTCCACAGGACAAAGAGGGGAAAGAAAATAAGATAGACCAGCCTTTGTGGGTAAAACAAAAGAAGTTTTAATATAAGTAAAGCAAAGGTCTGTACGCAGAAGCAAAAAGAAAACATATTTATTCTCTACTTCCCATGAAGAGGCGCTGTCGGGCCTTCTCAGGATGCAGAGGGCTCCAATATGCGTAGTGGTTGCCTTGGGTGACCCCCCCTTCCTCCTTTCTCCCAGCTTTATACTGAGCAGACGTCACATGGTTTGGAATATCCCTTTGGTCAGTTCGGGTCAGCTGTCCTGGCTGTGTCCCCTCCCAAGATCTTGCCCACCCTGTCCCACTGGGGGGAATGTCGGAAAGAGCCTTGGTGCTGTGTAAGCACTGCTCAGCAGTAGCCACAACCCCAGGGTGCTACCAACACCCTGCCAGCTCGCGACATGAAACACAGCACCGTGAGGGCTGCTATGGGGGAAAACCAATTCCAGCTCTGCCAGACTCAGTACACACTGATACAGAGCTCTAAAGATTTGGATAGTCAAAATTATACTCCTCTAGCCTATTTTCTCCCAAGCACATTAAAATACAATACTGACATACTAAAAGTTCAGAACACCCCTCAGGTATAAATATAGCCATCTTTTACATTTTATTATGAACAGAAAGATAGGCATGTGGCCTATTTCTTCTAAAATGGCTTAACTTTATGGAAATCATCTACTCAAATCAAAGATGTGTGGCTGGATTTTCAAAGCTGTCAGGAAGCAGAGACACACAAATGATCACACCCTGTCTCATGTGACCACTTAAACCAGCAGGTGGTTTTTATTGCTCACTAGGTGCGTCCAAGCATTTCAAGTAACTGTTTAAACACCATTAGAAGTTTGTCCTTTAGATATTGTTTAGGTCGGTAACTAACTTCTCACTTAAATACATAAAAATATTGCTAAAGCAAGCTACTACAGAATTGATGCATCCTAGATGAGATGTATTTTGTTTTAAATTTAGGTCCTTGGTCATACCTCTGGCCAGCAACAAAATGAGCTGCAATCCAGGTGCAAGGAAATATAAATCTCTGTTCCTGGTAAGTTTATAAAATTGTTCCCTTTTCCCATTAATTTCATTACCCAAAAGTCTAACATGACAAAATTTGGAGTCACTCCTATCTGACAAAGGCTTTTTTCACTGTATATACAATGATATACATTCAGTTTATAAAATTTGCACTTTGAAAAATAGTAAGTTAATCTAGAATGCTCATAACAGTACTATTAACATGCAAGCATATCTGAAGCCCAACACTGGAAAGTTATGATATTTGGTATTACTGACACAGAAATGCTATTTCTGGAAATTGGTGGGTTGTTATTTGCACAGTATCTCCATACCTTTAAACTGCAGGGAAAGAAACAACTGAAAGATTAGAGGTATGTAGCCTGCTCACTGATGTTCCTTCCTGTGAGAGCCGTACAGATAATTGACAGCTGTAGAACTCTAGCTGCAGGCAAAGCTTCCTTTAGTAATGTAATATTGGTGGGAGATGTCAGACTACATTTCAAGAGACATTCTAATTATCACCAGCTAATGATCTGTTTCTTGGACATACTCACCAATATCTTTCCATACTTAATAACTCTAAATTATTTAAGGTAATATTGATTTAACACTCCCCTGATAACTGATTTCTTAATTTATTCACAGCTAAATGATGATTTTAAACATATTGGTAATTACTAATTTTAATAACTTACTTTATTGACAGAAATATCAAAGTTAAATATACATGTTTCAGGTTTTATCCATTACAGCATTTATTCCTTTTTACATCTAACATTCCCACCATATTCTTGTCTTTCAAAAATAGGAAGGGAGGAACTGTAATTAATGCTTTAATTGTGGTATCGATATACTACACATCCCTTAACTAAAGTAAACAATAATATAAGATGTCAACACAGACTCCACTGTCTTTATTGAATGAAGCACCTTGTCTTGTTAGTAATGTCTTCAACACATGAAGCTTTAGATAAAAGTAACTATTTTTTGTTGTATCTGTGTTTTAAGAAATATTGGTATTAAGTCCTGTGCCACTTTGGCTTCTCATGGATATACCACATATAGGAAATATATGCATAAGTCAACTCTTTTGATGCTTTGGACTACACCTACTTACATTACCATTAGTGAGTAGTGGATAGAGAGGCAGGATTCAAAAGAAAAATATTCTGTGATCTTCAGATCAACAGCTCAGAGTGAGGGTTGCAGACAGGTCCCAGATAATAAGTCATGAAAACAAACCGATAGTCCGCCAAGACAAAGTCTTTATCAGTCCCCACAAACCTATTTGCTGCTTGGTAACTGTGTCTCACAAATTCTTCAGATAAATTTTTAATTGGTTCCAGTTGGAGATTTGACTGAATCAAGACCACATGAAAAATAGTATCATAATGTCTAAATATTACACAGAAGTTATTAAGCAAAGACCATGGATTCTGTCCAGAGAGCTGTGCTGTGTGATGAAAGCTGAATGAACCTCGTAATTTGTGATTTCACCAGTTCAGACTGGAGCAGACAGAGCAACTTAGTTACTAAATTGCACTTGATCAGCTTTTAAAATCTGAATGACCAAACACTGGGGGAAATGTCAATTCTTGAGCTTCAAATTAGTTTAAAATAACATATTTTGAAGTATTCCAAGCTATATTTATGGGGGGGGGTTTGTTCTATTTACTGTGCTCTGTCACAATGTATTTGCTTTTTCATTAGGGCACTATCTGAAAAAAAGAATGGATCTATGAATTCTGTGTAATTTTTGTCCTTCTTTGAACTCCTGAAATCCAAACTTGGAACTGCCATGTGCACAATGAAATCAGTAGCATTCACAGAGACTTACATTTCAACCATTTCCAGATGAAGCCATGAGGAAAACAGCTTTATTATCCCTTTCTTCCTTAAACTTCAATGAACATTTTTCTTCTTTAAATGTAATGTTGCTTTTTGTCCTATATAAGTGTACTACAGAGAACAATTTTTATTCACTCTCTCTGGAGAATCTACAGTACACTTTGCTGGAAAAGACTAAAAAGAAAATTAAAAACTGTAATAAAGTATACACAATAAATAATCAACAATAGATTAGTGTTTATACCTCTGAGCAGATCTATAAATTCAAAGAAAAGGAGAAGTCAATATTTTGGGTTTGCCTTATTTTATATTTCCACGGATAAGAAATTGTACAAATTTTTGTCATCAAGGTCTATTTTGTTTGTCTGTTATTTGTGTGAACCCTGCATGGTAACAACTTATTTTTACAAAACCTGATTTTTCAAAACAAACCTCAATGAAATAGTTTTCCAGATAATTTGATAATAGGATTTAGTTCTTCCTCCTGAAAACATATCTTGCTGAAGAAGTACAGGAAAAGTCAATTTATAAGGTTGGCAACCAACAAACAGACTTGCACAATGATCCTGCTGAAATAACAGATACTCTAAGCAGTTAAAGTGACAATGGTTATATTCTTTCACTGTTGTTATAACAATAACAACAAAAGATAATGTGGGCTATATCAAAAGAAAGTTTCAAAATATTTGGAACAAAAAGTTTTTCTACAAGTTAGAAGAACTAGTGAGCTCCCTCCTTATGCACTTTGTCTCAGAAGTAGAAAAGATTTTCGGCTAAAATCAGTACGATCTTTTTGGAATGGTCATTGACTTGGCTGACTACTCTGGAAATTTAAGAAGAAAACTTACCACCCTCTCTGTAAAAGACAATGACCCATCTTTCCAGCTTTTCCCCAAGTCAGTTGTCAAGTACTGACTGCAGGAACACAGTAATTCTTGATATTGGTCAAGGTCTGGACAAAAAACGGAATTTCATGCAAACTTCAGCATTTTTTAAAACGGGATGAAGTTGATGCAACTGTGAAACACCTTTGCTGGAAGTCGGTTTCATTGTGGAGAACCTTTCACATCCAACAAGCTGGTTTACAACTTGTCTTTGAAAGAGAATGAAGCAAGTTACAGAGAACTGAATGGACTCTACCATCACTCTACAATCACCAAGTATGTATTTTTGAGATGTCAGTGATAATCTTGAAGTGCCAGAATATGATTAGGAGCCAATCAGTAATGAAAGAACAAAATATTTCCTAACTGAGCTTCCCTACTTATACCTGGGCAATGAACATGCCTGAAAGAAAGAATATAATTTATTATTGATCAAACATGTAGTTTATTACACATTATATTGTGAAATTGTATTATTGATGTCTTTTCAGTATATTTATATCTATATATCCATATCAATAAATATATTGGTGTATGTATATACTATAGATACTGCTGAACATAGGACTTTTTGAATTAGTGCAGTTCCACTGTCATGTTCTGAGTAAATAAAATAAAAATAAATGAAAGCGTACATGACTACATTAAACAACATAACTGTCCCAGAAAATGCCTTCTCTGGCTGTCAACACATTAAGCTTTCATACATAAATAACAACATCTCTATATAACTCAAACTAGTCAGGTATGCAGTGATGGGTTGGATTGTTCTGTGATGAAAACTGCACCTCTGAACACAGAGCAAATTACTGATTTTACAGATTTTATAGTATTTATGACAATTTACTGATAAGATGATAGCTGTAGATTTACAATGTATGGTATAAAAAAAATAAAAAATGCAACATCTAGAAGCATACTCAGCCTTTTAACACATCTGCCTGCCTAAGGTCACCCTCTGGCTAGCATTTGAAGGTGGAAAAAAGGATAAAATACACCATCTATTTGTCCACTAATTAAAAACATAGCACTGAGGAAACCATCAAGCTCAGCTTTTGAACACAGCATTTTGTTAAAATAGCTAATAAGATCTCTGTGTCAAAAGAGCAGCATAAAAGTTTTGCCTGAGGCTGAATATATCTTTCCAGGATGAACATATCCCATGCTTAATGAAACAAGTGATGCACAGAGGAAATAAAAGCTGAATATCAGAATTGCTATTACACATGGTCACTCAGAACACTAGCAGAAAAAAATTAAATAAGGAGAGTTTTTTGAAAGCTTCTTTTCATGGGGAAAAAAGGGGAAATATTCACCATTATATTTCTGTTATACCTACACATAGGATACTGAGCTTAAAGAAAACCCTTACCTGTAACTGCCCATGCAATGCTGCATTTGAGCAATAGTACCAACCTTAACTTCAGGTGTTACTTTGAGACAATGTGAATATCCCTTAAAAATCACTGCACGTTTTGAAAAATGTCACTGTGCATCTGTGCCTCACTGAGCATTGTATCAGTCCTGTCCCAGAAGGTATGACTTTGCGGGCAACCTAACTGGAAATATTCAGAATCTGACACTTTTCCTCAAAATCTCCAAGGAAAAGATAACTTTGATTCTGTTTTGCATAAAAGGAGGAAAAAATCCTAACTTTCAATCAGTTACTTGGAAGTTATCACTATATTTAGGGCAAAAAGATATAAATATTCACTACTGGTAAATTCTTCTGTCTCAGTAAGCTTGATCTATTAAATTTAGCACCAGCTGCTACAAAATGAAAGTAAAACCAGACTTCTGCAATTTCCATAAATGCTTTAACCAGCAAAGTCTTAAGTATCTGCTTAAAGAAACTACCAAATCAAATTACACAGAGCAATATCACAGCTAAATACTTGAAAATAAATCCATTTTAAGCTATTTTTAGTATGATGCAAAAGGTGCCATAACTGTACTGTAAAAAAAAAAAAATCAAATTTGCATGTCTAATTCCCCTTTCTAGAAGTACTTCTGTACTTATCCACTGAGAGGAGAAAAGTACTGTGCTTTATGTGACCTGTCAAAGTCCTGTAGGTTTGGTCAGACCCTGCAGCCTGATTATATATGTCACTAAGGGATAAATTGTGAACTCTTTTATTTCCTCTGCTAAGCAACAGGCTGTATCAAAACACCTCCAACACAATGAATTAGTTTGCTTAGTCTGTGAAGAAGTCATGAGCTTAAAAAAAATGTCATAAAAATTTTAATAAATATAACCTTATTCATCAAATTCTTACAAATAATTGTTTCCTCCACTACAGAAGAAAAACAGATTTCTGATCTTTAACAATGTTAGAATGTAGATAGGTTTATACTACTGTTCTTCAAGCACTGCAGCATCTCACTTGACAGTGGCACCAGAAACTACCATCCATTTAGTCAGGGTAAGATTTGCAAATACAAGGTTGAAGAGACTAGCATACAGTTAATTACCAGTTTAAAAATTCTCAATGAGCAAAAGGAATGCCTCTCAAGTGCACTGCAATGCTATTTTCCCTGTAAAATAGCAGAAGTTCTTTGAGAATAAGTGGAATCATTAAAAAAAAAAAAAAAAAAAAAAAAAAAAAGTAAAAGGTCATCTGGAAACATGACAGTTGAAGTGTAAGCAGACTGTTCAACAGCACCAGTGGAGGACCAGTGGTTACACATAAGACGGAAAAGTTAGCCAGGGAAAAGACATTAAGTGCAAGTTTAAAACATTTAATCTTAGAACAGGTTTCTGCACAAACTCAAAGAAATCTAGGAACACATCTGTTGGTAAGTATATGCCTCTTGCAAATCATTTTACTGCTTAGCAAACATAAATGCTGATGTTGTGACCTTTGGGTTTTGTCCCCCCAAAATCATAACTATTTTAAGTATGAAACTTTCATAATAAAGAGGAAAAATTTCTGAAATCCAAAGTATTTCCCTGTAGACAGAATTTCCAGGGTGAAAAACATTAATCCTGAAGAATGTATCCTTGCAGTTCGCTGACAACAAAGGTCACGATTCAACATATCCTGGGGTGCTTTCACAATATAAATAGATAATAGCAGGACACACACTATTTTCCTCCATCAGTTGGCCACATATATACATTGCTACTACAGAGGGAACACAATAACGCTCTTTGTAAATTACTCTCAGAAACAGAGCTTTTGAAGCTTTTGTCAAAACAGGGCAAGAAAATTAAAGTTATGTGTATTTTTATAGAGAAACTCTAAAGGGAATGGATATGGAACATTCAGTATATGCTGCTGACGCTATTTAATTACAGGAGAAAGTTTTGGAATCTGGCCATTCAGAATGTCTTTGAATGAATTAGTTCCATTAATCACTTGTAAGAATTGGTATGTGAATTACTATGGAAACCTGATATACTTCTCTATTTTTAATATTTTGAAAACAAAACTTTAGTAAGATATATCCTCCTGTTTTATACAGCAAATTAAAGGAACTACCTTTTTTAATAGTTGATTTGGCATTAAAATTTTAAGGCAACTGTGACAACAGTGTCAGTAGCAATACACAACTGAGGGACAATAAGGACAATATGTAAGTGGTAGAACTTGAGCCTCTAAGGGAGCAGCATGTTCTGACCCAGTATAACTTTGATGAGCACTCTCTGACTTACACCTGCTTTAATTTATGTTAAAAGTCCTTATTCCCAAATGTGCTCCATGTAATCAAGCTTTTAGCAAAGTGGGATAAGTGATATGCATAGTAGCAGTTCAAATCTATTCAGATAAGAAAGAACATGCTGCTACAAGCCCGATAGTATTTTACTCACACTCTTAATATAAGCCATTATGGACTGAAGAATTTGATGCACTAATAGTTGTAATATATGAGCAGATTCAGACTGGCAAACAGTTTCATTAATATATACTGTGCTCCATCAGAAATACACTGAAGAGTCATACTTTCAAGTCTCAGAAGAGTAGACATTTAAAAAAGGTTCCTAATTAATGCTTGGATAGGTTAAAGATGGAAAGGACATGACAAAGACCCTTTGGGGGCTTTTAGCATTTTTACTTTTGACTACTTCAAAATGCAAGGTTTCAGTATCTCCACAGGATAATGAGCAACCCAACACAATTCTATTAAATTTCAAAGAAATTTCTAATTTTGTCTTAAATGAGGTATAAGACAAATATGTCTAGCTTAAGAATTTTCCTCAAACTTATTCAGCCATCTCTAAATGAGTGGCAACACATCAGCTAAGTCTGATTGTTCATTAATGTGGAAATAGTTTGTATGATTCTTCTACATGTAGGGAAAGCTTGAACAAAAACATTTTTGTCACCTGGCTAGTCCAAGCTCTGAGAATAGAGTTTTGTGCCACCCAGGTAATGGAACTGGATGGTCTGAGGTAGAAGAAGACAATATTCTGCAGAAGAGCAGGAAGACCTAAGCTGCCTTCACCCCACGCTCTGATGGTCCTTGTCAGTTACATGCTATTGAGCACAATCTCTTTGGCTTTTGGACAAGAGGAGTCTCTTCCTTCTCTTCACAGACAAAAATGAATAATGCACAAGCACTTTCACAGACTGACACCAGATTCTACTTTCATCTGCCCTGAAACAATTTGAGTTCACAGAGATCACTGCTAATTAGAAGCTTTAGAACATAAGAATGATATTTCTGGGTTAGGAAAAGATTGTGGCTATGTTTTTATGAATATTTTCTCATCATACCTTACCAGCTTATGTTTGATTGCAGGGCTATATGACTTTTGTATGTTCATAGTATGGGCAGAGATTAAAATAATTAATGCTGAGACATCACTGTTTTCCTATGACCTATTGTATTATGAAAATATAAAATAGAAAATTTGCTAGGAACAAGCTACTCACATTCATAGAGAAAATCACAGAATTGCAGTTGTAGTTTGTATACAGGGGACTGTATACAGGGCTGATGTTTTGCTCATATTTTAAAGAATTTTCTGAAGTTATTTCCAGAATTTTTTATGTTATCTTGCAATTGAATGTAGGTCATTCTTTCAGTGTGGTGGTGCAAATCTTACCCCTCCTTGTTGGGCTGCTTGGTACTAGGTGTGACTCCATCCACATCCCCCCGAGCTATGCACCAATCTGTGGAGATAAGAACTGATAACGTCATTGAGCCTGGCTCCTGCCCCTCCCGATCTCAATCTCGAAATGGTTATAACGGCCCATCATCTCCTGATGGCCTTGCACACCTGTGCCTGGGATGTGGTCAGATGGAACAATAACAGAGTCGCACGTTCATCAAATTCTTGTGCAACTTCTGGAAGGCACCAGAAAGTATTTGACATGTCAATTATCTTGGATCCTATAAACTGTGACCACCAGGGAGACCCTTTAAATTCTCCTGGATCACAGCGGGCCTGTGACCAGCATCTCCCCTGAGCTGGGACGCCTCTCAGGTACCAAAACCCTTAAGGTGTCGTCTGCTCCAGATGGAAGGCCAGGGCTAGGTCCACCTGCTGGAGTCTCAATTATTGCCTGTTGAGGAATGCCAAGGCATTGTGAGTATTTGCTCTAAACTTGAGAGGGAAATTTTCTTTGAGCTAGCTTCTATTTCACCCGTTCTTTCTCTGTTTATTGGTGTGTGTGTGTGGGTACATATCCCTATGCCTGTGTGTGTTTGTCCCTTTTATGTTAATTTTACTGAATCCGAACACCTTTATTTCTGTATGTATATGTCCATTTTGTGTATGTGCATGTATATATATGTATAAATTAAGGTACCGTTAAGTAACTTAGAGTGAATCTTGTCATTTTAGAATCTGTGAATAAGTCGCTTTTCTTTCTCTCAGAATTTCTGAATTATTTTGTATTGATAAATTGCTGCTAGTTATTAATGAATCTATATTTTTTTTTTACTAAATGATTACCATGTCAATACTTTCATCCACAACACAGAGAAAGTGTTTGGACTTTAGATTACAGCTCCTTCATGCAATAATAGAAAAAAAAAAAAAAAAAAAAAAAAAAAAAAAAAGAGAAAGAAAAAAACAACTATTACTATGTCAAAGGGGTTTCTCCAGCTTTTACTTGACCATTTTTTCAACTATTTGTCAGCTCAAAGTACATTATTAGAGCAATTTGAAGATCTACTCCTCTTTCTTCTTCTACTTTCAATTGATATAAGCACTAAGACCAGTAAGCAAGATGAGTCAGAGCAGTTTTCTGCTTTCTTGGTGCAGGAGTCATTTTCTACGGGAGTGTGCATTTATGCATAAGAAAGGAGAAACGACCCCAGAAAAGGAGGAGGAAGATAAACGGGAGTATGCTATATCAAAAAGGCATCATAAAATATCAACTGTAAGAGAGATTTTTCCAAAAGAAAATTAAATGTGGGTTATGTTATCGAGGCTTATTTATACATAACAAAGCCTATAAATATGCAGATCAAATCTTTAATATAGTTACAAAACTTGGAACTCCCATGTGAACCCCTCACCAGAATGGGAGAGGGGACAAATCCATTGTAGGAGGAAGACACATAAGTTTTATTTCTCTAGTAAACTCCAGTAAAGGACACTGTCTATAAAAATAGAGTGCCTAGCAGCATTCTGGCCCTGCATTATTATACAATATACGGTACACCACTCAGTAGAGCATAGGACAAAACTCCTTCAGCAACTAGAGCTGTGGTAACTGGAACCAGAAACAATGCAGACATGAAAAGCAACACAACACAACCCAGTGTAAGACTGCATTTGATTATTCAGCCCTCTGAAGACTGCCGTTCTTGTTCAGCTGTCTAAGACTAATAATTACATTCTTGAATTTAGTTCAAAGCACAGGTCAAAAGACTCACCTTTTTAGTTGAGCAAGCAGATCCAAGCAGGATCTTTTTTTCTAAGCCAATTAATTTTACTGAAGATAGCAGGGAGGGAAGAAAGGCAGGGGATTCAGGACAGGTGGCAGAAGTAAGGAGTATCATAATAAGAATACAGTTGGACACATGACATTTTAAAAACCAGAAACACCAAATCATAGAGGATCTCTTATTAGGTTAGAATAAATTTCCAGCTAATTGGGTGAACACATCCCAGTGCTTCAAATGCCTGTGAATAATTGCTCTTAGTCCTTCCATCAGTCAGAAACTTTTAAATGTTTAAGAACATTAAGTCAATTTTTCTGGTAAGACATACAATGATTCCTTAGTACCATGAATCTATGATGCTTTCTAATGTGATATGTTTGCTTTTAATATTTAACATTGTCTTCATATTTTGTTTATATGTCCCAATTTTTAACAAATTATATCCACTCAGTTGGATCCACCATGAGCTCTCTCTCATTTTGTTCTTTCTATCATTTCTTTTATTTTCTCTTTCAGCTTCACAGTTTCACCTTCTCTTTATACTCCATTTGAAAGGACAGCTTCTATAAGGGCATAGCACTCTGTTTTGCTTTTTTTGCCTTTGCAGCAAATATACAAAATATACATTTTCATTGGAATCGAAAGATTTAAATAATATTGCCTATTTAAGAAATTATAGCACTTTCTTGTAGATGATTAATGGAGAAGTAAAAAATAATGTCAACTCCTTAAATATGAAAAAAGGGCATGAGATCTTGAGGCAGCATCACTGTGCTATGTCCTCTGGATGGAAGAACAAACTTTGGCTGGAATAAAGTGAGATGAGCTGAAGAAAGAAAAGGGATACCTTCTTTCTTCCAGATGCATCATCATGTTCCACCTCATCTTTAAGATCTACTTGCCCTCAGGTGCAAATAAGGGAGTATTTCATTGCAAGCTCACTGAAGGCTTTTTCATTTATCAGGAGCACTGGCTGAACTCTGAGTGAGAACTACTATTCTACATAAGATGAGCAGAAGCTATCTCACACAGAGTTCAAAAAGCAATTATGAGAATACATGAGGAACTGGATATTCAAAGTATGTATTTTTCATAACATCCCATGGCATGTCCTGGAACTAAACACTAATGTTTCTTGAGATTCTTGGTATTTCATATTAGGCAGATAATGTAGTTGGATGTACAGGATGTATGATACTCCAAGGTACAAATGTTTATCTAGAATTATATATTGAACATATACTGCTATATAATACACCTTAGCATTTATACAGTCTTATTCACTTATGTCACCTAACAGTTTAAGTCTTGACTGAGTAATTGCTGAAAACAAGTCTGAGGGAACAATATTCTCTGTATTTCTTTTCTTTTAAATGAAAATGTTTGATATTTCATAATCTGCTATTTATTTGGGGAAATGTATAAACAGGAACAAAAATATCAAATCTATGATATAGGTATGCAATACATAAGCATACATATACAAAACTTAGATGAATTCTTCCAGGTTGGATATGAATCTTTGGGCATGGGAAAGTTTATGGACTGGATGAGTTCTGCAAAGCTGCAACTTTAAACTGCAGAGGAACCAAGAATTATTTTAGCTACAGGAAACATTTGACATTCATTCTTCTTGGCATATCCCTCCGTTCTTGTCCTTTTCAAAGAGCTCAGAAGAATCTGTGTTCATAAAGATAGTCTGAATGACTCTATATGTAAAAACAAAATCATAGAAGAAAACAGAAATCAAATATCCTGATTTCTATGCACAAGACTTCTGTAACACAGGAAGGAAAAAAAATGTCTACAGGATGCAAGAAATATCTCTGCGATAAATGGGTCAAAATTCCCTTTTGTTTTCTTTTTTTGGTCATCATTCGGCAGTATATATAAGCATACAGTCAGCTGCTTCAGTTATTTTTATTAAAACTAGTAATCATGAAACAGTATGTCATTAAGGCGATCTCTTTAAAAAAAAAATAGGTCTTTTTTATTTTAGGGGGGACTGGTTTTTAATAAGAAAATAGTCAACATTTTTCTAATGCAAGTCCAAAAAAGGTCTCTCAATATAGTATATTTCTACAGAGTCAGGTTTGTATTCATTTATCTCATAAAATATCTCTATTTTTATGTCATTTTCTGAGTACTAGATGTCCCAATTTATAAATTTCACATATTAGAAAGTGCATGTATTACAGCCATTTACATTAAAATTCCATTTTAAACACTGTTTCTAAGTAGGTTAGGAGATGAGTGAATTTATTCCCCTTTAGGGTCTGAAATTTAATAGCAGACTTCAACTGTAAAAAATAAAGGCTCAGAAACCCAGACTTCAGTCAAACAAAACGACTCACTTAAGAAGCATTATATGCTGAAGCATGAGCGGAACTGAGTCTGACCCTTCTACCTTAGTCTTTTAAAACAAACAAACAAACAAACAAACATGCACGTATCCTTTTCTTTTAATTATCTTTCTTGTCTGTTTTAATTACTATCTCATTAAAGCAGGAACTGTTACCTCTCTGCATTAACATGACCTTGGCTATGAATCAGACATTATCATGTCCTGATTAACTCAAATGATATGCAGTTTCTAAACTGTTGTAGCAACATTTACTTTGATGAGAATATTATTATTTAGAGCAGCTACAAATCACACTTGAATCATGACTCAGTGACTTCTTTCGTAAACAAAATACTCCACAGCTAACATCTTTTCCATTGGTCTTGATGTGCAAATTATTCTTTCTCAAGGAAGGCTACATGCTACACATGCATTATTCAGAAAATACGCCATTCAAAGATGTTTTTTTCTAAATCAGCAGAAAATGTTTGCAGGTCTGCATATAGAGAGCTTTAATCTCAAAACAGACTTTGAGTAATCAAGTGTGGTTTCTGCTGAATTAGAGGAAACTTTTAAGGAACCCTCTTGGTTATTGATTTAAGTCCCCCCCAGTCACAACAATGGGTAGAAATTGAATGAAGATAGTCCTTTTAAATCACTGCCATTAAACACAAACACTTCAGAAGCTCCTGTATGCCACTGCAAGAAACCAAAGGTAACATCAATGTCTTACAGAATTTGCTGGATGTGAATGCCACATTGACAGTCGAGGGGGATTTTGTTTTCCATTTCAGCACTAAGGCAAAAGAAGTAAGTCTCTGAGGACTACCCAAAGGCAATTTAGAATTCAACACAGATAGTAAAAGTTTAACTATAACTTATTTTGAAGAAGTACAAAGAAACAGAAAGTGTTTAAAGTGCATTTTTAAAAGTTGAATTATCCATTATCAGGCATCTTTTCCATACTGAGATGGGAAAAGGTTTCTCCATTTCATCTATGAAGTGTCTGGGTAGACAGTATCCCTTTACAGTGAGTTAAGGACTAGTTATCTTTTCAGCCTTGTTTCCCAGTTGCACTGTCTGCCTGCTTGTCCTTAAGTATTCCATAATAAATTTTGGATCAGGTGGCCACTTTCAAAATTAATTAAAATCAAACTATTCCTACAGTTTCATTAACAACTGCCAGCATGGAGGATAGGGTTTCAGATTTCTGCCCTTTCCCCAAGTTAAAAGAACAGCTACTGTGTTAGTTCATTTCTATAAGATATCACAAATCCAGCTTGGGAAAGAGCAGGTGTATGAAGCAGGGAGACACACTTTATGATGTTCCAGCCCCAATAAACAGTCCAGTCACGAGATACAAGAGCTCAGGAAATTAGGTGTTTCATTCATTCATTCATTCATTCATTCATTCATTCATTCATTCCAATTTCAGTACCCATGGAGCTATTGATGGAGAACCTTCAGTTTTTCCATCATATCACCTAACCTTCTTGATAAATGTGATATATTATAAATACTGTTAGACTAGACTTGAATAACTTGTCTTCCAGTGACTTATTATCCTTGGTGACTTCCAGATTTAAAGACATGTAAGAAAATAGCTTCAACGGGCATTATAGTTTTTCATTTATATAAAAGAACCACACACACACATTTATAACTGAAAAAAAGTGGAGTATATCACACTGCCACGGCTAAAAATATTATAAACAGTCCACAAAGAACAGTCACTGGGAAAATGATCACAGTTATACTTCCTTCAGAAAGACCTTCTTCATGGAAGTGGATTGTTTCAAGGGAAGGGAAAAGTGTATAATTACCCAGGCCAGCCTTAGCCTGGGACCTCAGTACCTTCCACTGCAATTGGTTCAACCAGCCTCATTACTCCGCAGTGTGTATCACACGTTGAGTTCTCATTCATTAAAAATACCACCCTGAATATTCCCCACAGACACTTCTGTCCTCTCATTGCATTTGCCCTTCAAGAACAAAACTCTCTGTGGGTATCCACAACATCTCTATTTTCTTTTCTCTCAGAATTCATATGTGCCTTGTCACCTACAAGCATACCTAGCCAATTTCACAATAATAGCTGTCTTGCTATTAATCTGCATTAATAATTGTCTTCCACAACTGACAAAAGAATCCTTGGATTGTGTAGTCCTTTAGCTCCCCACAAATAAAGCTTCTAGCACAATGGGGTCAGGGGAGATGAGTAGGCCAGGATAAACTAAAAAATAGCTCAAAACCCCCAGTGCTCATCTAGTTTTCAAACCCAAGCAGGGTACAGATTGCACATGTCCATACTCACATTAGTGCACTGTTATGCATGTGTGAGCAATTCCACTCAAGGCAAAAAGATCATTTACCTCCTCACAAAGAAATGTTTGCATAGAGGAGAGCATTTTTGTATAGCGTATTAGGTGGTCTATTATCCATACTTTTTCCAAGGTCCATTCAAACTTGTTTTTACACTTTCCCTGCTCCTCCACACATTAAGCATCATCCACAGCCAAAGTAATGTTAGTTTTTATTTGTCAAGTCTATTTTGATAAATTAACCAGAAGCATTATAGAGAGAGGAAAAAAAGGAAAAAGAAAATAATTAAGACACTGAATTTTTTATTTAAATATCACTGGTTTTATTTATCTAATCTTATCTGTGGATTATCTAAGTCTCTCAGTTGTTCAATATTTTACTGCAGGTGTTCCAGAATAGGTCCATGACTACAACACTGACCTTGCCCTTTGGAGGAGCAGCTCGGTTCTGCCAGGTTCTCTGTATTCGCTTTTCCCAGTGAAATCAGTGAGCATTAGTAAGTCTCTTAAAAGGTGTAAGTAAAACTGAAATGTCAGGCAGTAACACACATCCAGCTATTGTGTACACTGACACGGTATCAGATTTTAGTAAGTAGTAAACATTTCAAAGATGATACAAAATTCAGTAAATAATCTTTCGGCCCTACAAAATTACCAGAAGGGGAACTTATATGATAGGGTCTCCCAGCTTCAGTTTGTAGCACATATTTTAATTATTATTATTAATTATATAGATACAGATGTATTATCATAACAAACTCTCTCTCTCTCTCTCTCTCTCTATATATATATATATATATATATATA
>NW_020799098.1:33967240-33987391 GCF_003259725.1 Athene cunicularia
CTCTCTCTCTCTCTCTCTCTCTCTATATATATATATATATATATATAGATATAGATATAGATATAGATATAGATATAAACATTAGAAAATCACATCCTAAATTCCTGGAACACTTAAAGCATAAATGGGTTATTCCTCTTCCTTCTCCCAAAAATGACACACTTCTAGATTATTACAAAAACAACATACTTTTTTTTTTTTTTTTTTTTCTGAGAGGCTGTTTTATCAATATTCAGCTCCTCATTGATGTTCACAGAGGATACTGCAGGAAAGTTTCCTACCAGATCTAATCCATCATTACTCAGAAGATTTATATTTCCAGAGTTGTGGACAGCCTTAAACAAAATAAACTTACTGGAAAGATGTCCTGAAGGTTGTGTACAATTGGAAAGTCAGTGGCCTTATTTACCTGCAACAGCCAAGTATGATTTAGACAATACAGCAACATAATATTCTTTCTATGATTAATGTTACCAGGTATATTTTGGCATTTTAACAATTAAAATCTTGATTTAAACTGATTTTCTAAACTAAAACATAAGATTATTTATAAAGATATTTTTATTCTAGCATTCCTTTTTCTCAGATTAAAATATTTCTATATTAGTTCTGTAGTTAGCATCCAATTATTACATTTTGAACATCTAGGGGTATTGGACTGAATGGTCTCACATTCAAAAATGCCATAAAATTTTGGACACAGATTCTAATTTTGGAAGTGAAAAAATTTATTCACTTATTGTAAGATTATCAGAAAACAACTCTCTTTTTTAAAAAAATCTGCAATTTATACTATAAATAATGTAATTTTATTATAAAGTGACCTTTATTGTTTTCTGAGAATTCACAGAAACTTAGCCCAATCACCAGGCATTCTAGCTGAAGAAATTAAGTCACAGAAGTCAAACGCCTAGGCTCCATGAGATGCTGCAACCACTCAGAGAGTCTTCTAATCTTTGTTACTGTCCTCTCTCCCTAGGGTATTCCCTCTGACTTCTGAAGAATTACAGCTCTGTGGTCTGCAAGAGCTCCAGCATACGGGATTTACAGCTGGGGAGGCATCTGCAGCAAACACGGTTTCTGCAGAATAGAACATGGGGTGTTTTTTCCTATGCACCCCTCTCACCCGATAATATCCACAGTTGCTGATCATGTGCCATCACCCCAACAGCGGGTCCACCACAGCAGGTGAGTGAGTGTCAGAACAGATCCAGCGAGGGTGTCTAGTCCCAGATTTTGTCCAAATTGTGACTATATGTTGACATGTGCCTCCTCCAGGTCTGGGGAGAGCTTTTCATGGTTTTTTTGTTTACCGAAGTGCCCAGTGCCAGACAATTTCCCATAGCTTTGGAAAGCAAGTGTTTGTCTCCCATTTTTCCAGAACTCCCCACTGATAGCAATCATCTTGCTCAAACTTCAGCAGCTGGCTCTTGTAATCTCATGTTCAACTCACACATCTTCTAAGTCCTCTGTAGTGATGGATATCTAAAGAATGCTCTAGAAATATTAACATAGTATGAGAGAAAGTGCCTTTAAAACAGTTTAACATTTTGGGGTTTAGTTTGTGTGTTTCTTTTTGCTGGGTTTTTTATTTTCCATGTAGAAAGTTCTGATCAATAGTAGTAAAAAAAAGCAGTTTTCATGCTACCCAGAACTAAAACTGTAATCACTTTCCATTATAAAGTCCCAGTTTCATTTCCTGTATTTTGAAAAAGTGGTTTGCTCTGGTGTCTCAGAAGAAATAATTTCATTTCCATTGGCTTTGTTGGTTTGTTTTATAGGCATTATAAAATTACCTTTGTTTTGTTTCAACTTCAAATCACCCTCATAGATTGACACTGTTTTTGTAGTGATAAAATAGTTACAAAATCCTTATAAATGTGTGGAAAATATATAATTTGGAAGGAATAATTTCTTATTAATGAGTGCTTTTAATTCATGATTTTGCGTTTTACACGAGCACTACTCACTGCCGTTAGGTATGGTTATTTCAAGTGAGAGCAGCAGTGGTTATTATACACACCTGCAGATGTATTTTCTTCCAGTGATCAGCACACTGCAGCAAAGACAGTCCTGTGATAGCCACTGGTGTACTCCCGGTACTCACCACCCCCTCCATGGCTCTGCCTATTTCACTGAATCAGATTAGCCAGGTTGGGGACTGCACTTTCTAAGTGAGTTTCTCTCAGCCAGAGCAGTGTCCATGGAAGGGCTTCCTCAGCTGGGTACATCACAGAGACTACCCACAGATAGAAGCTAGTCAGTCAGAGTTTTAATGGAGCTTAAATAGCTGACCCTGGATTTCCAGGGGTTGTGGGAATTTCATGTCCAATTAACATGATTTCTCTTGACGACCAATGAAAATCCTTAAAAAAAAAAATAAAAATCATAGTTTTACTGCTGCCAAGACCTCTCTTTAATAAGATGTCTTCTGTTTTATCACTTCTTTTAAAATTCATTGGGTAACATGAAGGTTTAGTAGCCCATGTAGATACAGGAGTCTAATCCCATTACTTTAGAGAAGGCTGTCTTTGATTGTGTTGGTGTATACAAACACAGGTGTTCAGACAGAGTTAAAATTATTTCCGTTTCCTTTAAGCAAAAAAAGCCTCATTATATCCATTATAACTTTTAATTACTCTCCTCTCCTCCTTTTGTTGTTCTTAATTCATGCACTGTGCTCACAAACTACCAGAATAGGTATTTTACACAGGCAAATACATTCTGACAACGTTTAATGAGAGACACAACAACAGAGATAACAAAACACTCTAGAAATTATTAATAAAGAATAAAAGCTGTGATTCACCACCACTGAGACTAATACAGGGAAAGCAGACAAAAAAGGATGGAAAACATTTCTTAAATGACTCCACTGTTATTTCCCATTAACCAAAATATAAACAGCACATATATGGAGACAGAAGAGCAGTTCAGAGAGTACTCAGTTGTCAACATATGAAGTTTAAGTCTATAAACATATACAGTGAGAGAGACAAGTTGTAATAGCAACAAATTTATATGTAATTCTTTCTGAAATAATATCAAGGTTGCTACAAATATTTTCTACTCTTATTAGCTAGACCACAATTTCTTACTTAATCTGTTAACACCTCCAACAACAATTTTAAAATCCTTAACATTACCTTTGCTTACTCAAGAAAAAATTCAGGGTGTAAACACAACCGAAAAATATCAAATTATTTAAATTCACAGAATCATAGAATCATTGAATGGTTTGGTTTGGAAGGGACCTTAAAGATCATCTAGTTCCAACCCATCTTCCATGGGCAGGAACACCTTCCCCTAGCCCAGGCTGCTCAAATCCCCATCCAACTTGGGGCTTGTAGTGCTTGGGCCTGAATAAGTTGACATCTAGATGAACCTCACAGAAAAATGTTATCCATTATTAGTATCTGCTAATTAATAAATTCTGTATTACCATTAGCGTTTATTAATTAGTATCTGATCATTAACAAAATATGTATGCTCACTAGTGAAAGATGTAGCTTAGACAGAATATAATCATTAGTGAGGATGAAATGCTGAGAGAATGTATCCAACTTCCCTTGTTTAGCCTTGTTCAAGGCTGAGAACCCAAGTGTCTGGCCTTGTTAGAAACTCCCTTGCTCTCCCCTCCCCGAGCCCTGGCCAGGCTTTGGGTGGAATCCAACAAGAGGATGAAACCAGATGTTTCCACTCAAAACAAAAGTGCAAATCATCCTGACTTGCTGATTTTTGCTATATTAGGCTGAACCCTCTTGCCATGCCTCACCAACGGATGGACACATCGTGTAGGACTTCCCACCAGCAGGGAAAGGCTCTCCAAATCCTCGCTGCAAAGGGGGGTCCCCATTGTCTGCGGATCTGGATGTTGGTAACGTATGCAAGTGATGATGTATCTTCCTTAATCACTATTCTCCCCATCGTGTAGTAATGATTAGGTGCATTACCTTGCTTGTTCTTATTTTCTATAATTAACTGTATGTAGTAATAATTAAGTGTACTATTCTGTATTTTTCTTATTGCTTATTTTCTATATTACTTGGTTATACCCTTTAATTATTAACAGTAAAATCTGCCTACTCTTCACTCTGGTGTCTGAGTTTAATTGGCATCCTCAATCAGTAAAACAGGGCTTCATTTTATGTGGTCTGTTTGCTGAAATCTTTTGAAATCTTCATTTCAGGAAGTTCCTAAAATGTGAATTATTAGGATCTGGGCAGTTCTGTTCTGATGCTTTTGTCTTAAGTATCTGTTGCTGTCTGTCCACTGTAAAACACATGAAATTCGCTGCATGACCTTGTAGTCTGATTCATTACAGACTTCTTAGGATCTCACCACCCAGAAATTTCAGCAATCACCTTGCTGTTTTACTTTCCCTTTAATTCTCTCCCCCATCACCACAGATCACAGCACCTTCAGATTTTTGTTAGTTTTCAGGAAGTACTAGAAGATGCATTTCTCTCCCCGGTTCATTGCTATTTGTTTAAAGCCTGTGTGACTAGTACAGAAACCAGGGTGCCGCTCCAGAATATACATACTTTCTCTACAGAAGGGCAAATATATCCAACAAGACCTGATAAGAGGTTAGGAAAGACAGACTTGCATGATAATTTTTCTTCAAAAAGTTTTTCCAAAACCTTATAAATTTCTACCTTGTGATATACCCTCATTCGTTCTTTAAGACATGTAATTATAGAAACATAGACTCATAGAATGGTATGGGTTGGAAGGGACCTTGAAGATCATCTAGTTCCATCCCCCCTGCCATGGGCAGGGACACCTTCTACTAGGTCAGTTTGCTCAAATCCCTGTCCAATCTGGCCTTGAACACTTCCAGGGAGGTGGCAGTCACAACCTCTCTGAGCAACCTGTTCTAGTGTCTCACCACTCTCACAGTAGAGAACTTCTTCCTTATATCTTATCTAAATCTACCCTCTTTCAGTTTAAAACTGTTGCCCCTTGTCCCATCACTACACTGCCTGATAAAGAGGGCTACAGGAAAGATGGGAAGGGACTCTTTATCAGTCTGTCGTCATAAGGGAGGTGCTCCAGCACTGTTGTGGTTTGAACTCAGCTGGCCACCAAACACCATGTAGCCATGTGCTCAACTTTCCCCTGCCCAGGGGATGGGGTAGAAAATTGAAGGGGTAAAGGGAGGCTTATATGTTGAGATAAAAACAAAACAATAATAATAATAATAATAATAATAATAATAATAAGTACAAGCAGGTAATGCACAATGCAACTCCTCACCACCCTCTGACTGATACCCAGCCCACTTCTGGCTAGCGATTGTAAAATACCAAGATCCCACAGCCACAATCCTGGAAGTGAGAGAGAACCCCCTCCTTCCTGGCCACTCTTCCCTTATATACTGAGCATGACGTTACATGATATGGAATTTTTCACTGGCTAACTTGCGTCCAGTGCTCTGGTCATGCTCCCTCCCAGTTTCTTGTATACCTGTGCATGGGCAGGATGTGGGGAGTTGGAGAATCCTTAATCTCTTAGCAACTGAAAACATCAGTGTATTATCAGCATCCTCCTCGTAGCAAATCCCATACTGAATCCAAAATACTGCACAGTTCTAGCTACTAAGAAGGAAAATTAACACTATCCCAGCCAAAAACAGAACAAGTCCCCCGATCGTGTGTGGCCCTCTGCTGGATTTGCTCTAACAGCTTTATATCCTTCTTATGTTGTGGGACCCAGAGCTGGACACAGTACTGCTGGTGGGATCCCATAAAAGCAGAGTAGAAGGGAAGAATCACCTCCCTCGACCTGCTGGCCACACTTCTCTTGAAGCAGCCATGGATACAGTTGGCTTTCTGGGCTGTGAATGTACATTGCTGGCTCATAGTTAGTTTTACATCCACTAACACCCCTAAGTCCTCCTCCACAGGGTTGCTTTCAATCCACTTATCACTCAGCCTGTATTTGTGCTTGGGATTGCCTCAACTCATGTGCAGGACCTTGCACTTGGCCTTGTTGAACTTCACGAGGTTTGCACAGTCCCACCTCTCAAGCCTCTCCAGGTCCCTCAGGATGACATCCCTTCCTCCAGCGTGTCGACCGCACCACACAGCTTGGTGTCATCAGCAAACTTGCTGAGGGTACACTCAATCCCACTGTCCATGTCGCCAACAAAGATGTTAAAAAACACCAGTCCCAATACTGACCCCTGAAAAGTGCCACTCATCACTGCTCTCCACTTCAACATTGAGCTGTTGATAGCAACTCTTTGAATGTGACCATCCAGCCAATTCCTTATCCATTGAGTGTTCCACTCATCAAATCCATGTCTCCAATTTAGAGGACAGTGCAGGACAGTGTCAAATGCTTTGCACAAGTCCAGGTAGACGACATCAGTTGCTCTTCCCTTATTTTTCAATTCTGTAACCCCATTGTAGAAATGTAATTGTTGTCACAAATAAAAAGAAATTATGGGGCAATACATTGAAAAATTTGACATTTTAGTAGGTAAACATTTTGAGTAGCATTGGCATCATATTTTTCATTTATATTTTCATTTCATGAAACCTGAAAGGTGTATTTTTAAATCTTTTGATTTAATTATTCTCATTTCAGCTGCAGGAAGCTCATGTTTTGCATATTTAAATCTTTATAATCCTTAAGAATGTCTTTAGCTACTGTAATGTTGCCACAACACAACTTAACTTCTACGACATTTTGAAAAAGAATCTCTGAAATGTAGAAATAAATAAAGCACAGATTCATTTGAATGTAAGGTTGTAGTAAAAATAATCCTAGGAACGTCATTTGTTGTAAAAATTGTATTGGTTTCTATATTACTGGAGTTTGTTATGAGTCACATCAGGCCATGCTGGGACCTTTAGACAGTGATTTCACCAGAAACACACACACTCACAAAGCCAGAAATACGCCTCCAAGGAGGTGGAATTTGTTAAATTAATCTTAAAAAATTAACCTTGTTGTTCAAATTTATGTGAGGTAGACATTAATATTTCATTCCTTTCCTGTTCTTGGCCTGGCATATTCCAGGACTCCACAGAAAGACAAAAACTACTGTACAAAAAAAAACCCAACAACCAACCTCAAAAGAAACAAACAAAAAAAACCAACCAGAAAACCCCACAACCCAACCAAAACCAAAACTCACAACAAACTCAGAATGAGAAAAAGAAAGAAGAAAAACCTAGCACATATTTTTAGAATCTCAGACTGATTTCTTTAACAAGGAAAGTAAACAGAGACAGATTGTGACTCTAAATGAACAAGCAATAATTTTTCAGTAAATTTGGTACGTTGTTATAAAACATATAAAATACATTATTAATCACAGAATGCCTGAGGTTGGAGAAGATCTCTAGAGGTCTTCTGGTCCAGCTACTCTGGACACAATACTCCAGGTGTGGCGTCACCAGTGCAGAGCACAGGGGGACTATCCCCTCCCTACTTCTGCTGGTCACACTATTTCTAATACAAGCCAGGATGCTGTTGGCTTTCTTGGCCACCTGGGCACACTGCCGGCTCATGTTCAGCTGCTCGTCAGTTAGAACCCCCAGATCCTTCTCTTCCAGACAGCTCCAGCCACACCTCCCCAAGCCTGTAGCCATGCATGGGGCTGTTGTGGCCCAAGTGCAGGACCTGGCACCTGGCCTTGTTGAAGCTCATCAAGGAAATGGTTCACAACATCAAAATTCAGCTAGAGCCATGACTGTTTCTGGATGGCGGGGTTACTGCTGAAGACTCTTCTGTCTTTCATTACATATGACAGAACTGTGGCCTCTCTTTCCCACATGAAGTTATAGTTCATGTTGAAGACCACCAAAATGGAAGTAAGCATGGAGAAATCCAGTCCCTGCATGGGGGACACATATGGTCAAAACATTCACCTTCAGTTCCAGGTACCATTTCCCTGTACACTTTTGGATGGAGTCTATACTGCATGACTCTCCAATTAATATCAAGAGGATTTATACCCAGAGAACTATCATGTGTCCTACTCACATTTTCTCACTAGCATGACCTTTTCACATATGGTCAGATCAGGATTGCTGAAGATGAAATGTCTTGACTACAGTAAATATGCAACTAAGAGCTGCAGGTGAAGGGAAGATTAGGAAGGAAAAAAAAAAAAAAAAAAAAGCATGCAGACACATACACAAAACCAAGAGAAAATCATATCACATAGTTTTAGAAGCACATTTGCCTTCAGAAAAGAAAATTAAAATTTCCTAAAAGGAAAACATTGCATTTAAAATATTGATGAGAACAGAAAAAATCCCTGTGTTTGATTTGAAATCTCAGTCTGGCTGTGCATTAACTACTCCATACTGTGGCTTGAAATTAAAATGTCCTTAGGCTGAAGCACCTAATGATGAGACACAAAGGCCTGAGGGGTTCATGAAAACCAAGTCAGAACATACGTGCAGTTTTTGTAGGTCTGGGAGCTGCCATTTTGTATTTCAGTACTGTCTCATATACATAGGAGGCAAGAATGCTCTAAAATCAAAAAGTCTTCTCTTGACCAGTATTTTAAAACTTGATAGAGTATGCTTGAGTAACTTGTTTTACACAAACTAGATGCATGACAAAGTGGAACAAGTTGTATAAGTAGTCAATTGGTAATATTAGATGCTGTGACCAAATTACACAGTTTTGAAAAGTTTTCCAAAGTGGAGACATGAATTCCTGCATTACAATGAGGAATACCAATTACCTCTTTCAAAGGATAAAGCTCTCTGACCAAAGTATTCTTAACAAGTCTCCCAAATCTATCTAAGGGTATTAGATAATATATCCATGAAAGGCTCTAGTCAATGATTCTTTTGATTTCTTTACCACACAGCTACAGACCACCCCTCAGTGTGTGTAGTTCTTTGATAATAATGAGTTAGTGTTTTGCTCCTAGTGTGGCTGACAGGTAGTAAACTTGTTGCACAGCAGGATTGACTTCTAATTTCTTAAAATTAAGGGATGCTAAAACCCATCTTTTGAGGTCTATAACACCAGCCACAAGTACAAGTTAGTGCTACAGTTTTTAGTAAAATACATTATTTATCTGATTTTCACATATCAATGTTTTCAGTGTTTATTAATAGAAAAAAGTTAGTCTGAAGAGTGTTTGAAATGGTGTGCTGCAGGGTATTAGACATCCTCAGAGTCTGGAAGGCACTTTTGCTGAGGTACTTTTGACTTGGTATAATCTCTTCTTCCTACAGTTCAGATGTTTAAAAAACTGAAGTCTTTGGGAATGAATTGGTTGGTTCACTATTCTTCTTTGGCTCAGATACACCTCCGAGTCTTATCATGCTTCACTATTTAATTGTGCAAATTGACAGATTATTTTCAGGCAGAATCTCTCCTTCCCTTTTCTCTTGCAAATCCCAATCCTGTTAGTGATGCCCAGTGTGGGTGGCAGCCCCCTCGGCTCATTATGAATGCTGCAATCCTATCAGAATCGTGCATCCGCCTTAATACCTTGGTACCATCACAGCAACGCACCGCTCCAGGACAAATACAGGTTGAACAAATCCTGAGAATCACATTCACCACTTCCTATGATTTTACATCCTGGAGGAATGTATAACGTTGTTAAAATCTTTTAGTTTAGTCTCTACCACTATAAACAGACTATTTTCTGGGAAATCCTCTTTAAGTGATTCCACTTGTGGAATTCATAAGGGGATTTAAATTAGTAGCAGCCAGTTTAGGAAATTACTTGTTAGAAACATGTGTGGATACAGATTGAAAAAAAACAACTAACTTAAACAGAATTTATTTTTTTTTGTCTTTGCTTGCATAACAAACTTTCTTTGAATATAAAGAAGTTGAGAATGTTCATTCTCACCTTCACATATAGCTACTTTTTCAAACACCTGTTAATGTGTAAATGCCTATAAATTGTGATTTTAATATCTCCTTCTTCTTCCTACTCTCTCTCTCACACACACACACTCCACTTAACATGGCACATTCTAATTATTTCATGTTAAAAAATCTGTGTCAGTAAGGTGTATATGGTATATGCATTTTATACAAAAGCCAGAAAAATATCAGGCAAGGCTAATCACAGGAGACTGCCTGAGAATGAACAACTGCATAGGGTTACATGCTTGAAGTCCCTTCTCAGGCATGACAGAGTGCACAATAGTCATTCTTATGATGTTTGTGATCTTATATTAAACTGATTTTATATATTATATTTATATATCAATGTATATTTTATGTATATGTATAATGTAATCATAAATAATACATATAATATGTAAATCTTACATGATGCAGATTTCAACCAGAAGTTGATGAAATTATATACCTTAAGATATATTTTAATACTATAAATTGGAAATAAAAAATTTTTGAAACCCAATTCTATAATTCTGTGATTATGATAACTCAACACTGTTGCATTTATTCAGCCAAAATAAACCTACCTCATCAGCGATTTGAAATTTTATAAATTCTGTTTCCATCAAGTGGAATTGGAGGCATCAGTTTAATTTTCTGATGTTATATTTATCTAAGTGCTGTTATACTCTGTTCTAAGTGACCTTTAAACCTGGGGAAAAAAGTTCAGTATGAAATGCCTTTCCTAGATGGGCTTTGGAAGATTACTCACCACACAAATATATTTTAATCGACCTATTGATAAAACAACCTTCCTCTATTTAAATCACTTTAATTTACTAAATATATCACAGAATACTATATTATATGTGTCCAGTGAAAAATATTTTAATCTGTGTGATCGTAATGACCAACTGTGTAATCAGAGTTCAAAATCAGATCTCATCATAGAGCAAGAGAAATACAGGTCATGAACTGTAGCAGGACCCCCTTTTTGCAGGACGAGGCCAGAGTCAAGACACACACCAATATGATTAACTGTCATGCTCCAAACTTTATTAGGAAGCAAATCCTTATATATTCTTGTGCATGCTAAAAATAGCAGCAAGTCCTTATGTACTTGTTGTGCATTCTGAAAATAGCGGCAAACCCTTATATACTTGCTGTGCCTTCTAAAAATAACAGCAAGTCCTTATTGTGTTACTCTTGCACATGCTCATTTCAAAAAAATAGCTCCTCTCGGTACTTTCCACAAACATTGCTACCCACATGCAGCCAGTAGATAAGTTCCTGCTTTTGTAATTCCAATGAGTCCCTTCTTCATCAGTTTCTTCCTTAACAAGCACATTCTTTTCTTCTGGCCTTCTTGCTTTTAGACATCATAAATCTTCTGACCCGAATGCTGGTTGTACACACACATTGTCATGTGTGCAGAAAGTCCAGCAAGCCAGCATATGCACCCACAATGACCATATGAACCACAATATGGGCAAAATGGTGTCATACTGCAGAAAAATGAGGACTGTGACACCAGTTACCTTCTGTTTCATTCACGTGTTTTCCTGTAAAAGTTGCTAAGTCAATGGTGTTGTGGATCTATACAGGATGATGGCAGCAGGTTTGCATTGCATTGCCAGTCAAAAGAAAAACTCTCATTTAACTGTACAACAACAGATCAAGGCTTAGGTCATATACCCACCCATGGAACAAATTTGAAACCCACAAATCTGCGATTGCATTATAAACAGGTAGGCATCCCAGAGTAAGGGGAGAATTACAAACCAGCTTCTACACATGGCAATCCAACCAAGTCACTATTAAAACTTTTATTCTTGTTGAGCTTTTTTAATTTTGTTTTTTATATTATTACTGTTTTAAGACACTCAGAGCACTGAATAGGTATACTTTTAATGACTGTTATAGCAATATGAATTTATATAAAATATATTCAAGGAAAAAATATTTTTCCATAATTTAAGAGATCCATTAAAATATATTTGCTTTTCATAGCTTTATATAAAAACTAAAAATTATAATTTTTCTACAATTATTTTTGTACTGCATTGTAAATTTCTTTGAGGCTTTTTGATTTTAACATTGGTTTTACCACTATTACGGGTCACATATACATCCTTTCCCTGGAAATTTTACACAAGTACCTATGCTTTTCTGTGTCCTAACTGTTAGGGTTTTGAAAGAGAATTTCCCCCTTAATTTAACTGATGATACATAAGCAAGGTAAAAAATAATTATCATGTTTAATTTACAAGACATGAGTCCCCATCAGACTTTATGCTTTATGGGAAGCAAAATGATTCAGATGTAAATGTGAATTTCAGTGACAGATAAAGCATAGTCTTGCAGAGATATCTGTAAAGGTTTGTAGTATTTCAGCTGACAATTGTTGGACTGTTTAGTTAAGAAATTTAGGCAGGAAAATATTTAATAAAGATATGTTTCAAATCAATATTCAACTTTTCTGCCCAAGTGCAGGAAAAGTTCCTTCTCAGGCTGATTCATACAAACTTATCCAAAAGTCCAGGTATATTCTTAGTCTACATTATAAACATAGAAAAATTAAGTCAGCCTCATTTCCAATTCACGTTTTTGCATCCAGTTTATCCGATGCTTCTAGACAACCCTTCAAGATATCTGTGGCGTTAAAAATTTAGCAGACTCAGTGAGCATGTTTCTTCCAAACCTCTATGCAGTCTGACCCATTAGTGGCTTGAAGGTGCTGCAAAATGTGGCAAGCATTTAACAAGCATTTCCAAGAGGAAATACAAGGTTCTTAGAGCCTGAAGTATTTAATTTAGATTCTGAAAACACATAAAACTCCACAGCCATAGGCACTTTCTACAGAATCTCCTTGTGTGATTATTTGCATGATCATCAGGCAATTTTAGTGAGGACCAGGAATTTATCACTGGATATTTCTTTTCATAGTGGGATCCTCTACAAAAACATCAACTCCAGCCCTGCTGGGGAGTCATTTTATATCTCTCACAGTTGAGAGCTGCAGGGACATATTATAGCTACTCACTGAAAGCACAGGAGAGTGATGAGAAATACAGGATTTCCTACAGGAATGCCAGAAGTTTCTTATCTCCAGGACTTTGGCAACACCCAGTCAAAGTCTGCTTATAGTTCATACCTGAATTCAACTAGCCTTTGGGTGAGGGATTGTACAGGAGAGAAATTACATTAGCCCAAAGATTTTAATATGTTAAAGACCTTAGCATTTGACCAGATGCATATAGACCAGTGCTTTGCTTGGTCTTTCAATATGCAAACCAGTACTATCAGACAGTATCAGAACAGCTTGTGCCTTGTTATGTTCTTCAGCGTTTCTCTTTGATCTTCATTTTGCCCTTGTAATTTCTTTCTGAACTATGGTCCCTGCTCCAGTCAAACTTATTGTGTTCAGGCACGATCTGTTATTTTAGTAAATGTTATTGGCTCTGATGAAGTCTTGTCCCCTTTAATCTAAACACTGCTCTACTTCTTAAATGCTTAGAAGGCAGACAAAATTTCTGCTTCTTTAAAGAAACTATCTTAACACCCCCCCCCCAAAAAAAAAAAAAAAAACAGCCTGCAGCCTTTTTTTCTAATTTTTTTTACTTTACCCTTCTGCCTGCTGGTTTTTATTCAGCATGCCCTTTAAAAGTTCACTGCATGTCACTGCTGGAGGAGGCACTGGCAGCTGTTACTAGGATACTAAACTTAACTGGGCAGCAGGCATTATCAACTAAAGACATGCATATGTTCACCTCATCTACAAGTGCTCATCTTTTGATATTCACGTGGGCTGAAGATATGACTACACCACAGTATTTAGGGTTTTCTAACTGACTACAGGATTTGCCTCAGATTTTTTGGTCTAGTCATTGCTCTCTTTTTATTGTTTACCATCATCCTTTACCATACAGTCACACCACAAAAGAAATGTACATAGAAAGTGTTGGAGAAGCCCTCAAATGCTGAAGGAGAGGGGAAAAAATGCATGAATAATTTAGAAAACAATATTTATCAAGAAATTTGTGCCAGAGAAAATAAGGTTGGTGGTTGTATGATGTTAGGTAGCACAACCTACATGTGTACATTTCCATCTCCTCTCCTGGAGCCATCTCTGTCTGCACTATAGTGTGCCTGCAAGGCCCCAGTGGAGATAGAGATCATGCTACATATGTGGCACATAGGTATAATATGGCAAAATCGAATTTTATTCGGACATAAAGCAACCCAAGCAGTATTCCCGGAAAACTGTGTTTCTGAGATGTGTGTCACAGTGTCTTTGCAAGATGGAAGAGGAACTTCTACTGCTCACTTCTCTACTTGGAAAACAGGCATAAAGGGAGATATTAGATGATTATTTTTAATAAAACCTATAACAGAGCCAGGAAATAAACCCCCAATTTCCAAATCATAGTTTTATGTTTCATCACCAAATAATCCTTTCTTCCAATGCTACTCCAAAGCACATCTGAGCTACTGACTGTTTTGCTGATTAAGGATACCAATTAAACCCAGACACCAGAGTGAAAAGAGTGGGCATATTTTACTGGTGATAACCAAATAATGTAGCAGAGTAAAACATGCAGCAAGAAAGGGCAGAATAATGAACCTAAAGCAACAAACAGGAAAATACAGGGTAATGCATCAAATCATTACTACCTGAGAGAGAGAACGGTGATTAAGGAAGATCCATCCCCACTTGCAGAGGTTCCCATCCCCCAGCCCCACGGTGGCTGGGCAGCCCCGGTTACAGCGAGGGTTTGCAGAGCCTGTCCCGGCAAGGGGGAAATCCTACGCAGTGCCTCCACCCGTAGGTGAGGCTGCCAAAGTCCCTGTGAGCGGGTCCAGCCTTATATACCCAAAAATCAGCAAGCCAGAAGAGCTGGCACCTTTGTTCTGAGGGGAAAATTTCTGGTTTCATTCTCCTGTTGGATTCCACCCAGAGCCTGGCCAGGGCTTGGGAGAGGGTGTGACCAAGGGAGTTTCTAACAAGGCCAAACACTTGGGTTCTCAGCCTTGAACAAGGCTGAACAAAGGAAGTTGGATACAGTCTCTCAGCATTTCATCCTCACTACTGATTATATTCTAGGCTACACCTTTCACTAGTGAGTTACACACTTTGTTAATGATTACAGACTAAGTTAGCAGCTTCGGCGTGGGGCCTGTTGTTCAGGCTTCAGTATTTCAATGCTTTAGCACTTTTCACATCAGTATAACTTGGGTTGTTATAACTTAGTACAATACCTACTAACACAATATTTATCAGTTATAAAATATGGGCCTGTTGTCCAAGCCTGAGCATTTTACTGATGTACAACAGTAATACACTTGCTAGTAAACTTGTATAATGCCATATGTTCATTAGACTTTCATCTCCCTGAGCAGCTGCAGGTCAATTTGCCAGATGTAAACTCCTTGACACCTACTGTCTGTTCATGTCTAGTAAAGTACATGCCTGGCAGCAAAAATAAATCAGCATTAGATTTTAAGCATTTTTTTTTTTAAATTGGAAAAGTTTTTACTAGTTAGGTAGTGACCATAGAATCTTTCAAAGTCCTAAGGATACGCTTACATACACATACACTAAAATCAATTGTGCAGATGTTAGTCTGGTCTGTGGAAATGCTAGTAATATTTCAGTTTCACCCTCTAATCCTTTGTTGTAATTATGTACTATCTATACTCAAGGCAGTTGTTTCAGAATTGCCTTCGCCACAATAAGGTATGTGACACTGACTGACCTTTCCTACACAGTTGGAGGAAGAGACATCACTGGCTCATGGATAGCTGGGCAAAACATCAGTACTGGATTTGTGCATCTGTGTTGGAGAACGGCTTGCAGAGCAAGGCCATGGGTCTCTGCAGGAGCTGATTGCAGCCATCTAAGGTAAACAAAGGAAAAAACCCAGGGTACAGTTATGCTAACAAAGGACTGTTATGTTAACAAAGAGAGAAACTGAGGTACATAATGGCCTTGAGTGTGATGGTAAACAACCTTGGGAAAGAAAGCAGGCCAGAAGAAGGAAGGTGTTGTGACATGCCTGAGATGCCACAAGGGGCTGGGATATTATAATGTAGCCTTTTACACATATCCAATAGATTTGTGAGTAGTATGCATGATTATTGTAGAGTGCTTATATAAGGTATGATTTCTTTCAATAAAGTTGAAGCTTGCTCTATCATTCACATTGAATCGGCTGCTTGCTTCCTCCGCCCGCCGCACATCTGTATGATAAAAATGCTGTACAAATATGTACTGCCTCTCAAGAACACATACTAGCATGGATGTAAGGCAGGGTTCAGCAAGAACTGGCTATGCCCTGCAGACTGGGAATTACAAAATACTGGCATGTGACCATGTGGACATGCCCATTGAAGTTACCAATGCCAGAGCAGTTCACACAGTAGATGACAGATGTCACATAAACATGGGTGCATTAAGAAGAGGAAATGCTATTTGTTTTGCTGTCACCTATTCTTTGCAGGGTTCTAGGGGAACAGGAATGGAGTAATGCTGAAGGCACAGTCAAACAGGTCTTCAATTAAACATCTTTATCAAGAGTGAGGAACAAAGATGCTATTCCAGAATCACAGAGAATAGGAGCATGTATCAACGTGGTGTGGTATGTCACAACTAAACTAGAAATGGTCTATGAGAATCTGAAGTGAGAACCTCAACCTGTGTTAGATAGGTTAAGTAACTAGAAAGACATGCTGAGAGTGTGAAACTTGTCAGGGTAGGTCCCACACTTCAAGTCTACTGGACACTAAGAAGACAGCTTTGAAATTGGCCTTGCAGTTTCCTACTTGAGAAGGCCAATGAGATGAAGGACCATGTCAGTAATGGTATCAAAGGTTAATAGCAGGACCTTAATGACACCAAATGTGCTATTAAGCACAACTGCAGTAAAGCAACTGTAAGAAGCTTCACATAGGATAGTTCAAAGTTTCTAACTTGCAAAAGCTCTTAAAGCCATTCCAGTCTTCTCCTAAGCTGATTACCATCCATTATCTCATCTCATTAAAGCCTACAGTTCATGCCCTAAATATAATCTGTTAAATCTCAAGTGAAATTTGGGTCTACATTGTCATTGCAATTAGACAGCAACAGCAAAGCTGCCAACTGGAGACTGCTTGTTATTTATGAATTCAGAGTTAGCAATTCTCTTTATATCCCAGTGATGACAAGAAGATCAAGTATTATGTTTGCTACACTTGTTTGTTGGGGGGGAGTGGGAAGAAATAGAGAGAGTAAGAGCCTACTGGTCAACAAGTGACAGGTGTTTTATGAAAAGTCATGAAGTAATGGCACAAATACAAAAGAAGAAGTATAGAAGTACATATCTTGACAACATTCCATTTTGAAACTTCCAAGTGGCTCTAGATGTAAGAATAAGATCTGGTGTTGCGGGCGCTGACAAATTGTCAGTACAGCCTACAGCTCACAATGTGATTTCTTTTGTGAATTAACAATATCACCTTCTTTCCAAGAGGTGTGGGTGGACATTCAACCACTTTGAAAGTGAGAACAGTCGGTTGCATGGAGTGCAGCATTTGTTCTATTTCTAAGCTGTTAAAAATACTCTTTTTCCATGGTCATGGCACATCTAAGTAGGCCTTTTCCTCAAACGGACTATGTGATCAGGATAGCACAAGCCCTTCTAGAAATTCTGCAATCTTGGTTATGCATTTAGGCATAATGTGACTAAATTAAATGTCAAAATGTCAGTTTGAAGGAGGAATACAAATTCATGTCACCTCTAAAGACAAAGTAAATTTGGGTGCACTCTTTGTAGTGGGACTGATTCTATTCCCTACTAGTTTTATACAAGTTCTTCTGTTTTGTTGACTTAACAGATATTTTAGCAGATCACTAATCCTTCACAGATATAATAAGAGCTTAATATGAGAAATCTTGTAAGACTTATTTAAACAAACTTTTCTACTTGTAAACAAAGGATTGAAAACTAATTAGAGTGTACAGATTCTTAGTTATAAAATAATCCAACATCAGTTTAGGCAAATGTCTTCCACCTAATAATTTAAGAACTGCTAGACAGGTGAAAGACTCTTCCTTTTATAAAGTGTAAGTGAAAGCTTCTAATATTAAAACCAGTATTTTTTTTTAAACCAAAGATTTTACACAAAAACATTAAAATAAAACATTAAAATAGGTCAGTGATTTTTCCAGTGGTTCAGTGCTCAAATCAAAAAGTCACATCATTCTAAGGGATGTGTCCTAATCCAGCCACCAGTTAATGAGTGAAGGGCATTTTTTTTTCCTGGATTGCCGTTTTAATGCTCCTTTCCATTCTTTGGCCACAGTCTATAAGAAAAAAAAATGAAATGGCCATATTCCAATTTCTGTCTATATAGTCTACTCTAAAGCCATAATAACTCTCAAATTTAAAATTTGATACTGCAGTTTATCCCACACTTCTATTTTATAATAGAAGCAGCCGTCAAGACTTCAGGTGATTGTCAGTGTAAGACCCTGATGGCAGTACCAGGACCATACTTGGTTGCATGAGGTAACTCCAGCGAGATAGGTTTGTCCAAGCGATGTTAAACTAACAGCAGCATTAGAGAAATTTAAGAAATAACTAGTTTCTGCTATAAACAACAGAAAGAAGCATATCAAATTAATAATTAATCAATAAAGAAATTAACAAGAGTCAGCCAAGTATGTGGCAAGATTACATTCAGATGATCCTGAAGGAAAAATCAGGTTTAACTCTTCATTGACTGAATAGAATTAATAAAGGAGCTAGAAAAAGCTTGTTAATATTACCAAAATAGAAAACTAGTCAATATTGCCTTAGTTATGTGTGTTAGATCTACTTCTGCATAGATGGTTTAAGTCTAAATATCAGGTCCAGATTCAGACCTTGAAATCTCATGCACTGCAATGTGTAATGCAGCCCAATACACTGATTTCTGGAATAAGGTAAACAGTAGCACTTTATCATGACATTACACCTGCTCTATTTGCCTGCAAGGGACAGTAATCTAGTAAATGACCTCTGCTAAGGTCATAAAGTATGCAAGTGAAGGGACAAGTTTGTCCTCCACCACGAGACAACATGATCATACATCAATATGATCAAGCCCAAAGTGTGAGAGTTTATCTTACTAATACTGCTTTTTCTTATTTCCTTTATGAAATTGAGACAACAAAAAAACCGAAGAAGTCAGAAAACCTTAGGGTTTTATAATAATGCATTCATGTGAGACCTAGCACTTTGGAAAATTTTGGGGTTTTTTTAATCTGTGTCTAATTGTCTTCTCCCTAAATAAAATCCCAATACCACTTAAAGTCTCTGTGGGTTTGGAAGAGAGACAGTCAAGTTCCTGCCAGTGTTCCCTGGTATTTTTTGAAACAGGCTTTGTAGTCTCCACCTGCTATTCTGACCTCACACAGTGACTGCATAGGTGATAACTCTACCACCAGCCAGGACCAGAATTACTCCTATGTTGAGTTTAGACACTACTGTAATTCTCAGTAGTAGGCTAAACAGGTATTAAACTAAGCTGAACTTCACTCTTGCCAAGCCAGACTGTTTTCTAGTGAAGCAGTCAGATGTCATACATTGACCTCCCAATGAGGCTGGCAGAAATGTTGAATATTCAAGTCTTGGTTTGCAGCTGTCTTGCAGTGACAACTACTATTTCTCAAACTCTTTACTTGCTTAGGGAAGTCGACTTCATATGTCTCACTGAAATTTTGTGAAACACTTAAATGATGATAAATTTACATTATACGTACACACAGTTTCCTTCAGTCAGAATATTTCTCTTCTACTGAGAGCACAGATTATTTCAGGTGCTTCCTTGCACACCTCTCTGGGTTTTGTAATATAGGAACAACAAAATCATATGAAAATAAAAAGGATTGCTCTACTGTCTAATGATATCTCACAAATTAGTATAGGAAATCAGAAGCACACAAAGGTTTATTATGACATACGGTCCAATAACACACACGTATCATTCTTACCATGGGTTTGGTGTGTGTATTGCAATGGCTGGTCACAGTATATTCCTCTTCCCCATATTCAAATGAAACTATTTTTGCAAAAGTTATTATTTATATTCCTTTTTATTACCCCCCGCCAGTCTATGGCTCATCTATAGACTTTCAAATCTGCCAGCTGCCTTTCAAATAATTTATAAATGCAGTGATAAGGATCATGTAGACATTCAGAGCTGTCTTAATTATCTGCATAGTACTTTTACTATAACATAATATCTTCAGTTATACAATTTTTTAAAAATATCTTACTTTTTTTTTTTTTT
>NW_020799098.1:33987441-33994764 GCF_003259725.1 Athene cunicularia
CCTGTGAATAGATTCACATAGCTAAGAGTACATGTAGTTGCCTTCAAAAAATTATACATGCAGTGATCTAGACTGCAAGGAACAAATAGAAGAAGCAGCTGCTTTATCATTCATGAAATATGAATTCCATCCTTGTTCACATTGATAACAGGAAGCAGAGCTTCAGCTCTGCACCCTTTCTTTTTAAGCATAATTGAACATGCTATGTTTTTCCACTGTGTCTAAGTATGGAGCTAAAAACCCATTACTGCCTCTGCATACAAAAAAGCTTCTGGGTGTATTAGTACTTCCTTAGATCAGGTGCTGCATATCACTACACTTGAAATCTATTATGCAGAAATAAAAGCTTGTCTCCATCAGCCAAGAATGATTTTTTTTTTTTCAAAAGGGATTTTGCAAGGATATGCCAAGACTGAACCAAATAATGGAGACAGTCTTTCACAGTAACAGTAGCTGACAGCAAGTTAGTGGAGCTGTATTAGTCATACCTGTCCCCCAGTAAAATCTTGCTCCCCAGGCAATGTAAGATGTAAGAGAACCCCTGTCCTAGCCCTGTGAAATGCTGGGGTTTCAACCCCAAGCCCCAAATTAAGGCTGACATGTGGGTGATTCCCACAGCCCTTCACAAAGGGGGGGTGAGTTTGCCTTTAGGCTTCCCTCCAGGGTGCGGCCGGCCTGGCAGGGAGAGCCATTGAGTAAATGAGCCCCAGGTGTCCCACATTGAGTGAACAAGGGTCAGGTGTCCCACTGAGGGATAAAAGCTGGGACCACTTGCAGAAGGGGCAGTGTCTGTCTGTGAGGTGGATGCCCTGTGCAGAGTTCCCTGTTGGGGAAGGACCTCCTGCCTCCCTGGGACTGGGCTCCAGTCAGGTCTGGCTTTTCTAAATGTGAGCTGTGTAGAGATTCACTATGTGGCTTCCTTGGTCTTATGTGTTTGGCTTGTTGACTTGGTTGTCTCCCGTCCCTTCTATAGGAGACTGCATTTCACCATTTATTCCACCTGTTGTTGGTTGTGTGGTGTTGCTGTTGGGGTCAGTGGGATTGATGTGGATTATGTATAATCTGATTGATTTGTTTGTACCCCCAGTACTCACCTGTGTACTGACCTTTTTGTATCAAATACAATTTGGTTATTGTTTCATCTTTATGCTGGCTGTGTCCTTTATGCTAGGCCTAACAATTGGCAAAACACTCTGAGATTGCAATATGTTTACTTTTAAGAAAAAAAGGGTCTGTGTTTAAACCTCGTAAGTATTTACACATACTTTACAGTGTGGAGTTCTAGTTAACTGAAAAACTTCACACAAAGAGATTTGATTTTGAGAACCTCTAATGACTCATTCATGTAAAAAGCATCACTGTGAGCCCCCAGACTAAAACCTGACCTTGTATCCTACCTCTGAAAGTGAGTAATATCAGAATTTTTATGAAAACAGTATTAGAAAGATGATGTGCACTGGGATTCTGCTGTTCCATATTTTCCCCCTTCCCTCCAAGTTATGGCAATCAGAGTTTAGGTACTTTCTAAGCCATCCTCCTGATGACACATCTATTCACTCTTTTATAATTTTGACCTGTATAAATTGAGAAAGTACTTACCAGAAGAGTTTCATTTCTGCACTGAAGAAAAAGCCTCCAGGGAGACCTTACAGTGGACGTCCAGTACTTAAAGGGGGCCTAGAAGAAGGATGGGGAGGGACTCTTTATCATGGAGTGATAGAATGAGGGATGAGTTTTAAACTGAAAGAGGGCAGATTCAGATTGGATATGAGGAAGGAATTCTTTATTGTGAATGTGGTGGGATGGGGTTGCCCAGAGAGGTTGTGGCTGCCCCATCCTTGGAAGCATTCATGGCTAGGTTGGATGGGGCTTTGTGCAACCTGGTCTAGTGGAAGGTGTCCCTGCCCATGGCAGGGGGGTTGGGACTAGAAGATCTTTAAGGTCCCTTCCAACCTAAACCATTCTCTAAGTCCATGATTCTATGATTGTGTGAAAAAGTGCTGCTTTCCCTTCTAATCTCTGCTCTTTGACAACTCCAAGCTCCTGTGCTACAAGCAGATTAATTAATAATTCCCTACTCATCTTCACATGTTACAAAATTATATAAACCTGTATCGTGCTCCTTCTGCATTTATTCCCTCTGAAGCCTGTGTCTTAGTCCAGCTTATCTGATGTGCAAGTTTTTCTCTATTTCTGACTATCCTTCTTAAAATTCTCTGTGCCTTACATAGTTCTACTGCATGTTTTTGAGAAAGTATGCCCAAAATTTCATTCAGTATTGAAGCTATGAAAGCATTATGATTTCACAGCATCATACTGATCTCTTTCGCATTCGATACTTTCCAGATAACTCCCGTGTGCTGTTTGGACTGCTGCTACTGAAGTGCTAACGCTTGCACAACCAGCCCAAGCCAGAGTTGACCTATAGATGAATCCTGTATGTTTTATAACTGATAACCATTGTGCTAATAGGTATTATACTAAGTTAAAACAAACCACCTATTCTGATGTAAAAAGTGGAAATATTGAAGCCTAAGCAACAGGCCCTGAGCTGAAGCTGCTAACTCAAAATGGAATCATTAATGAAATATGTATGGAAGATGTAGCCATCTTGAAAGTATCTTTATCTTTCTTTGTGTGTGGATGAGATAACAAGGTCATGGAGACAGTTGTCTGGCCTTGTGTGACCTTGCTCATAATCCAATTAGATAAGCAGGGAAACTCTCTTCACTTCTCTCTTGAGTCCTGGCCAGGCTCTGAGGAAATCTAATGTGAGATTGAAACCAGAAATTTTCCGCTCAAAACAAAGGTGCCAGCTCTTCTGGCTTGCTGATTTTTAGTATAAAAGGCTGGACCCGCTCACAGGGACTTTGGCAGCCTCACCTACGGGTGGAGGCACCGCGTAGGATTTCCCCCTTGCCGGGACAGGCTCTGCAAACCCTCGCTGTAACCGGGGCTGCCCAGCCACTGCGGGGCTGGGGGATGGGAACCTCTGCAAGTGGGGATGGATCTTCCTTAATCACGATTATCTCTCTCATGTAGTAATGATTTGATTCATTAACTTGTATTTTCTTAAGAAAATAATTTAAGACTATTCTGTCTTTTCTTACTGTATGTTTTCTGTATTACTCTGTTACATTATTTGGTTATCCCAGTAAAATACGCCTACTCTTTTCACTCTGGTGTCTGAGTTTATTTGGTATCTATAATCAGCAAAACAGCTATAAACCAACTTGATGTCCTGAGGCAGCTACCTACAATGACTCCAAGATCTTGTTCCACTTGCCATCCTGGACATCTGCCATCTTTAAATTTCAACTGAAATTTCTCATTCACTCAGATTTTTTTTTTTTAGACTCTTTTGCAACTGCTTGTATCCTGAGCAATTTGCTATCCATAGGTTAGGTAACCTTACATGAAATTACGTAATTTATGATACCAAGATTATTGCATGATACAGACAGCACCTCAGATCCTTGTGACGTTTCACTGGTAAAATCCCTCCATTTTGAAAACTGACTATTCAATCCTTGTTTCTGTTTTTGGTAGCCAGAGAGAAAACCAACCCTATTGTTTTGTGACAGTTTTAATGTTTTTAAAGGTTGTTTGTAAATAGTCTTTTCCAAAGCTTTTTGGAAGGATCTATCAAATGGATCACCCCTCAATCACATGCTTATATGGTTAGTGATTCCTTTGCATTACTACTTTTAGTATTATACAGTATAATAACTCAAGTTTGGATTATTAATTGCATCTTAAGCATCACAAAATGAGTCACTGGCAGCCTGTACAAGCAGCTTTTACAGTTGGTCAGATGTATACACTCTGAAAGTATACTTGTATTTACATTTGGTACAAAGGGAAGCACTTCAGGCGCTAGATATTTTAATCTCACATTCAGATGTCTCTGGTCCTTGTACCCAAATCATCTTTAAAGATGAATCTATCAATCATTCAAAGGGCGTTTCACTTCATTACTGGACCTTTCAAACTTGGCATTTATATATGCATACTTACACACTTATGAATTCTTGTCCTTTCTTTTTATGAAAGGCAGTGGCTAGAAGTCTGGCGCTTGCTCAGGTATGAAAGAAACCAAGAGCCCTTGTTTGCTGTTCAGAAGTAGCTATTATAAAGAGCCCAGTCTAGCCTTAGATTATCCTAAACAGGATTCATCTGAGGTCCTATCCACCAATAACCTGCATTTTAGGGCAAGAAACACATTTAACACATAACATCTACAGAAAAGTAACAATAGATATTTTTAAAACTAAATATTTCAGTATTTTCCATATACAGACCATAATTACTCAGTTAATCTAGTTGAATTAAATTGTGTTAATCAAAAAATGTTATTCCAGATTGCAAATAGCACAGCTGGTGACATGGTGAAGCATATCAAAATATCATTATCACAGAAGGAACAGTGATATAAGGATGGAAAATGCATAGGAGTGAGAGAGGATACTAAGCACTGACTGTGTTTAAATTCATGAGTCCTCAGTCTGGTGAAAGAAAGCAACCCTTTGAATATGTCCGCCTTAACATCTGCAGGCCATATTGCAGTTGGGTGCAGCAGAGACGTACGTCACTGTTTAGCAGTGCCTATTGATATCTCACAGTTAATGTAAAAAAATAAAGAAATAAATGTTCACTTTTTCCTTCCTTTGTTAGTGAGGGCTCATCTCTTACACTTTACATCTGAGTAGGGATGTGATATTGTGAGTTTAATAAGAGTGCATATGAGATACAGCTGTAGCTCCTGACAATGCATACTAAATAACAGGTAAGCCTGTCAAGAGTAAACAGTATGGCCATTTGCACCAGAGAATAAAGTTTATGACACATTATGAAAAAATATTGATTGAATATGCAGAACTGTGAGCACCATCTGATTGCCTTGTTTTTCTAACCTCATGGCTTTCTCACTACAGCTGCTAATCACATTATGAAATTTTCATTATAGATCACTTCAAATGAAATGTGTATGCAATATTACTCTGTTAAATTTGGAGTTTGCTCTTTTAATGCTGTATTTATGTCTTCAAATGCAGAAGAATTCAATTTTAAATAAGTGTGATATAGTGTAACAGGGTTTAGTCTGCTGTCTTTATTATCGAAAATACTCTGAAGTGGTAAATGTGAGAATTACAACATTTTATCTGATGTAACAGCTACTATTCTCCAGCGCACTCTGAGCTGCATCAAAAAGATTAAGTGGAGGGGGCTTAGTTAAAAAACAAAACAAAACTTAAGGAATTCTTCAGAAGCATTAAAAGAACAAAATTCAGGTTTTATATTTATTTTTGGACCATTTACAAAGGCTTACAAAGATTAACTCAGCTCTCGGAGTAAGAGGGTTTAACTGTTCAAAAGTTTTGGACTGAAAGCACTGTAAAAAAAATATGATGGTGATGAATCAGTCTCTGAGACTTAGCACAAAAAAACAAACAACAAACAAACGTTACCCATTAAAACAAAACATATAAAAAACTATACATGAATTGTGTCCTCTTAGCCATAGAACCTGGGGCAAAAAATCAGAAGCCTGACCTCTGAAGCCTCAAGGGATTTAAAAGGAGATTTTTACTTAATTATTCAGTAAAAAATAAACAATGATATTACACTAATTTTTAGCACCTCACTATGTCATGTAAGGGTCAAAATCATTGGATTATTCTTATGCTCTGCAGTTACACAGAAACTGGAAGTTCAGACCAAGGAAACCAAAAGTGCAGGCGGAAAAGTCTTTGCTTACGATTCACAAAATGGCTTTTTAGTTTTGAATGTTGGTTGCTTTGAATTACCAATAATAAATGTCAGCTGCATGAATTCTAGTCAAGCATGAAATAAGAAATGATTCTGAATCTCCCTTTCACAATGTTGTACAGTGAAGATATAACATGTCACATCATGTTGCATCTCTGTTTGGCCGCAAGGCACTGTACTGGGCTCAGGAGGGGGAGATTCAATGGCTGGCTCAGACATAGCCTTATTGTGGAAGCTTGGTTAAATCTCTTAGTCCATTTTCTGGGAATTAGGCACATAAGTGCTTTACAAGATCTGATGCTTTCTGTAAAATAAGTAGAGCAATTCATATTCTCATAGAACCTACAATGTTAACCTGTCAACATTTATGACGTGCCAGAAGATATTAACAACAAAAAAACCAAACAAACAAAAATCCCAAAGCCAAAAAACACAGACAGAAAACAAATACTTTCTTAGAAATAGCTGGAGATAATGGTTGGATTCAGATGTTATACACCAAGCCTAAATTTCCAACTCCTATTTGCCAGTTGAATGCATTTTGGAAGACATTTCACAGCACTCTGCCTCAGCTTTCACACCTGGAAAATATTATCAATCTTGGGGTGTTTAAAGCATTTTAAGATCTATTAAGGAAACTGTAATAAAAGGTTTAGCTGCTGTTCTCACTGAACCCAAACCTAAAAAGGACATATAAGCATCTTGTCAGGAACAGCATTCAAATATTCTTCCTATGAGTTACTAGTAAGTACAATGTGTTATGTACTATTGAACTAGCATGGATAAATCTACAGATCCCAATCATTAGCATCAGTCCTTGGATACCATGAGTAAAAATATGTGCCTACGTACAGCTCTCAGGAGGAGATTTTTTTATTTTTGCCTCTTCTGATACATTCTGGATTTCACAGAATGTCTTTCCAAAGTATAGGTTGATGTGGGATGCCCATTTCAGTCTTGTTGATATCGCTTCATTTTAATATATATAGAAATTAACCTATCCTTCTAGGTGAAGATATACTCTAGCTTTCCTTTTAATTTATGATCTCAAACTCCCAACAAATATATCTTAACTGAACTCCTGGCCCCAGGGAAGCCAGTGTCAGATCTTCTATTGACATTAATAGACCATCATGAGCCACTGTAAACAATCAAAATATGCCAGTCAGTCTCTCACCTGTTTCAGAATTCATAAAGGCATATTCTAGGTTATACCTATTTTAAGGTTCAGACATACAATTGGCTTAAATATTTCTCTTTCCATGCTGTTTTTTGTTGTGTCCTCAGAATTCTTTTATTTTGGACAGCTATTACCTGTTCAAAGACACATTTTTATTGGCATTCTGTGAATAACAATTAAAATATTGTGCCATTTCATTCATGCCGAAACACTACAGGTTTAAAGTAGGAAAAATTCTAAGTAGAGACTTAGTTCTCATTCACATAAGTATCCGATTATCAAGTGAGATGCAACCCTCATTCATTCAGTATATCAACCCAAAGAGGAGACAAATTTTCTTTTGTGAATTATTTTTATATTCCCCCCCCCCCCCC
>NW_020799098.1:33994814-34055061 GCF_003259725.1 Athene cunicularia
CCCCCCCCCCCCCCCATTTCTGGCACACCATTGTTAGTGTTTCTAAGATGTAAATTGAAGTATGCCATTTTTTTCAACATACAAATGTCTAGGTGCAGATGTTTAACACTACTCTCTGTCATAATAAAGAGGGAATGACAATTTGAACTGACCATTGTTTTCCCAACTGAACCATCTATAAGTATCATTTTAAAACACTAGAAAGACTCCAGTGCTGTAGGGAAGGAATATCAAACACCAAAAATAATTACCAAGGGGGTAAAAAAGGAGCAAACATCCACTGACCCTCCTCCTGTGAATAGATTCACATAGCTAAGAGTACATGTAGTTGCCTTCAAAAAATTATACATGCAGTGATCTAGACTGCAAGGAACAAATAGAAGAAGCAGCTGCTTTATCATTCATGAAATATGAATTCCATCCTTGTTCACATTGATAACAGGAAGCAGAGCTTCAGCTCTGCACCCTTTCTTTTTAAGCATAATTGAACATGCTATGTTTTTCCACTGTGTCTAAGTATGGAGCTAAAAACCCATTACTGCCTCTGCATACAAAAAAGCTTCTGGGTGTATTAGTACTTCCTTAGATCAGGTGCTGCATATCACTACACTTGAAATCTATTATGCAGAAATAAAAGCTTGTCTCCATCAGCCAAGAATGATTTTTTTTTTTTCAAATGGTTTCAAATTAAGGTTCATTTACTCCCCCTGAGATCTGAGAGAAACTAGGAGAAAATAATATTAATCTTTCTTCTAACATTTACTTATTTGCAAATGAGTAATACAAATAGCCATTCTGAAGATGGTCACCATCTTTATAAACCTGAGACTTTCCTGTGCAGAATCAAGAGCCTTTGGAGTCACACAGAGAAAATGACACTAAATCAGACCAGCTAACACAACTGATTTATCTGGAAAACAATTGCTTTCATTTACTACCCATTACCTTTTTCTTTGAATAGAAGTTCTCAGATTTACAAAAACCCATATCACAAAGGGTCTCTAATACCTGCACAAAGAGCCACTGCATAGGTGCAGACTAGCTTGCTCTCTTGTGCAATGAATGCCACTGTTAAAGCAAGTGCTAGACCTGAATACCCCAGCAGCTGAGAGTCTCAGTAAATGCAAACCATCCTGACTCTGACCTGCTGGGCTTCCATAACTCACACCTGTATCCAGCATCTTGAACTGGGATAGGAACATCTATTTGGAAAATAATATTTTTTTTAATACTATAAGGAATTATTACATTTCTTACTATATGGTCAAGGCACTGTTACCATGTTTTTCTTTAGCTTCAAGGTTTGTATTTTGAATAAACTTATATGCAGTATAAATGTTTGAGATAAGTAGTTCAACAGGAAGTAGGGAACTTAGTCATTTAGGAGTGGGGCACTTCTGAATCTACCATGTCCATCTGAATGGCTGTCTGCAGGAGTTTTGTATAACATTGACCTCAGTGACTCTGTTAAAACTAGTTCTTTTCAAAATTGTGCTCCCTACATGGTTTCTAGAGGGGTAAAAAAGAAAAAAGAATGACCACAAATGTCAAATAGTGCATTGTGAGAAACCAAGCTTAAATTTGCTCATCATTTTTAAACATAAAAGGGGTTGTTGCTATCTCTCGCTAATCCAAGACTAGAGGAATTGAAGCCTGATTATTTTTATAAAAAAAAGTACCAAAAATAACAGAAGTTATTTTACAGTTTATCAGCATGAACAGGAACGTTTTCCTTTTAATTAGGACTTCTGGAGAGATGAACAGAGCAAAATATCCACAGGAACAAGGTTATCAAACTGTACATTAGAAGTGAAGCATCCACCTGAGCTCAGGAATATATGAAGTGGATGAACTTGGTGACAGAAGAATTCTGCAAGCCACAAATCTTCTTGTTTTGAGTTAAATATGTTGGTATAACCAGGCCTGATGTTGTGATGGTGATGTGTGTGTGGTGTATGGAAGAGAAGACCATAAGGATCAACTTTTGTCTCACAGTGCAGAACACAAAGCCTAGTTGTATCCCAGACCTCTATTATTGCTATTTACTATTTCTACGGAAAAAAAAAAATATAGCTGTTTTTAGAGAGTGTAAGAAAAATTTCACTGAGGAGAAAAAAAGTGAAGGTAGATAATATCGTATCCTTGACATTTCTTACTGTCTCAAGGTGATTACTCCTGCAGACACCTGTGCTCCACTGTGAGACTGCTGTCGACCTCCTGAATAACACTATTTCCTAACATCTAGCTTTATTCCATCTGCTGCTTTTTCAAAAGTTGAAGTCTTACAAATCTAAATATCACTACATAATTTTATCTGTAAAGTGTATAAAATACCTCTTCTATGAAAGAAGCATAGACAAAATAAAAAATTCCATTCAGATGCCTCTTTGGGATCCCAAGTTAGCATACTGGGAGGCTGACTTACTGATCCGTGGTAAAGAAGATACATGTCACACACCATGGAAACAGGTCTCTCTTACTACTATGCCAAGTGATGAAAACAGTTAAAAAAACTGTGTCTAAGCTGTGGATCCTGAAGCTTTCCCATCTACTGGAGCTCAGTGCCATTGTCAGCTCTATCACACCCAGAGGCTTGTGAAAAAAGGGTGAGCAGATAATGATATATAGAAAAGAAACACAAGAAAAAAAACACAGCAGGTGGAATGGAGAGAAAAATTGGTGGACAAACCTGAATAAGAATGATAGGGACTTTTAATTTTTTCCATTTTATCCCTGAGTTGGGGAAAAAAGTACAATCTTGCTTCTTGTTTCTCCTCCATCTAAACAGCATAGCAATAGTCTCAAAACATCTGACACTCTATATGCTTTCAATGTAAAACAAATGCTTTTAAAGAAAACATCAAGGACTAACTGCAAAATAAGCATGGGAAGTATGCCTAAAAGTATCAAGGAAGAGCATTTACTGAGAAATTTTCAGTATCATGACCTTCTCTTAGAAACTGCCAGTTTTCCAGGACCATACTTGTACAGCTATGCCTCTGTTTTTAGAAGTCCTATAATTCTATGCATGAAGTAGGCATTTGACCCAAGTAGTGAAAAAGGCTGATGAATTTACATTGTAATTAGTGACAACAAAGATACAGCTTTAAGAATGTAACTGCTTATTCAGAGATTGCACTTCAAAAATATTTGCCTCCTTAAGTTTTTATTACTATTATTATTATTATTATTATTATTATTATTATTATTATTATTATTATTTTATTTTCAACACAGCTCTCTGTCTCTGTTTCCATCTTTCTGTACTTGTACCAACAGCTTATAGAAAAGAAACAGAATATTAGCTGCAGATGGAAAGACTAGTAGATCTGTCTTTCATCCTCGGGAATATTTAGCTACACCATACAAGTTGTTCAGCTCAGAATTGTCACACAAGAAAGAAAAATCATCAGAAAATACACCTTAGAATTCTGAATGAGCTGACAAGTGCAACTGCAGAAAAGCCTGGCTATTTAGCTCAGGCATGATGTCATGCTAAACTATCAGATTCTAGAAAACAGTATTGGAAAAGAACTCCAAAGTAACAGAGTTTACCCTCCTTTCAGGGCTCAAATATAATGGTGATAATTACAGAAATCAGATTGACATTTTGTCACCTATTACAGTTCCTTGGCACAATTCGTATGGCAACATTTTTAATAGATGTGTAAGAAATCAAAAAAAAACAAAAAAAAAACAACCTTTCAATCATCAACTCAATTTTTAAAGTGAAGCTCTAGAGCATCTTAAAAACATCTTGAAACAAAATTATTAAAAAGAGGGAACCTCTAAATTTTAATAGAAAAGGGATCTGTCTGAATTTTCTTTAAATTTGATGGAAAAGTCTCTTAGGAGAAGTCTGGAAGAGACTAGTAAAGAATATGAATCCACTGTTCTTAAAATTTTTATACTGAAATTCTATAGCTAAATGCCTTTTATATAGGTCCATTTGTTTCAATTGCTTGTGGAATAGAGGTGAGAAGACAGGAACAGCACATTCTAAATCATCAAATGGAGGGGGAGGAGGAGGTGAGAAGGGCTGTCTTAAAAAACTGGCAGGGGCCTGGCCGCTCCCCATCATGGAGTTGAGTCCTCACCTTTTGGGATTGTGGAATTGAATGTCTTTACCCCTAAAACCTCTTCTATTGGTTATTCCTCCATGGGTTTGCTGGTAAGAGCAGTGATACCTTCCTATGCACATTTTTAAACAATAGGGAGTAAATATAAGGGAGCCTAGAGACAGGTGATCACAGCACTTATAAATTTGTCACAACAAATCTGTCTCCTGAGGCAGTTAGTCAATATACAGCAACATGGCTTGAATCCAAATTCCCCACTATGTCTCAGAACTTTACCCTTAAATGGAATTACAGTAGTATCCTATTAAAAAGTCTGCATTCAAATGAAATTTTGCTGTAAAAGTCTACTCTTATTCATCTTTTTACAGAGGTCCAAAATGGAATGTTGAACACCATTAATTACAGTTTGGACAACAAGGAATATGGCTTATTTATTGAATTAATTATTTTTAGAAGTGGAACTCTAATAATATTTTAAGCTAAAGGTTGTAAGGCATTAAGAAGACCACATCTAAGGATGTCAGCCAAGTTGTCCTCAGTGATTTCACCTTCATGACATAATCCAGAACACTTCAGTCAAGAGAAGTCCAGCCTGGGACAAATTAGACTCCCTTTCTTATTTTCCATCCCTTCAAACTCTGTTACTCAGGCACTCCTTCATGATCAAGTGGAGAGGGGCAGAGAGGAGGCAAGGAAAAACATTACCAAGTTTTTCCTTTACATTTTCACAGAAAATAGACACTGTTTAGGTCAAAAGAAACTCGGATCTTTGCAGAATGGTTAATAACATATATGGGACAAGGGATGCCATATGCAAGTTCTTCTTCCATCATATGTGAGTACAATCCCACTGACTTCAGCCAAGGTGCTGCATTTGAAGCAAAAGGATTTTTCAGGTCATTCAATAGTCACACAGCATGTGTTGGTATTTATGCTCATGTCCAGGAGGAATATTTTTCCTTATTAGTGTAGCTGCACAGCATGAAATAAGCCTTCCTTGTGCTTCTCTGCAGAGGTGCACCATTTTCAGCTTACATAAACCAGGACTTCTTGTACTCTTGACTCTGTGTGCCCTAACAGCCTTTCATGTCTAAGGTGTCAGTACTGTAAGAGCAAGGCAGGTATTGTTGATTGAAAAATTAAAGGATTCTCAAAAAAGTTTTTAAGGCACTGTTTGCAGTAATGGTAAGAAACCTAAAATTATTTTCTGAAAACACCCTCTCTTTCCCCTCATTCTACACACTCAGATGAACATGCAAGCACCTTTTCTTTCTTTCTCTTCCCCAAAAATATGGGAGAGGATGAAAGACAAAGAACAGTGAACCAACTATTTTGTTTCCATATTCATAAAAGTGGTCTTTTTTTAAGACATCTGTTTTCTAGTTTTCACCCTCAGAAATGTTACCAGTTCTAGTTGCTAGCCAGAATTTACAACGTCACACATTTTTTAAACTGACATTTGGGTGTTCTCACACATGAAATTTTTGCCTTACCATTCCACTTTTTAGGAAAGATCAAAGTCCAGCATAATGCATAACTATTCCACAAGACTATAACCAAAATAACCAAATTGTCTGGATATTTTTGGATACCTGAAGATAAAGTGTATCATTCAATTTATGATCTCTGTGGCAGCTAACACTTTTTGACAAGGTTAATGAGGGTACATTCACTTCCAGACTCCCTAATTCACTACAGAATATCAGTTGGGCAAATGAATTATTTCTTCCTATTCTATCAAGTCTTCTTTTTGGTACTATATTTCATAAAATGTTAAAAACTTTAAATAACCCCAAACCTTATCTTTAATATCTAAACTAGATAATAATCCAAGAACCCGTGGTGATTTGACAGTGGCGTTATGATACCAGATAAAGCCTAAGCATTAATTCAATTCCTATTTTTGTCTCCTAATCAAGATATTATACAGTCCCCAACATTAAAAATGTATAAAGCTTCATCAAGCTATGTATAAGTATAAATCTATCTATATTCATAAACATCTACACCATTCTGTAGAGTATTGATCTGTATTTTCAGTTTATTTGAAGTTAAACAAGTCCATCAGAGGGTATAGATATGGCTCCTTTGTATCTTTTTTACTATCTTATTCTATTGTTGGGAGATAATGGACATGTAAGCAATCCTGCACATGTGCATGCCTCAGCAAGGACATGACAAGGACATAGCCCTGAAGGGAGAATAAAGAACTCAGCAAACAAACAACTCCAGAAGTTGGGCTGGGCAGAGAAAGACATTTGAGTGCGGTGCTTATTATCCAATCGTGAGAAGGCTTGAAGCGCGTGGACAAAGCTAACTGTCCAGTCATAAGGATTGTACCGCGTACCGTTCACGTGCACAGGAGAAACCTATAAAAGGGCTTGCTTACCTTCAATAAATGGGCATTGCTTGATCATACTGGTCATATGCGTGTCCATATCTCCCGCATTCTATCATGAATTAAAGAAAAAATGTTTGTAATATTCAAGGAATAAGCGAAACTATGAGTTAAGTAATAAAAAAAATAATTATATTACCATTATCTAGCTATCTGCATTTCCCCAAACCTGCACATTCCTCTTTCAAACACTTCTCTGCTATTCTGAATGTTAATCCTCTATGTCTTCTGTCGAAGAAAGTAATCGCAAACCCACGCTAAAGTTCCAGTTTGCATGCTGGTTTTGCAGATAGCCACTGTGGAGTTTTGTTCAGCACAGATTTTTCTGTAGTTTCCAGCTACCTCCATTCCTGTCCAAAAAATAAATGACAGATATATGGTGCTCAGAGCCTTCAAGGGTCACAAAGAAGGGCAGGATTTTTCCTCAGGGAAAGAAAGAACACTTGGTTCTAAAAGGGGACTAACAGGAAAAAATAGATTAAAAGTTTGTTCTAGGAAATTATATAGGAATAAGGGAAAATTGTTGAAGGAAAGATTTGCAATTTATATTTAATTGCTAACTTCTACTATGTGGATCATAGTTTTAGTTAACCAAAGAAATGAGAAGGCTTATGAAGCCACGAAAGTACAAGGAAACAGTCTGAGCAGAAGTGCCAGTTTAAGTATTGAAACCTAATTTTATACCACAGAAGTTAAACTTTGCACAGCAATTTATCTGAAATTCAGCTCTTTTACAACAGTGGTGAACAGTAGATCAAACTCATGATGATAAATTCTATGCTTTGTTGTATTTTAAATAAAGATATGGTCTAGTTTACAATAAATTGATTAAGTCAACAAATGCTCCAATATCTAGTCAGCTAAGCAACAATAACTATGAAGTATCACAGCAATAAGTCTTATAAAGGCTGGATTCTGCTGCAGATAAAAAGACACAAACCTTTCCTTTGAGCAATTGAAATAGTCTGTTTTGAATCAACACATGAAATAGCAAATTGATCAAAATCTCCCAAAATCTGAAAGGAACTCTGTATTGAGTGATCCCCAAAGCAGCAAAAAAACCCCCAACATTATTGACTATGTTTGCTGGGCATAAAGCTCTCGGCACCACAAAATGCCTGAAGACAACTTATTTGCCAAGAAGAACACGGGCTTCCATAATGTCTCTGTGGTTCTGCTGCTGGAGGGCCCACACTGGGGAAAGAGGACTTTAAACAACAGGACACTACAGAGGCAGAGGAGTGAAAAGAAATTGAGACAATGAGCTTCTCTTTGGTGATGAATAGGTACAAAACCTTGAGACAGGTTGTCATGGTTTGAGCTCAGAGGGCCCCTGCTACCAGAAAAAACCCTGCCACTCACTCAATCCAGGACACAGGTAAATCCCTAGGATTTATTTGTTCAGAAGACGTTTTCAGCCCCTGAGGACCTCTCTGTCTGAAAAAGAACACTTTTTATTACATTCTGAAACAAAAGATCTGTGTCATTCCTGAGAGACTCATTTGTTTAGGGGAAGCAAATGAAGCAAATTTATGGCTTCTATGGTAAGAAAATGAAAAGCTTATTTCCTGAAGACTCTAGACTTAATAAATACTTTGAACTACTAAGCCTTATGCTAGTCTTTTGTGCAATTCAGAAATGAAATAAAAGATAATCATAGTCTGAACAACATATTATTTTTTTTTATATTAACCTTTCGGTTATTTTAATCTCATGAACAACAGCTTTTAGATGAAGTTTTCTGGTTAGCATTACATTTACTCTGTGCTCCAGTGTCAGTGCAAACTACTTACGTAAATGACCTTCAATGCAGTACTTGCTTATGCTGTACCTTCCTGTGAAGAATTAAAGAAAACCTTTGAACGTTCTAAAAGCAATTACTGATATTTTTACTTTGCATTGCAAACACTGAGTGAATCAATCAGGTTGCGCTCATACAGTACCTATAGATGTAGATCAAGTATATCATTTCATCAAAATCTGCACTTTATGTACAGTATTTCTTTACTATGGCTGTTCACAATAGAAGAACCAAAGACTTCACAGAAATATATATGGAATATTAATGAGTACAGAAAAGTAAACAACTTCTAACCACAATGTCCTTGATAATTATGTCTATGTATTTAGGTTTTCTTTTCCAAATCACCACGTACCAACTTGAAAGAGCTTATTTTCCAATCAGCTTTAATATATAGCATTTCCTAGGCTCGTGTCTGTTTCTGGAACAGTGAAACCAGAAGGACCAGGTTTTTATTATGTACTGTCTAACATATCTGAAATTAAATCTTTCTTTCCTCACAATGCAACATTCTGTTTGACAATATGTTTGCACTTTAATTTTTGTTTGCATTAACCACTTGTAAAGCTGGTCTGCACAATAATATTTTCAGATGATGATCATAAAAGTAGCTGAGATGGTTTAGGGCCTCCAGCCTTTTGTTCATAACAATCTCCTCGTTGGAAGTTTGTGATCTAAGAGAGGCAGTGGAACAAACCAGGTACACACTCTTTATTCTCTTCAGGGTGAGGTTAGCTAGTCAACAGAAAGCTATTCAACCTGACTGGTTGACACTGCATGGACACAGCTGAGAACCTGCACATTCGCTCTACAGTTTAGTCATGCAGGACTCTTCTCCCAGAGTTTTCAGCCCTTTCTCTAATAATTATCTGTCCAAAGTTTCACTAATTTTCAAGCGCAGAATTGAAAATTGAAGTTCAATATCCTACTTTCACATATAAAGTAATTTAATTTCTTGTGACCGTTCATATGAGACTGACACAGAGCAAGGAACAAACACAACCTGATCATTGAAGAAGCTCAATTTTCAAAACTATGGCTTCTGGATTACAGAAGTATTTTTCTTTCATAGCATTAAAGATTAAATTTAGACAGACGTTCTCACCTTACAGTAGTATTAATACAAAAATATACTGTACAGGGTCTGGTTCAGATGGAGTTCATTTTCTTCATTGTATCCTGTGTAGTGCTGTCCATTTCAGGTTTTGTATGGGCACCAATATTTAGACTCAACAGAGTCTTTAATTTTCTGCAGTATATTCTTGTGTTCCTATTGCAGCAATCAGAGGGGCGAGAACATGATGATATAAGCAGAAGGCAGCACAAACAAAGCTTGCGTGTTCCTGAAGTTAGCTTCTGTGATCCTGAAGCTAATAAATTTAATTAAATTGCATTTTGCACATTTAGATATATCATATGTAGGAATCAAAGGACTTGGATAAAGTAAAACTTTTCTCTATTGGCTACACCCAAAGCAATAATTTGGGGGTTTTTGCTACAATTACATTAGCCAATAACTCTGATGTCTAGCTCTTCTGGTGAGGTTTAACTTAGCTTTAGGGAAATATTTTGTAGTATTGAATAAGATATTTTATAGTTCAGTCATCTGCCCTATATGCTCAATTTAATTGCATTTAATTGTATCACAATCTTCAGAGATTTTTTTTTTTTCCCAAAAATATCGGCACCTGTCTATTCTAAACTTTTAGCTTTCTAGATTTTTACTTAATATGTCAGTTCATGAAATCTTGCTTGCAAAATTCATCTTCTAGATATGTGCAGCTAGACAGATAGAGAAACAACATAAAATAAAAGCTAAAAATCAGAACACTGGATAGTTATTCAGCGACATATTTCAAGAATGGCCAATACATCTTGAACTCTGCTCAACATAATCCTATATTGCACATCAAAGCAGGGATGTAAAGCACTGGTATTACCCTTGTCTGAACTGTGGTAGGGAGTGAGGCCAAATAAAAAATATATATACAAGTCCAGAGGGGGGCCACAAAGATGATCAGGGGGCTGAAGAACCTCCCCTATGAGGACAGGCTGAGAGAGTTGGGGTTGTTCAGCCTGGAGAAGAGAAGGCTCTGGGGAGACCTTATAGTGGCCTTCCAGTACTTAAAGGGGGCTACAGGAAAGATGGGAAGGGACTCTTTATCAGGGTGTGTAGTCATAGAACAGGGGGTAACAGTTTTATACTGAAAGAGGGTAGATCCAGATTAGATAAAAGGAAGAAATTCTTTACTTTGAGGGTGGTGAGACACTGGAAGAAATTCAATCCATGCAGTTGAAGTCTGACAGAATTATAAGCTTATTAAATAAAGCCATAATATGGCAAATTTCAGATGTTCTTATTTACAAGGTAGGGCACAGGGAAAAGGAAAGGGGCAGTGTCAGCACCATCTGTTGCATCCAGAGCTTTATCTTCAGTGTCTATTAGTTGTGAATTTACAATGGAATATCATTGTATAAAATACAATGACAGTCTGTGAAGCAACCATAAGGTTTCAGGCTTCCCTACTGCTTTAAAAAGGCTTACTCTGACTCTGTTCTGAGCCCAATGAAATCTTTGTAGTGTGTGCCTGCTTCAACAGGGGAGGCAGGAAGCTAGTGCAGTTGCTCCAGTTTCAAATAACATTGGATGTTCTGCAGAGAGAGACAGTGGTTTGAGTCTCCTCAGGTGGAGAAAACTGAACCCAGACCTCCACACATTTAGAGGGAGTGTCCTAATAACAAAGCTGGAGGAGATGTGCCTTTAGAGAAAAGTATGCCTCCTGCTCCTGTGGCACTCTGGAAGAAATATTTTCTGTGAAGGAAGAGACCTTGCTACAATGTGCCAGACACCCAACCCCTGTTACATGGGACAGCCATGTGAATTCTTTTACCCACACTTTTCATCCTCAGATTCCTCACCAGCTTAGTGACTCCACTTTGGCGTGCCAGTCATTCTGGTAGCTAACAATATGTTTTGGGTTTCATTCTTCTAACAAGAAGCTAAAATATTAAATTTTGAGAATGCACTTCAGTCTCACTGAGTACCATAATCACTAGTGAAATTAGGGCTGAAACAGATTCGCTTAGCTATTGCCAGAAGATTGTATTCATCTAACATACATTACACCTGCATGCCTGTTCCAAGAGGCAGGCTCCAAGCATCAGACATACTTATCCATTAAGTAATACTGCGATCAAAGACTTAACAGGAACGATGTAAACATGGCTTTCAGTACATTTGATCAAAAATAGCCTAGTATAATCATTATACTTTTCAAAGAAAAATGTATTAAGTATTTTAAAGACCTGCTGTAAGTAATTTCTGTGAAATTTAAGCCCTATTTATATGAGAGATATTTTCTGTTGCTTAAAAACTGTTCCAACTTTACCCTGGCTATATTCCCTTTGAAAATTAAAAAGCATCTTTTATCCTACCCAGTAGATCGGTGAAACATTGAGCTATTTATTTGTCCTTATTTTCTTAGACCAGCCTTGAAGTTACATTTTCCTTTTTTATAATATTAATATGTAGTGAAAACCAAGTCATCCAACACAGCATTAATGTATTCCAATATCATATCAATACACTCCTTTTGGATTAATCAAAAAAGAAATATGAAATTTCCATTGTATAGAAATTCTCCCCAAACTTGGCTTTATAAAAAAGACTGATAAAATTGTTAATCCTTTAATTCTACAATTCTTTCATAAAGTTCAATACAATTGTGGCAAGATGGGTTTGTTTTTCTACAAAATCTATATTAAAATATCAGCCTGCAAGGAATCAGTGAAACAAACACCAGGGACTTTGCCAGACTGAATCCAACTAGTCAACTGTGGTTAAGAAAATTTTTAAGTCTTCATCTAAAATCGAATGTGATTTGATCAGAAGCATATGAACCACAGCCTAGATGTATCTGCATACTGAATGGTTTAATGAACACTGTATTTCAGGTCACGTGTTGTTCTCTCCCATGGTTCATCGTGCTCACCTTTTTGACCAGCCCACATGGTGCATCATAAATGATGAGTTCCAAATGAAAAAAAGGTTTTGTTTCCTCAAGACAAGGAAGACAACTGTAAGGAAGACAAGTTTTTATGGATTGTCTATGTGTGATCAAGTAATTTAACTTTTTAAGAAGTGAAAGATCTAAGATATAAACATCCATAAATGCAGACCAGATTTCAGAGATCTTTAATCACAATATCTAATAATTTTTCCATTTAAAAATACTATACTATTTGTATACAATTGAAAAAGCAAATGCAGATCATCTAAATACAGATATTTTTGGAAAAAGAGACAAAGCATAAAAGATCTCTTTATCCAGCAGACCATACGCTCATCCAGGCCATGAGCAGCCAGTTTTTCTATGAGAATTCTATGGGGAACTGTGCCAAATGCCTTTCAAAAATCCAGGTAGACAATATCCACAGCATTTCCCTCGTCCAATAAGCAGGTCATCTTGTCATAGAAGGAGATCAGGTTTGTCAGGCAGGACCTGCCTTTCATAAACCCATGCTGACTGGGCCTGATCCCCTGGCTGTCCATTATATGACTTCTAAAGGCACCCGAGATGACCTGCTCTATGACCTTCCCTGGCACTGAGGTCAGACTGACAGGTCTATAGTTTCCTGGATCCTCCTTTCTGCCTCTCTTGTAGATGGGTGTCACATTTGCCCCTCTCCAGTCCAATGGGACCTCCCCAGTTAGCCATGACTTCAGGTAAATCATGGACAGGGGCTTGGCGAGCACATCTGCCAACTCAGCACCCTTGGGTGTAACCCATCTGGTCCCACAGACTTGTGTGCATCCAAGTGGTGCAGCAGGTCTCTGACCACCTCCTCTTCAACTGTGCTGACCTCAGTCTGCTTCCCCTCCCTATCTCCCAGCTCCTGAGGCTGGATGTGCAGGGAACAGCCAGTTCCACTGCTAAAGGCTGAGGCAAAGAGGCGTTGAGCACCTCAGCCTTTTCCTCATCCTTAGTTACCATGTTTCCCTCTGCATCCAGTAAGGGAGGGAGATTTTCTCTAATCCTCCTTTTGCTGTTAATGAGTTTATAGAAACATTTTTTATTATCTTTAACAGCTAGCCAAGTTGAGCTCTAGCTGCACTTTGGCTCTCCCAAAGTTCTCCCTGCACAGCTTCACTACATCTTCATAGCCTTCATAAGAGACCTGGCCCCTCTTCTAGAGGTCATACAGCACAAATAAAAATTCAGAGACACATTCTTCATTTTGTAGTCAACGTCCTGAAAATTATTCTTGTCTTGCTGCACTCATATCAGAAATAGTATACTGAACAGAATTCCAAAAATTATTTGACTGTGTTGCTTATATTGTGTCTCCTTGACAATATTACACTGAGCAACAAAAGATTGAATCTTAATACGTATGTATAACAGGATTGAAATTCAGTTCATATGCCAAGTTTGGTCTTGGTTTTCTTCATCTTACTGCTTATGAGTCCAATCTTAGCATGTTAATATAATCACCAAATAAACATTATAGTTGCATTACATATAAATATTAAAAATTCTAAGATTGCAATGTCAAACATTAAAATCTTGAAAAAAGACAGAGTTAGAGCTACCTGTGTAATAAACTATATTTTAGACTTATGCCACACTTTTAAAAAAAGGATCAGTATTCACTATGGTGCATTTAAATGAAAATGAGGAATAAAAAAAGTTTTTAAAAAGACCATACAAGGAAGTTAAGAGTTCCACCCACATTTCAAAGTTGTCATCTGGACATGCTGATGACTATGACTGAGTGAATTTGTATTAAAATATAAAAGCCATGGCTACAATCAAGAGCACACTTTCTAATTAACTACAATACATCAGGGAGAAGAAATTAAGAACTAGATTGTGCCCAGCTGTTATGAGGATTACGTGAGGTTCAAAATGGGCTTCTGCCATTCATATGATTATCAGGAAAAACCGCTGATTCCTGTGCCCAGGGGAATACAGAAATTGCTGGGCTCAATTAATAATCAATTTTCTGAGGAGCAGAGGCACAGAAAGTATTACAACCTCTGATAGTGATACGAGAGCTCAGTAACGTGGGCAAGTCTGAGGTACAAGAATGTAACACAGGAACAGACTGAAAACAATAATGGTCAATAGGGTTCAAAGTAGTTCCAGGGAGAATCTCACTGTTCATGCAAAAGGCTGGTATTTAAATTTACGGATCCATGTCAGGAATTTATTAGATAATCATGGAATCATAGATTTGTTTAGGCTGAAAAAGACCTTTAAAGAACATCAAGTCCTAGCACTGCCAAGTATACCATTAAACCATGTCCCTAAGTGCCACATCTACACATCTTTTAAATACCTGCAGGAATGGAGACTCAACCACTTCCTTGGGCAGCCTGTTCCAATGCTTGACAACCCTTTTGAATAAGACAAGGTCTGTTAAGGAGAAGGGGATTAAGCCAGAGAAAAAAGGAAGGCAATACAAAGATTATTTGGTGGAAGAGGATTAAGTGAAAAAGTAGAAGAAATTTTGAGAAAGCCTGCAGAGAAAATAATTCAGAGCAAAGACTGTAGAACCCAGTGTCACCACTTCAGTCCAACAGATCTCTGCCTGAATTGTGTCAGGTCCTGAGTGGCTCAGCACAAAAAAAGAGGAGAGGTGCTTCTATCTGCAGAACCGGTTCAAAGCACTCTCAACTCTTATATCTTGGGAATCCACCACTTGTGGAGGAAGCCCACAAGGTCCTGCAGCCCTACACATGGCAGAAAATTACCAGGAAGGTTTAAGGTTATTATTCCAGCACAGAGAGACCCTGTGACTGTTTTCAGTGTAAACATTTTAAGGACATTCAGAAGTGTTTAGAGAGTGACAGCTTTCATAAGCCTGTTCACCAGGAGAAAAGACATACAGGACAGCTAAATCTACATTAGAAGAACAAGCAAACCAAAATATAGATACTGGATTTATCTCCTTGTCATATGTAACTATATATGTACATTATAGAAATCAAATAAGCAAGGTGCAGATGATGTGGGACAAGGCTTAAAAACAAGAGTATATACATGTTCAGTTAAAACCATGAAGAAAATTGAAATTTGCTAAAATATTTGATGCCTGGAATTTTAGTAGTTTTTAGCTGAAGACTGTGTGAAGAGAAAGGAGTGTAAAGAGAGAGCAATTGCTGGAATTTGCACATTCAGAGGGGAAGATCTCAACATCCTCCATATCTTCAAGATCAGGTTGCCCAGGAAACCTGTCTGTCAGTGTTGACTCAAGGATGAAGACCCATTTAGACAGAACAGCTAAAGTAAGCGCTGCTTTTAATTTCTGGTCCTAGTCCTTTTCTGAAGGTTCCCACTCCCAAGACAGAGATGGCTGAAAGAGTAAGGTGTCTGCTCCTGACTGCCACAACCTACATCCAAACATTTTAACACAATCTGAGACCAGTCATCTGAACAATTTCGACTCAGCTGTAGAAAGTAAGTGGAAGATTAAGCAAAATTTAGTGTACAAAATTTAGTGTACTATTTAGTGTACTGAGTGTACTATCTCTGATAAATCAGGCCAAGATACATTCCTTCCACTGTTTGAACACAAATATGAGTACACAGCATCTCAGCTTTCAAGTTGAGGTTTTACTGGAAGCTCTTCCTTTAGGTTCTCTCTCCCTCTTAGCTTTCCATCTAGCCCCAGTCAGAGGCAGCCACACATTAAATATTTGCAACCACAAGTGCATTGCCAAACTAAGATGCACAGGCACTGGCTTGGAGCCTGTACTACAGTGAGCAAAGAAATCTTTGCTGGAGCCTTTTTAAGAGTACATTTTGACCCAGTTTTCCTTTCCACAAAAAAAAAAAAAAAAAAAAAAAAAAAAAAAAGACATGGAAAATGACTGGTGTGTGATAGACCTTCATCCTGAGGTAGGATTGTAGTGTGGCCAAGGCATGAACTCAGGTCCTGGCTCCTACAGTTCAGGCATATTCATAAGAAGCCTGCTTGCTTTTTCAGTGAAACATAAAAATATAAAGCTACTTTAAAAATTCAAAAAGAAGAATGCAAAACTTGACTCTAACATCAGTGTGGGAGCATCATAATTTCTTATTCTTGATACATCACCAAAGCTTCCACTGGATGTGGATTAAGGGTATAAAATAAGGTATATTTAATATTGTTTTGTTTAATTGTTAACAACTATGGGAAAATACATGATGGAAATATTCAATATTTGTTACTTTTAAAAAATAAAATATATTTTAAATATAGCTAGGTTTATTTTAATTGAAATAACATTGATTTTTTTAATCTTACTACAGCTTTGTAAAGATAAGAAATTTCAATATTTTTTCTTTAATGAGCTTTACTGGTCATGTTCGCAAGCATTACTTAACCAAAAAATTGATTTTCTACAGTGAAATTAGGTCATAGTCAAACATTCCCTATTGATATTCAGCTATCAGGTTTTTTAAATACATGCTGTGTTTGTACACTGTGTAAGTAAGACAGATACAATAATTATTGACCCTTTACCAATTTGTTCTGAGTAACAAAAAGGTGAAGACTTTTATAATTGGTTACTATTTTCTTTATGCTCTTAGAAACAAGCTCTTCCCCACATTGTTCCAAATAAAGGTCATGTACATGGGTGACCAGAACTATATATACAGGCTAAAGTATCACTATACAAGCATGAAAAATTGCAAACCTAAGTATTTCACTTGTCCATCAGAAGTGACATGGTATTTGAGAGTGTGACTCATAAGTAGCTAAACAACTGACCAATGAGTTGGGTGTCTAGACCATAAAAGGACTAATAAAGGTCTGGGGAGAACCCCTGTGTAATCAGTCATGAGAATGTGCATATCAAGAGCTATCAGATAATGTCTTAAAAGATTCAAAACATGAACTGAACACAGGGATGTTAATGACTCCATCTTGCATGTATATTTAGTGTACAGATAAAGGACTGACCCAGAAAAAAAATATTTTTAAAAAGTGATTTTCAGAGTGTTTGCCATATAACAGAGTACAAAATAAAGAATTCTTAAAAGAATATAAAGGGGAGTTGTGGCTCAGTCGCATGCTGCTGGACATATCTCGGTGCTATCTGATCATCACTACAGTTATCACATGCTTGACAAAATAAACACAGAATATTCATGACAAATCCACTGTTGAGCTGAAGTGCTGGTATAGAAACAGGGCAAAGCATCAGTGGGGCATTGTGGATCCTATTGGCTGGTAGGCAAGGAAAATATGATAGCAGCTTGGGTCCCTGCAGTCCCAGTACTAGCAGAGCTCTGGAGAAAAAAAAGCGGTCAGTAATTCTTCCTACTAGAAATATCTCATATCTAGACTCATATTTGCCTTCATAGAGCTTAATTATACTCATGATTTACATTCATCCTGGGATTGTTTAATATAGTCAAGGTTCCCACTGACACTGCCACATAATCCTTAGTCCCAAAATGACATCAAAAATTATTGCTGTTAATTCCTAAATACATGAATTTGCATTATTAAATGCTTCTCTTTCTGGGTTTTTTTGTGGTTTTTTTTTTTGACGTCAGGGCAGTGATTGTCTTTTATACTTAGACTTCAAGTCACCAGCAACACACCAAAAAAAAAAAAAATCCGTCACTATATCTCGCTAGAAATAGAAAAAGAAAGTAAAACAGTAAAAGTTTTCAAAAATACAGTGGTTTGACTTATGAGTAATCTTTTCAAGCCTTAGTTATTGCATAACAGACTAACAAAACTGTCTCAAAATGACTTTGTAAATACATACATATATCCACATGTTATAGGAAAAGTCTTAAAATATTTTCACTACAAACTAGACACAGTTGATGCACTTATAAACTCATAAAGGTTATCACTTGCATTCTAGAGGCTGTCTCTGAGAATTAAGTTAACAAACATTGTTCCAAGACAGATTTTAATCACCTATTCAAAGGGAAATCTATTTTGTATTCCACTATGTCACTGTGTGTATCATTTGTAATAGGGAAAAAGTTTGTTTGATCTAAAAATCTAAGAATCTATGTTTGATGATAAATCTCAATTACTAGTTCTGCAAAGCACAAAAACTGCAGGACCCAACAGGAGGACTCCGTCTGAAATTCCTTCTTGCTGTTCCTTTTTTCCTCTCCCAAACACTGACAACAGCAAGACTCTGCAGAGAGGCTCAATTACTGGGCCCTTTCTGCAGAGACACACTTCCCATCACCTCCATGCCTACACAGGCACATGCACACAGGCTCAGATAAAAGAGATTAAAAAAGTATCCTTCTCAAAACTGCAACCTAAAATTAAGAGGAACACATTTTCCCATTGAAAAATTAAGAATAATGTGACAGAGAATGGCATTATTCATTTTGAATTTGTATTACTATTTCAATAATTATTTTTTTTAAGATTAAAGAAAGGAGCTAATATTGATTGTAATATTGATTATCGTGTCCAGACAAAAGTTATCTAAGTAGCATTAATGAACCAGCAGAGTATTCTTTTCTCTTTTTCTTTTGATACAGCGGTTTTATATTATATGAATAGCTGAGAGATCATAAGTATAAAATGACTCATAAGGAGAATTATTAACACTCTTAAATTGGATAACACTCCATAGGATATGGCAAATTACTTTCTCAAGAATTCCCCACTCACCTCAGTATGCATTGATAATGTGTTCTGTATGTTTATTTATAAAGTCTGTGCTTTAATGTATAGATACTTCAGATTTTTCTTTTCAAAAGCAGGTACCATCCTGTATAAATACTCCATTTTCCTTCCCATGTAGAGATGTATTTTTCTTACTGCATGCACTTCAAAGATTTGTAAATAAATAAGAAGATGAAACAACATCTAAAAATGAATGTGGAGATCTCTCCTCTGAATGTAAATAAACATGAGATCAGACGTTTCTCAATGGAAGGAGGGGATTATTTGACAGTTGGTTGCCAAGGATGAAAATGATCAAAATCTGAGGTAAATCACAGATGCAGTGGCTGTAAACACTGCTGGCTTATCTATTTCATACTTTTTGTTTACCTTTCCTCGATATTGCTTACTAATATTTTTAACTGTATTGTCTTTCTAATTTTATCTATTTTCTCTTTGAAGCATGGTCCCTCCCCTTAACTATCTGTAAAGTGTCCTTATAGGTTTAACAAGCTATCTGTTCTGTGGTTCACGTTTTACTAACAAAAAATACATCTCATAACCACAGAATTCCCTAGGTTCTATTGATACATATCCCCATGATGTGTTATAATTCTGAATTAAACTGCAGATAGAGAAGAACCTCCATTTGGTGAATAAAAAATGTCATTTGTCCAGTTGAGTTCAGTCTTCTCCCTCTTCCATGTTGAACACAGTTCTTCTATGGATAGATGACATCTAACTTCTCCACCTGTTTCACAGGACCTTAAAAAAAAGACCCAGACTTGGTTATAATGAATCACTAGCTACATAGAAAAAGGAAGAAACAAAAATGGCAGTTGTAAATCTCATGTTAATATGAATACAGTTTTTTCCTACCCCATCTCATGCATCTCCTTTCCTCCTCTCCAATCAGGCTCACATTACGAGGAATGTTAATGAGTACTAAAAAAAATGCAATAGCATTTTTGATTGTCAGCTTTTTTGAGGGTAGATTAGATTCACAGAAGCAATAAAATGGAAAAAAGTGAGAAAAATATACTGGTTTTGAAGGCTGATCGTGCCCAAGGGCTTAATACATACAAGGTGCTTCAAACCCAGAACGGCAATGAAAGGGAAGAAACTGTTAAAAATCAGTGAAAGGGGCACTAGGGACCATGCATTCCAGAGAGGAAACACTTCTTGTGGAAGGTAAGAACTCACACAAAACATGAACAATAAAACTGGTTTCCTACAGTCAATAAAATTATATTAGTTTAGAATATTTAGTTTAGCATATTTTCTGCAGATCTTGATTACAAATGCAAACATCAGCTGTTTTCCCCAGATTTTACACATAGAGGTATTGAGTCACAGAAAAGTAAAACATCTGCCTTAGCTTATCTATTGGTACAGCAGAAAATCCCAGTATTGGAGTTCAACAGATCTGAACTCTAATGCAGACACTAGAGAGACACCGCTTTAGGTACATAGAGTGTACTACCACTAAAGAAGTTTGCATTTTGAATTTAGAGTATAAGACTTCTGGTTTAGAGGCCAAACAGGTCTCTAATGCTTTCAGATCCATTAATAAATAAAAAAAAAAAAAAGGAAAATGAAATGGTATACAAAAATCTAGCTGTGGCAATATTTGTAGGCTAACCTATAGTTCAAGGAAAAATGTTAATTAGGCCCTAAAGGAAGCACATGTGCCCTCAAAGGAGCATAAATACACATACATAAATATCAGAAGATAAACAGTAAGTGGAATTTTACAGAAAATACAAAAAGCAAAACTAAAATCTATCCAAATAAGAATAAGGTCAACATCACAACTGCTATTATGAGAGCAGAAAATGGCCGTTTGGTGAAAACATCAGACAACTGGGAAAAAAAAAAAAAATAGTTGCAAGTGCTGACATTTAACGCATCACATCAAAAAATGTTTTAATATCCCTATCGAAGAGAATTTCTAACATTAAGAAATAGCAAACCAGAAGAATAAGTAATAAAATATTCTCAAATATTCTAAATTTGATAAATAAAATAGACACAGCACTACATACAAAAGTTGCAAAGTGTTCTGAAGAAGGCAAAGAGCCCTTTGATGTTTCAAACAGCGTAGGTGAAACTGAAATCCTAATATGCAGGCTGTCAGGCAGAGAAGGCTGGGAATAACTGCTGAGATACAAAGAAAAGCAGCAGGAGACACTGGGATTTAGCCAACTTGGATGGAGAGTGCTGGGTCTTAGCAAGAGAGTAGAAACATTAGCAGATTTAGCAGAAAGAGTAACTAAAAAGTTAAATGTTTAATTTAAAACATTTTCAAGTGGAAGTTTGTTGTTTGGTTTTTTTTTCCACATATTGTTTTGATAGAAAACAAGATATTTTTTCCCCATTTTAAAAATTTCTTCTCTCTCCTCAACTTTTTCCCTCATCTCCCTTCATACCAGACACACTTCATGTGACAAATTAGGGGAGAGGGAGAAAAGGAAAGGGGGAAAAAAAAAATCACAGTTACAGACAAAAAAAAAAAGTGACACATTCTGACTTTTGAAAGATATGTTTAATTTGTAATAAAACAAAGAAAATCAACATTCATTTAAAAAAAAAATATGTGTGAAAGCTTTTCATGAAACTCTGTGTTAATTTTTCAGTCCTTAACCTAAAACTTTGGTAAAAAAGCTGAATCTTCAGGCAAACAGAGTGAGTGGCCTGCTAGGTGAGAACAAGGGAGTACATGGGATACATGCTGGTATAATCTATGTTTTGACACAGACCCAGATTACAGTTTCTTAAATAATTTAGAAAATATAGTGAGCAAAAAGCATCATCGCATAAGCACACAAATGAACAGGACCAATTGAACACAACTTACTGTCAGAGTGGATTGGACTCTTCAAAGGGAGTCTTAAGGTCTATCCTGGTTTGACTCAATGTTTTTCTTAGAGATTTGAATGATGGAATAGCAGAATGCTTACAAATATTTTGTCACAGATTTCAAGAATATAAGGAAGGAGACGTGACAGCAGCTAATCAAACCCCAGCAACAGTTGCAGAAGGTGCTAAAGATTGCAATAAATTATTTTAGTTAGACAAAGTAAATTCTGTTTCAAAACATTGTAACAGTACATATAAAAGAGAAGTTGTCTGACAATTCCAACTTTGAAGAAATCCTGAACAATAAGAAAGAAAACATCCTAAAAGGAAAAGTGATAGCAAAACTTGCTGCCATAGATTTCAGCATGTCATGAGAAGTGCAACAGCAACACAGGAGGATAACTGCTTTCCAGCTGCCCCTTGCAGGGACTAGATGGACCTGAAGCCATGGCTGTCACACAGTAGCCTCAGTAAAAAGTGCTGAACAGTGAAACAGTTTGGAACCTGCCCACAATGTAGGTCTAAAGGCTGTTCTTTCATGAAGACCAGGTCAGAAAGGTTTTTGATCCACTCAGCTTGTTAATTTAATAGTAGAGAATAAAAGGATGGTATTTAAGAAGAAAGTTGAAAACTGAATATTGACACACAGTCTATGTTACACTATGTGACACAACAGTTCCTAGCTCACAGGCCCACACGCACAATCACAGAAGCAAGCAGCAGGCACAGAGACTAACAATACTAAGCCAGTAGCACCAGAAGAATGACTTCAATGTTATTTAAAGAAAAAAAAAATATCTCTACTATTTCAATACTGAAACTAAAGAGGGAATTTGGGTCTTCACTATACAAATGGAGCATACATAGTTTACCAGGGCAGAATTTAAAAGAGGTCATAATAGCATATAGATGTGTAAATTTACACTGCTTCTCTAATCCCATTCTGTTACAAGTTGAAATCAATGAAGATGCACTAGCTGACATCTGCTGATGTTTAACACCCATCAGGTAAAGCCTCCAAAGACTTTCCTCTTTGGAGTCCTTTCTTGAATTAGTCTATAGGTCATAAGTAGGAACAAAAATAATTTCTGGCAGAGAGTCTTTAAGTATGCATAATGCACTAGATAAATTTCTTACACTTTTTTTTTGCAGGACTTTTCCCTTGTAACACTCACCAGACAGGCCCTCCACTAGCTCTGCAGAGAGAGACTGGGTTAATGAAAGTTGTTATGGAATCCATTCTTCTTGTACTCATATATGGGCCATTTTTGTCATTAAAAAATGTAATTTGAAGTTCATAACAATAAATAATGAACGTATTTACATTTCTATAGAATCATAATCACGGTAGCTGTTTACAATTTGTAGTGCTACATACTTCCCAGCAAATAAAATTGTATTGGAAGTGTCTTATCCTTCCACTTACTTGCAATATTTTTTTTTTTTTAAATCTGAAAAAAATCTGAGTTTTCAAAGTTGTCCCTGGTTGGACTCCAGTTCCCAAAAGCTGGACACATATGTATCATTTCAGCAATATCTGTATTTTTTCATCATTTTGAAAGAAGTTCTGTACATGCATTGTAATTGATAAAACATCTGAAAGCCAAACTCTCTGGGACTGTTTTTTGCACCAAGTATGTTTTTTATTTCCCTCACAGCTCCTACTATGCAATGGCCTTCCTAGCAGAATGAACACAGTTTTGCTATAGCCTGGAGCTGCTCCTATCAAACAGGAGTTTCTGCAATATGAGGCTGAAGACATGCTCCCTGTATGAGTGTGCACAGCTGTGTGTACGGAAATACCATACCCCACTTACACAAAGATGAGGAAAGGCAAAGGCGGGGGTGAATACGGAACAAAAATGAAAAACTAAAAGTCAGAGAGAGAAGTCAAACAAAAACTGGAAGAGAAAAGGAAGGACCAGACTATTTTATATAACAACCACTTGAGTAAAGGCTACTCAAGAAACTCACTTTGAACCAGGACACCTGAGATTCCACATTCCTCCTTAGCCAAAATTTGTAGCTTGGGTCAAGCATATGCTTGCATGTGTCAGAATGGAAGCACAGATCTAGACCAAACCAAAAAGAAAAAAACAAACCCAAATGCATCTTATACAGAGAGAAAAATCAATGCAACACCCAGTCCAAATGGTTCTGCTAGGCCAGCAAACAAAAGGCCAGAAAAGTCAAAATGGCTAAAAAACTCAAGGAGAAAATCAGGGAGAAAAATTTTGCAACCTCCAGTGCTCCTCAAGCTACTCTAAGCAGTGTTAGTTGCTGGGATAAATTCTTCAGGTATCCTGGCAACAAGAGATCATAAGTCTTATTCTCTGCTACTCAAGTTCAGGTGGAGAATTTGGTAAGAAATATCTGTAGTTTTGTGAAAACACATTAGGCTTTGAGCAGAGCAGCACATGTAGGTGGAAAAGCAGCCAAACCCTCTCTATGACAGTTTAAAAAAACTCTGAACACTGTGCATACAGTTCTTCTCTGCAGCAGGACCCTACAGACCTATAGAGATTAGGACTCAATCTCGGTAAAAAAGTCTGTCAACTATTTAAGCATCACCATATCATTAATCTTTACAAAGACTGATTCAGTCTGACTGCAAAGTACTTTATACCCCATGAGAAGTCAGTAACAACTTAATGACCTTCAGAATATAGATCACAAGCATCTACAATGGCCAATACCTCTCAAACAGTTAATCAGAGTGATTCCAATTAAATTTCTTTTCAAAATTTAAGACTGAACTCTGCTGATTATGTTTTTTCCATCTCTCCACATTTCCCACATTCCAGTCACGTCTAGTCCACTATTCCCATAACCATATACATGCTGTAAGAACAATATGACTGAGGCACACTAAATAATGAAAGAACCATGGACCATGGACCTCATTGCCACAGGATGCTGTGAAAGCTAAAAGGATTTCTAAAAACCAAAAAGAACAACTAAAATCCGGTGCTTAAATTAATGGAAGAGAAATCCACTAAGAACTAAACACACTTGCAGATACAACCTCAAGCAAGCCGGTACCAGAATAGCACTTCTAATGATAAAATACACTCCCCTGCTGTCCAAATCAGCACAGAATCCCCTTTCCTTTCATAGTACAAAATGCAGTGAAAGCTGTCCTCATTATGGTTGCCTACCTCCATCTAGTGATCAGAAAAGGTATATAAATTAACTCTACAACAATCCAGTAATTAATGTTTGCCATTGGTGAATAAAACTAACAAATCACAAAACTCTGTTCCTATGAATTTTCAAGTGGTGAAGGAAGTCTATCTTCTCCCAAACAAACAGAAGATTTGTCTCCAGCACTCTCAAAGAAATGCTGCAATGCATGTAGGATGTATGTCTCTTACAGAGACCTGGAGAGGCTGGAGCAGCAGGCTAGCAAGAACAGTATGAAGTTTTACCAAAGAGACCAGTACAAGCTCAGATCTGTGTGGCTAGGAAGCCCCCTTGCCGGAAGGGACCTGGGTGTCCTGGTGGACAACTACCTGAACATGAGTCAGCAGTGCACCACAATGAAGGCAAATCAGATCCTGGGCTGCATCCACAGGGGCATTACTAGCAGAGATAGGGACACGATCATCCCACATCAGAGAACTCATGGAGGACTGTCTCCTGTGAGAGGGACCCCATGCTGGAGCAGGGGAAGAGTGTGAGAAGTCCTCCCCCCTGAGGAGGAAGGAGTGATAGAAACAAAGGGTGATGAACTGACCACAACCCCCATTCCCTCTCCCCCTGCACTGCTGAGCCCAGGAAGAAGGGAGGGGTGGGGGGAAGGTGTTTTTAAGATGTGGTTGTATTTCTCATTGTCCTACTCTGTTTGATTGTTAAATTAAATGTTGATGGTAGTGGTGTTAAAACTGAATTGATGTTCTTTTTCTACCCCAATCGAGTCTGTCTTTTGTCCATGACCACAATGGGTAAATCATTCCTTTCTGTCCTTATCTCGACCCTCAATCCTTTTTTTTTATTTTCTTCTCCCCATCCCTCAATCCTTTTTTTTAATTTTCTCCTCCCCGTCCCTGAGGGGAAGGAGTAATCGAGCAGCTGCACTGAGCCCAGTGTCCCTCTGGGCTCAAAGCACTACTGTGAGTAAAGACTGAAGGAGTTAGGTCTTTTCACTCCGGAGAAGGCTCAGGTGGGATCTAACCACGATAATCCAGTACTTAAAGGGTGGCTACAAAGAGGACAGAACCACATGGAGAGGACAAGGGGAAATGGGTGTAAGTCGCATTAGGAGAGGTTTCATCTTGATATAAGAAAGAAATTTTTCACAGTGAGAAAAATTGATCACTGAAACAACCTCCCCAGATACGTGGTGGAGTCCTCATGACTGTAGGTTTTCAAGACACAATTGGACAGAGTGCTAGACAATCTCATCTAAACTCCCTTTTCCTATAAAGGTTGGACCAGATCCCTTTCTATGGAAACCAGTGACACTGAGACAAGAAAGCACAGGAAGAATTCCGCCTTCTGCAGTTCTGCAGCCAGCAAGAAGGGAGGTGAAAAAAAAAAAAAAAAAAAAAAAAAAAAAAAAAAAGGTAGGAGGAAGTGGATTGGATTAATAAAATGAGTTCTATTTAAAAGAAAAGCAGCCACTCCTTTGGAGTCAGGAATAGTATTATAAATGCAGACAATCATTTTGGTTCCTAAAATGTTACAGGGAACTTCCTGGTTTAGGCAGACTGTTCACAGTAGTCACAAATGTCATCAGGGGTCAGCAATCAGTTTTGATGGAAAGTAATACTTTTCTCTTGCTGGAGATATGGACAATGAAAATATTCAGGGCAGCATCTACAATACAACTTTTACTCAAGACATAAGCACAAATACTACTCAAGACACAAGCACTTTACAATAGTGAGCTTTTATGCCCACTATTTCTCCTACAGTTGTGGGGTTTTTTTACAACCAGTAACACCAGAAGTCTTTTGATCCACAGCATGACATGCTTAGAACTCTTATTACTTCTTTGTACAGTAAAATTTTATGTCTATGAAAGTCTTAATTTAGTTAATTTAGTGCTCCATAGATATTATTTAGAGGTTTCTGCATAAATTATACTTTCTACACAGCTTTCCTTTTTACTTCTGCCATCTGGAAATCTTTACAAGTTTCTTTAAAATTCACTCATCTGTTAGCAGAGATGCAGAAAGACCATTAGGGCACAGAGAAAACTATGAAACTATGAAAGAAGTGTTTGCTCTTTGCGGGGGGCGAGGGGAAGCGGGGGTGAAAATAGGGAAAGAAATATACCATCAGCTCTTACTTTGCTCTCTTAGTCTGTATCCTTAAGATAAAATCACCCCTTAAACATACAGCCTGAGCACTCTCATTGGGCATGCAGTCTTTAAGAGAGAAAATTTACTTCATTTGTAGAGCGTGGATTGGCAGCAGACCCATTTCACTACTGCCACAGCATCCAGTAGTTAGAGTAGTTCCCTGCACAAGAAAACAAAGGGAAAATATATTCCACTATGGAATATGCCCCAGAGATTTTCTAACATATAGCACGTGAGGAAAGCCCCAGAAAAACTGTAAAGACAGCAAGTCTAGTAACTGTGTTCTGTATTTAGCCCTATGGTCTTATACTTTGCATAAGTTCTGTTACCTTAAGAAAATCATGAGAAGTTGACTGATAAAGCTCTTTGTCATTATTCCTTGCTTTTAGGGGCATACTGTTTGCGATATAGCATCAATGGCTACACAGGACAGGCTCAGATGAGCAAAAGATATAGGCTTCACCCCTTTTCCTTCCCTATGGCATTCAGTCTTCCTTCAGAGCAGCACCCCTGCAATACGAAATAATTAAATCAAGCTTAAAAAGTGCATTTGGAAATTGTTTCCTCTTCATGAAGAGTCATATAAATCTACACTCAGATCTGTCCTCTAGCTAAAATCTGTGCCTGAAGATCTTGACTGATCCCCTCGCAAGAAGATTTATTACTGTATTAAGATATTTTTTACTGATAAGGAATTTAAGAACACACCTTCCTCTCTGATTTCTCTATAGGAACTCAGATAAGTGACCCTCTTCATTTTTTTAAAAGACAAAAAGATATGCTCCTTACAAACGTCTGTGACAGTTACCCGGTATAGCATGTAACACAAGGTTATTTATAGAAAGCTACTGGAATCAGCTACTTCTGCAAGATTTACTACCACGGTGAACCCCTTCTGGCCTGCTACAGATGCAATGTAAGTCCTAACCCTCATTTAACCAATGTAAAACCAGGTCAAGGAAAGAGAGTGTATGTTCACAGCTATACTTTACCATACAGTGTTCTCTGTTGATGTCTCAAAATATGGTTGAATGAGTGGAAAGACAGACAACAAATACCAATATGCCATTTCTTCACAGCAAGAACCTCTTTAAGAGTGTCTATTCAGAGGGATTCTTCTGATGGACCAAACCTGCCTACATTACAAAAAAGAACATCAGCAAGCATCTACCCTCTGTTAATTACAAGTGCTTTTCATTGTCCTTTAGAACAACCAGATATTTCCTTCAAGATACATGCTTGTTTTTTCATCACAGAAAAGTCCTTTTTAATAAACATCCTCAAAATAATTCTATCAGTCACTTACCAGTCATTTATGTGACAGAAACAACTTAATAATTTAATCCCACATTAGGCTGATCCTTCTTCAGCACACCCTGAAATAAAGGAGTGGTTGAACTAGTCTCTTAGGACGAATTTCTGCCTACACAGACTTCTCTAGATAGTTCTGCAAAACTCTGGGCCACTGTTTACCTCCTCCAAGAAGGTGGGATGATTATCTGACCCCTAAATCCTCACAGCCAAACTCCAGCTTTAGGTACCATCCATAGTTAATTGTCTTACTCCCTCTCCCATACTTCATCACCCTCTTCACATGTACTTTTGAAGTCCTAGTCATGCTTATGTCACTTTAGCCCACTGAACTCAGGAATTTCCAGAACTTTAGCACCTTTTTTTTTAAAGTATGGGACTTCAGACCCAGATGTTCATCTCTGTAACTTCATACTACAGATTTCATGTTGAGATATCAGAAGAGAAAACAAATGAAATTGTGTTTCATCACTGCGTATCAAGGTTCTGAAAAAGAGGAAAAGGCAGAGAAGAGACTCAGCAGATCGAATACCAGGTCTTTCTGGTGTCTGAATTTCAGCTCTGAAAGTGCCTGTGTTACCTTTAATGTATTGTGACGCAGAGCTAGCTGTAACATTCATAAGAAGAGGTGCAGCAGAGTGCCTTCAGTGGAATGTATGCTGTAAATAAAAACACTGATCTTAAAATAAAATTTTCTGGGCATGTGTTTATACATTAAAAAGGTACAACACTAGTTAAAGTAACTCTGGAGAAATGCTACTGTTTGACAGAAAGTGTGAGAATTTGTCAAAGCTGCTGGTTTTGCAATCAATTTCAAATTACCGTATGATTAATGCTGATTAATTATAACACAAACATTTACTACTTCTAATTGACTTTAGTGAAATAATCACAGTTACATCGATCTACCTAGTCACAGGATGATGCCAGTAAGGACAACCTTTACTTAATTATTCACTGTTACTGAAACAGGTTTGTGTTCATATCATGTACAACTCTCATGGAATCTTTAATAATAGATTTTTAATTTTCCACCTTATTTTAATTACTCTTTATTTTAAAATTGAATGTGTATCATTCCTTTTATTCCTATTTCTGCTAGTTTATCTTCTGTACTATTAAAAATAAAGAAAACTTTAAACAGAATAAGAATGACATATTTTCCTCCCACTCTCCTTATGAAATGATTTTTAAATTAGATTTCCTTGTTATACAAAATTCAAAGGCAATTTAGACAGAAATCTCTGGGGGAAAGAAAAGTAAGATTTAAGCTATTTTGTTAGTTTTAAAAATGTCAGGAATGAAAATTGGCTTATCCTACTCTTACCTATACTGCACATTATTTCTCAGACACCCCTTAAAAGGTATGCAATAGGTAACCTTAATGAATTTAACATTAAAGAACAGAATCATAAAAATTAATCCATTTGCACAGAAATACTAGAATTTAATCAAGAATTATATTCCAAAATGGAAATTAACATTCATATGATTAGTAATATGAAAAACATATCCTTTTGCATTCTGAATTGTTTTTTACCTGTAAATTTCCTTTGACAGAGGAAGAAAATCCTGAAAGCAATTCAGACTATATTTTCAGCCAAATTTCAGGTAGAAATGTCCATTTCTCAAAAGTTGGTTGTGCTCATGAAGATTTACGGATGTCCCAAGAAGGACAAAGTCCAGGCTTTCAAGATTCTTGAACACTCTACATTTTATTCACAAACCACAAAGTTATGTTAGAGATCTGTCGGAGAGATCACATTTAGCAAAATCCATAGAGAGAGATCAAGATCTGGAAGCCCATCATTACCACAGCTACATCCTTAATCATTCAGGCCAACAGTGATGTTGAACTCTTTCCTATAAGGTGCTAAGATATTTAACCAAGCAGTCACAAACATCCCTCATTGAACTTTCATGTCAAGCTACTAAAAAATAATTAGTCTCACATTTTTCTACCAGCTGCTTTTTCTATGACCAGATGCTGCCCCAGACAGGTTACTACATTTCTCCTTGTTCTATGAAGCTTGCCAGGGCCTTGCTTTTCAGCTGCTATTTATAACAGATGCTCGACTGTTACCTCTCTCTTGTCTCCTTAAAGAAGCTGCAAGTTCTTCCATAGTTAATGAAAATCAATAGACTGTAGCCTCTTTCATTTACATAGAAAGCAGTTCTTCAGCCTAAAAAAAATGAAAAAATATTTAATGGGGAAAATGATCTGCCAGCTCTTAGAACACATTTCCTAGAAAAATCAAATTCTCTTTTCTAATCTCTTTCCCAAGTATAAAAGTTGCTGTTTTAAAGCACCAATCCCTTACTAAAAAGTTTCTACTGTAAAAACAGTGCCCAGCAAAAACAGTGTTCTTGCTCTTAATGTTCAACATGACAGAAGCAAGCCTGTGGCAAACTGCTGAAGCTGATTATGGCATGTGTTGACATAAGTTCTCATTCTGAGTAATTCCATAAGATGACCATGGGAAGTATTTTCTTATTTTCTTATTCTTCCTTTGAGTTTTTGAACTCTTAAGTATTCCTATTTCTAAGGTTTGTTTTCCCTCCAAGGAATAACTGTTTCAGGATCCCACAGTTCAACCTAAAACAGTAAACAGGGCAGCTAGAGAAAGTGGTTAAAAGAAAAATCCTGAAGTGAACTAGCCCAAACCCAACACATTAATGGCCAAAGACTGCCTCATTACATATGTCTGTCTCACCCAAATCAAGACAGTGAATTGACTGAGCATGGTAAACTCCTTAAAAACAAAATATACAATTGGGTTAACTATATAAAAGTTTTTTCATAATTCCCCATGCTATTGATTTCTGTGGAATTTGCTATACAGGCAGTGTTATCTAAGAGGACTGAGCCTTTCTAATTTTAACATAATTTTCTGCCCAGTGGTGTATTTTAAGGAAGGGAAAAGAGGCAAGGGGATGTGTGATTAAAATCATATTACTTTTCTTCTCCTTAAAAACATTGTCATTTCTTTCTTTGGATGGCTCAGTTTAAAGGAAGAAAAGAAAGTGTGCCTGCTGTTACACTGCCTTTGTTATCACCACAATCACTTCTGTAATTGCACTTTCCACATCTGCCTCCAACACTGGCACTATTATGAGAACAATTATAGCAGCATTGACTCTACTACCCTTTTTTCCAGCCTCGTCTGTGATATGCATTTAAAGTGTTTTATTCTACCTGCTTCCAGGCAAGACCAGGCATTTCTCTGTAGGGGAATAAGAGGCCCAAGCCAGATCTTGCTTTCTTCATAGCATGGCCAGCCTGAGCAAGGAGCCAGGCAAAGCACAGGCATTACCTATGAATCTGTCTTCTTCACTGCTTATGGACAAGACAGGGTACAGCTGAGCCAACACCTTCAATCTCCAGGTACTGATGACAACGTTGGAGAAACTCCTCTGCAGAGCAAGGACAAAGTAAGGGATTAATCTCAGGTTCACCATTAAGCTTGCAATGAATTGATGGGCCAAGCACAATGCTATCACTTTTCACTTAGGTTATGCATTGTTAAAGGTCTAATGGACCCATGTGGTGCAGAAATAAGACTTTCAGTGGCCAATGGCACAGTGGGAAATTACATCACTGGAAACATATCCAGCTTCCTCTGGCTCCGCAGTACAGGTATGACTTTATCTGTGCGCCAGACAGCGGTAGCCTTGGGTTTATGTCCTAAGAAAAGCTTGAAGCTGCAACAAGAGATCCGTAATACTTTGTTAGGAACCTTCATCAAACAAACGGATATTCTAACTCACATTTAGAATATATAAATATGTTATATTTGCTCCTCTAAAGTTCACATCGCTTAGACTTTTACTTCTTCTAAAGCACATACAAGAAAGTATGAAAACTGTCAAATGAGGTGAAATTTGCCTCATTTGAGCTAACAGTAAACAAACAGAACAGCTTGTTAATGGTAATCCTATAAACAGGTGATCATAAATTTATGTCATTTGACTGCCCAGAGGTACCAGCCAGTGATGTGAAAATTAATTAAATTGGCAGTTTGATGTGAAAATACATGAAAAAGCCTACTAATTTATTAAAGTTCTGACACTTGCTTAGAACAAAAAAAAAAGCAATTACCTAATTTGGAGTGTTTTGAAGACTAAAGCTTCTTCACTTGATATTTAAAAGAGGAACATATAAATAATATTAACACACTTCAATGTTTGAGTAGGTCAGTTTTCATCACTGCCCACAAAAAAAAACAAAATGAAGAAAAGACTATTTTTGTATACAAAATATTATCATTCTGAGACTGAGATAGTAATATGACTCTTGAAGTGCAGAGAGCACTGTGTGTTTGGTTTGGTTTGATTTAGTTTGGTTTGGTTTGGTGACAAAGAAGGTTAAGCACAGCAAAAAAAAACCTGCTTTTTTTTTTTTTCTTTTCCAGAAAACAGAATTGCAGAGCCTTCCATGCAGTAAAGATGTCTGTAAACTTTAATTTATATATAAGTTTTAGGAAAGCCTCTTGCTAATTCCTTTTTTTTTTTTTTTCTTTTTTTTTCTTCTCCTGGAGAAGAAGGCAAAGAAGTTAATTAATGTATGTAAGCAATGGAGAAGATGGAAAGCTCAGGAAATTGCACTCATCAATGCAAAAACAAGGGAAGAGTTCTGGTTCCTGACCTCAGATTAATTCAAGGGCCAATGACTTCTTCCAACTGTCTTTTGACTGCATTTCTCTTTAAAGTGTCCAGGAAAAGTGGAACTGTGTAAAGCAGCCTCCCCAGATGTAAAACAGATGGTGGAGATGGCATATGAGCAAGTTGCCATGATGAGGGCTCTCAGTTTCCACAGTCCACGTGAAAACAAGGAAAGGCAATATTCTGAGGACCTTCAGCAACTCTCATACACTGCACTTCAGGGTGTTGCTAAAAGCCAGTGTAGAGTTTACAGAAGTTAATTGATAACACTTTAAATCCTGTGGTTTAAAGTTCTCAGTCTTTCTGACAGTGGCATCTGTTATCACAGGATTAGAGCATCAAATATGCAGAAAAAGTTATTTGCACTTTCAAAGTTGATTTCCTTCATTTCAAAAAATCCTTCATGATCCATCCAATGCTATGTCTCCACTTCATTTTCCACATTCACTGTTACTGTAATACTAAGACATAACTCCTATTACTCCCACAGACACCATAGGAATTTTTAGGAAAACCTTTAGTTCACTTTTGTTTTCCTTTATGTCTCTGCAGGAGGCCCATTTCTGCTCATTTTAAAGAAATTGTCTATGCTTCAATCATGGACTGGTTGAAGATAATTCTCACATACATCTAACAATTTAATTGTGCTATAGATGAATAACTCTGAGAGACAACTTGTAAAAACAAGCCTGCAAGAAACACAGACAGAGAGAAACAGCCTGAGAAAGAAATAAAATTTAGCAGGGGGAGTGGAGGCCCTCTGAGCTAAGGAATGTCTCAAACACAAGTAATGGAACTATAGTCACGGGGTGGAGGGTGTGGAGGTCGAAGCTGATAAGGCTGCCCGAATAACCCATGGTGCAGTTGGAGGAGAGAGCCCTGTGGAGACAGGACGGCTCTGCTCTGGTGCACCTGGGCAAATTTCAAGGGCCATCTGTCCGGTTAATTAACTTTTTTTCATTATCCACTAAATGCATATTAAAGTTAACACCCCTGAATATGCTAAAAAAGACTAACAAGATCATGCTAATTACATCATCCCATGGAACACCTTACCCCTTCCTGTACATTAATCTTTGTACATAATGTTACTTGGAGACCATTTATTTTATTTTTCATAAGAACAGATAGTAGTAAAGATATGCAAACAGTTCAGAAATACAAGGCTATTTTTTCTGCCCTGTCACTCATTCTTTGCTCCAATTCCTCAGGTACTAGCTCTTACTAACTTGCTCCAATAGGGACTGCATAGTTGTTTAGATGAAGGGATGCATGAGTCATATTGTATACAGCCTTACTGTGAGTTCATAGAATAATATTTGAAATAGATGAACATTTATCACAAAGAACATAAACTACAGTGGGAAATGACATCTTCTTTGAAACTTCTCTGTGTATTTTACTTCCTTTTCTATTTGCTTTTCCTTTTTTTCCTAGCTGCTACAATTGCTTTTAATAATTTGACATATCTCATTGCTCTTAGCACTACCCAGAATTCTGAGAAGATGGTATCATTATTTATCAATTTCTGCAACATGAACACTCTGCTGATCACTGTCAAATAATACAGTTTGCCATAGTTCTGTCTCAGCTGACATGAAAATAAGTAATGATTTCATTAATAACAGATTAAAGGTAGTGATATAATCAGTGACAGCTTATTCTGTAGTGGCATCTGTATCAATGCATCTCTTGTCACTTGAAACACTGCACATTTTCCTTTTATTAAATGGAGTTAAAAGAGATTGGCAATATTCCATTTCCTTGGGTATGTTCCTTCTAACACTCTAAGTAGCATGTCAAACCCGATACTTTTTTCTTAATCAAATATTATTAACACTAAGTCTTCCAGTAGTAGAGTACAGCAAGATGTCTGAAGGACTGTACTGTCTCTTTTAGGTTCAATTTCATTTGCCATTTATGATATATAAAGCTTAGCCAGAAGCTTTTTCTTAAAGCTCTTTACACGACTTGTATCTTCTAAATATGAAATCATTCATTTTCACTTCTGAGGGAACTACAACAGTGTTAGGTGTAGGGCTTTGTCATGTGACTAAGAGCCACACATACACTCAGAGAGAGTGCAAAAAAATTCATCTGGGGAATTTAGTGCAAATGGTGCCTAGATATTGGGGATCTCTAAAGTTGAGGGTAGCAAGCGCACAGGCTAATATCTGAGCTTTCAATGAGATACACACACACATCCCAATATTCATAAATTCTGAACATCACAACAAAGGGATTCTGGATGCTACCAGGACTATGTAATCATACACACTCTTTTTCTAATAAAGTAAAAATTGGATGTAGCTACATAGAAACTTTTCAGAGCTACCCAAACAACAACTTTCACATACTGTCTATACGTCATGTACCCCATGAGAATCAAGAAATAAACTAGAGAGTGAAGAGAATTAAATGAGAGTGCAGTATGGACTGCAGTAAAAGAAATGGACTGCAGTAAAAGAAAGTCATTTACTTCGGAATTCACATCTACTTGAATGTGTAATTTTACACAGATAGAAATTTGCTCGAGCTTAATAAAGAACATCTCCATTAGACTGATATCACGAGGAACAAAAGAAAGCCAGTCTGCTTTCCATGCACAGAAATTAAATCACTAAAATACTGAGCAATAAATATTTGCATAAGCAGTGGGCTAGCACAGCTATTTCACTTTTGCTTTTGCATATTACATCAAGTGTTCTAATCTTCCTCATTTAGACAGGCTCACACGGACAGGACATGTGAGCTTGTGGCATAAAGCATTAATTACACCACTGAGAACAGTTGTATGGAAGATCAGAGGATTCACACTTAAATTCTATTGTCCCTGGCCCTGGTTCATGAAGTGACATCCTTGTATATTTAAGTTCATCTTTATTCTGATCAACTTTTAAGAATGCATTGAGCTTTAAACATATGCTTGAGTAATATTGAATTTACAGATTTAATTTGCATGGTCCTAAATAGAGATCATTTCCCAATTCTAGTCCCAAGTCTTTTAAACTAAAAACAGCTCACAGATCTGTCCATCCCTAAATCACGCACTGTTTGTAAATAACACCACAAAGCTCAAGTGCACAGTATTGCAGAAATACAGGTTTATATTCTGTAGTTAGCAATTTGTTTTGTCTTGCTATGGTCTCACCAGCACCTAAAACTGATTTAAGTTTTCTGAGGCTTTGTAAAGCCAGCCTTCCATGGACTATCCCCCTCGGGCATGGTTCTCTTACACTATACAGATACTATTAGGCAACTGAAAATCATAGATAAAACTGCTCAAAATATAACTTGGCTGTTTTGTTCCAATGACTTCTCTATACCATTTCTTTAGAAAGCAAGCAGGAAATTTTACCTTTTGGTGATGCACTTTCATCCTAGAAGAGGAGCAGGAGATGAATGAGGAAAATAATTGCATTAAATATTTGTAATTCAAACTATGAAATCAATTTAGGGGACATGTACAAAGAGAAAAGTTCTGGTTTTCCTGAGATAGTTCCTGGAAGCCCAAAATTCCTTTTTTTTGGTTGATACACAAAAACTCTTTTCTTCAGACCTGACTCCCTCTACTTATATATACGTTCAGTTTAGATTCTTCAAAGTCATAAACTCATGTTCACTTATGTTGTTGTTACCAGTGTAATATATATGTTTACTAAGGCAACAGGTAATAGCACTGTATGTATGTGTACACATTAGTAATGTCAACACTGAGAACAGCATTGGAATTGAAACTATTAATTTATTTGTAAAAATGCTAGGTTTTTTCTATTATTCACCTTCTCTAATGATAAAAGTTTTATGATCAAGTGTTTTGGTAATCCCTTGACAATAAACTATTTGATTCTACAAATTTCTCATTGGGAATTGCCAGTGTAAACCAGGGATTTTGGAGAGAAGAAAAGGAATTGGTGAGAGCTGTTAATCTCACTGTTACATCTTTCTGCTATTAGAGATTCTGAATAAATCTCTGTGCTAAAAGAAATTTCAAACAAACAAGTGGTTTGGTCATGATGCAAAATGGTCTCTTTCAAGTTTTTGATAGTAAAAAGAATGTTTCTCACCTCTAAACTCCAGATTACGCTATACCACCCTAGGTTATGAGATTACATCTCACACATGAGATTTTACCATCTAGGGTAAAAATTCAGCAGTATCATTCAATTGACGATGTGGATGTAGAATAATATGTAGAACAGTAGTTTCATTATCCTGACTCAATTGACTTTACAAATGTACCACTGCAATTTTAATTTACTGCATTTAGACAATGATCCAGACTTCAGACAACAAAAGCAGAGGTAACATGAGTGGAAGTAAGACTGAGAAACAGAAGCATCACCCCACCACTAGATTTAATTTGATCCAACATCAAAGATACTCATGATAATCTGCTGGATGTTTGATTTAAGAGTATAGGAGTCAAAGCTAAGCAGTCTCATAAGCAGTCTCTGTTGTGTTTCATTCTATACCCAGATTTAAAAAGTCTATACTAAAGACACAACGCAGATTACAATAAAGGATTTAGTTCTGCTTATTAGCCAGGAAATTCTGTTATGACACTAACAAAAAAAAAAAAATCCAAATAACCATTGAAAATATAAAGCTGATGAAGTTGTCTCTTGATACTGCAAAGATACTAAAACATACTACCATCCCTATGTATTTTGGGTTTTTTTTTCACTAATAAATACTGGCAGAATATACTTTAAATGCAGTAAATTTTAAAATTTCCTGAATTTTATTAAAAAAAAAAATTGTTTAATAAATCAGTCTTGGAATATACTTAAATTATTTTTCCTTCACCTGATTCTCCTGACCATGTAAAGTATGTTATTTTTAACTGATATCTAAAGTTAATGTTGAAGATCATCCAGTGAACACCAATGGACTGGTATTCCCATAGAGCAACATGGGAAATACTTTGTCCTTTCATGAATGGAAGATGTTTAATTTAGCACTTTCTCCCTTCTAGGCATAAAGCAGCCTGGCTTCTTTTCATTGAGCATGTTGAGACTTTGCCAGTAGGAAGAAAAGACACTGATGTTCCAATTTAATAGTACTTGCCACCAGCTTATATAGCTGAGAGGTAACTGAGTGTATTTATTACATCAGGTCTCTTTGGTCATTTTTTTGAGAAGAGGAAAGGTATCTGACAATAGTCTCCAAGAAATTACTTTAACTTGTCACTGCAGATTTGGGTTATTTACACATTTCATTACATACCGACAATTCAGAACAGAATTATGTTAGAAATGTCCTTGGGAAACTAACAAATTCCAGGGACAACTATGAATCCCTGGGATATGTGTGAGTGATGAACTGTGTATTAGATTCTTAATTATAATGAAAGACGTGCAAAACCTCATCTCACCTATATCTATGAAGTTCAGGATTGCCTACACAAAATTTGCTGAGGCTCCAAAACATTCCTTTTGCCACAGCTGTGAAACAAATCAGCATCCATAAATTCATTCTTGATCCATCTGCTCCAAGAACATGGTTTGAGACAGCTGCACACTCTGCTCACGGACGATCCATGCCCTCTTATTTTCGAGACCTGTTTTCACACACCTAAGAAACATGCAGATTTCTAAAGGATGCCAAAAATAGCAGATCAACAAAAAAAACCCAAAAACACTGTCAGCTCTGTCTGACAGAAATTACTCTAAATTTTGAAGATCTTGGGCTCTGTGTCTGGTAGAAGCCTGAGTAGCATTGTTTCACCCATTAACACTGTATTCATTAGGTACTTTAAATTCCACAGGTGGGCTCAGTGCTTTCCAGGGAACATATGAAAAATCAATGTCTCCACAGAAACAAGCAAGCACTGGACTGTGTAATTTTACCCTCTAGATCAATTTGTGGATGTATATATAAACAGATGGAAAGGAAGCTGTTTACTATGGTGTAGCAAAGGGATTATTATAATCAGCATAACCAGCTGATATGACATTCACAAGAAGAGTATCTTAGAGACTTTGTTTACTAATTTGAATAAATTCAGTGTTGCTTTAAAATTAACCAGGTGGCAATCTTTAAGATGTGCTTCAGACATAGCATCACAGAGTTCACATCTTAAACAAGGATATGTTTAAGATCCAATTTCTTGCCTTTGGATCCTGTTTCAGTTCAGCAGGCAGAGGATGGTTTCAGAATGAATTAGCAGTGCCTGCATTCATTCTTTAGCTAAAACAGAAAATTACCAAGAGGACAGAGTTTTAAAAGCTTTATGAATGTTGACAGTCACCACTGAATTTCTGAAACAAATTTCTAAAATTTCCATTTGGTTTTGTTGATGTGCTATTTCATGGCCTTCTGGCTCTTATAAACCTGTCTTCTAAAAGCGTAAAAAAATCACTGATTCTATCTATAGCAGGTTAAGTACTAGTGAGCCCCAAAATGCTTTATCTTATGACAAAAGAATATCATGAGCTCTTGATCCGTGAGAGAACACATATATGACAATAATTAAATTACAAATGCAACTAAGTTATGGAATGAACGAGGTGGAAGTGAAATTATGTTCTTAAACTTCTAGAGTTTCATTAATTTAAAAGTAAGTGAACAAAGAGATATAAAACCATTAGGTCCAGTTTTGCATTAACATAGATGCAAGAGGTTTTAAACTTCCCTTGCCCTCAGGCAGTTTCAGGAACTCCTCCTAAAATGATAGACATATTTCCATCTCTTCCAAAGTGGGATTTGTCTAGTCTCCACCTCAAGGCATATCACTTGAAAATATTTTGATTTCAAATTACCTAGATGTTATGGTGCTGTTTTTTGCCTGAAGTCCTCACAATTGCTCTGATGGTCTTTATGATACAGAGCACATCAGCAGGAGCAATTAAATATCAATAAAATAGTCCAGCCCCTAAGTCACATTGATACTGGTATGGAGGTACCAGTATATTAAACAGTACCAAGACATTAGACCACAATTCTTCATATTATTCAATCATTAGCGTACTCTTTGGCATGATTCTGGCCCATGGCAATGCTCACAGACAATGCTTGAACACAGTTCAAGGTCGTTGTTCCCAGCAGGCAACTAGGAATTGGCTGTCCTGTTTTCAAGCAGAGAGGGAAAAGAGTGACACGTACCTTCAGGGCCAAGGAACACTCTCTCAGCAGTGTAAGTTACAAAAATAAACATGGCTAGAGTTAAAAAGCCAATCTTCCCTACAACACAACCCCCAAGAGACTGTGACTGCCTCTCAGGAGAAATCAAGACAAGAGGTGAACTGCACAACTTGCAACATACTGTAGAAGCCTCCAATTCACTCAAAAATGTGAGACACAAAATCAAATCCTTATCACATAATAACTGGACAGCTGTCTCAGGGTCAGAGTCCAGGGGATTCTGTGGCCCTGGGAGGGGAAAAGACTGACATGGGCATAGCTGGCCACCTAGCCTTTAGCAGGAACCTTGATTTCCCTCAAACCAGCGAGAAGGCTCCTCTCAGGAAAATGTGCAAATCTCCATAGATTATTCGAGTAAAGAAGGTTTTTCTCTCCTATTAAGGCCATTGTACCACACCAAAAAGAACCCTAAAAGGTTATTTGGAAAAGAAAATGTGAATCTGATGCATCATTTTAGTTTTCAGGGCACTCAGCTAGGAGAAAACAACACTAAACTTCAGGCTCTGCTGCCCAGACATCTGATCAGTTACATTTAAGCTCTTGACTGATGCAAAACACCAAAGCAGGCCCTGTCACAGGCACAGGTTTCTGCCTTGTGCCCTGCAGGGTGCCTGCATCTTCCCGCATCTGGATGACTCACTAAGGGTACAGTCACACACAGGTTCCTTTCTTCTCTCCAGTTCTTTGAACCTGAATATTCAAAATACCATTTCAGGAAAGCAAGACAATAGATGTCAGTTCTCTCAAGCAAAGGAGCAATTATGGATGAGGTTTGTGTGTCTGAGAACACCACCCCACCAACCTGTCTTGATGCCAGTTACAAAGGAAAGAACACAAAGCCAACCCTCACGAGAGCCCTCTAGTTTGCACACACAGCCTTCCCTTCCCTTCCCTACCCGACAGCCTAAGCTCCTGTAAGAGAGGCACAACTAAGCAAAATACCTGATTTTTTTCATTTTGTAACTCTCAGTAGCATCTGGTTCTGCCTTGGTTTGCCCTGAGTCCACTCAGAGAAACCCATAGCTGCTTGCTGTGCTGGCGCAACAGCTCATCTGCCTCACAGGGTTGCTCACCATGACGAGACAGCACCAGCAGCAAAGTCCAGATTCATTTAAAAGCCTTCCCTCTCCCTCCAGCCTTTATTCTCCTGTTCTGCAGGGATGTACAATCTGTTCATCTCACCAAGGTATTGCACGGGTTTTGCTTTCCTTTGGGAACAGCGCAGCCCTGTTGCCTTGCTCCCTTCTCAATCCATCTCTGCTGTTCATCTCCCCTTGGGCAGCTTCCCAGAGCTGTAGGAAATCACATTATTCCCATCAGAGAGTGGGCCAGAACGGGACAGGCGTTGCCATGTGCCACAGAGGTGGCAGGTGAGGCTCTTGAGTGATAAAACAGGGTCAAAGTTTCTTGTTGCAGTCAGGCCCTGGGCTGTGCCTTCAAACTCCTAAAATTCACTGCTGCCTGTGTGTCCTTCTCCATTTCATGGTCTCACATAGGAACAGCATCAGCAGTAAGTGGTACCTGACCTTGCTGTCAGTGCAAATCAGGGAGGGAGCCGCTGAAACACCTCCACGTTTTCAACTCTTGAATGGTCTGTGGAGGTAGAGACAAAAGCTCCCTGGGAGAGAAAAATACTTCAGTGCAATACCATATTTTCAAGGTCAGTCATGAAGTTTCAAAACACTATTTTATGAAAACAAAATTAAAGATGTAGCAATATACACAATTCACTCCCTTGTCAACAAAGACAAAACTGCTATTGAAATCTATCACAGTAAGCTCTACCAAATGCTAAGTACTTTTGTGTTGAACATGCCATTTGAAACTTTTAGGGTAAAATAGAATCCTGAAAAATTCCCTGAAACAAGGAGTAAACTAAGTACTCTCTGATCAGCTACTTGTCGCATGGCTTGAACAGCTGCAATCACTTTGTCTCCTTAAGGGTTACCCAAGCAGTAGCCAAGCACCACACAAGTCTGGGCACTAGTCACTGAAGTCATATGGGGTACACGGGTCGAACCTTATTTTGGATCCACAGTACAGAAAAAAAAGGAAGGGTCACTTCCAGTGTGCTCAGTCTGACTGCAGCCAACCAGCACAAATGACATAATACAGGCATTTTGATCATAAATATGACAAATTATATATGTATACATTGTGATGCACAAAGTGTTGGTTTGGTTATTTTTTCTTAGACACTTTTAAAGTATCCTAGCTATAATGCTTTACAGAACAGGATTTTTTTTCTTAGTGTGTTTTGTTTTTTTTTTTTTTATTTTCAATATATAAGAATAATCAGAGATTAAACAAGCATCAGAGATGTTACAAAGCTTTTCCCACCTCCTGAGTCAGAATTCCATAATTTTCTTTCAAGACACTCCAATAAGATTTCCTAATTCAATTCATATGAAACAAGAACAGCAAACCAAATACCATGACTACATGGTTTTCTGTAAGGAGTTTTATGTTTGCATTAGAGGTTATAAGAGATACAGCGAAGAGAAAGAACATAGTCTGAGGTTTAAAATAAACCAAGAATGGTCACAGGGCAATAAATGGCACAAAAAGCAATATGTCAAAAGGAAGACAGAAAAAGAAATGCCAACAGAAACACAGTATACTTTGCTTAAAAGTAAAGACTGAACTTGACAATGCTGAAAATAAATTTGACAGCCTTAGACAAGAAATGTAAGATGACCTCAGCTACACCGACTTAAATAAGCAGTTGTAAACAGATGGCCAAAAGAAAAAGAATCTGGGTACTTTCAAGTATAAAGTATTTCTGGGACTGTAGAGATAGTGTTGCTGATTATGAACAAAGTCTAAAGAATCAAACTAGATGTTGCAATGTAAAAAATGCCAAACATTAGCTTCAGAAAACTCCCTAAAACGTGTTATCTTAGTCTAAACACAAAAATATCTGTCACTGAGTAGGATATCCAACCTTAATAACTGAAAGTCAGAGAAAACAAAAACTAAGGGAGTCACTGTAATTAAACTCCTTGGTCACCCTTGGTACAGTAGTAAAGTGGATATATTTGAATGACAATGGAAATTTTATCACATATACTGACTCTTTCTGCAACTGTATTAATGCAGAAAAATCACATAGTAACATTAGAAGTAATTATATAGTCTTTTTTAAATAAAAATATTGATTCTGAATAAAGCAGACTAATTGCTAGCAATTTACAGTGGAGGGGAGGCTCTTGGAGCTCTGTTATACATATCCTCAGCTATGAGGTACATTAACTATATTGTTAAACCTCCACATAAAATCTCCTTTGCAATGATTTCAGTGGGTAGTTTTCTTAAGCAGCACTTTGTTTTCTTTTGAAACTGCAGGTATACTCAAGTGTTTCTTCTGTGCATGTTTGTTACACCGGTAACAAACTCATCACCAATGACTCATCCTGCAAGTGATTTTTACTTCAGCCTCTCTAGGCAAACCCAGCCCTATGTTCCAAATGGAAAATACAAGGGAATAATCCGTTAGGAAATAGAGTGGATGTACTCTGATGTCATTCTTTGCCTTGCAAGGCATAACCTCACATTCATTCACCAGGATTAAAGGTTATTAATCTCTTTTTTGCATTATCTGTATCTTACTGCACAAAAATATTCCTCTGAACATAGAACAAAATTTCCTCTTTGTGGTCAGAGCCATGCAATTATATATATACCTCTAATGTCTAAATTCTTAGTCATGTTCATTTCTAGTTCCCCAGAAAATAGGATAAACATCTGTGGCATTAGTATCTATTATATACCTTTTAAAAAATAATTTCCCACTGATTTGGTGAATGGAGTTAAATCCAGCTGGCAGCCGGTCACGAGTGGTGTCCCCCAGGGCTCGGTTTTGGGGCCACTCCTGTTTAACATCTTTATTGATGATCTAGACGAGGGGATCGAGTGCACCCTCAGTCAGTTTGCAGATGACACCCAGTTGGGTGGGAGTGTTGATCTGCTCGAGGGTAGGGAGGCTCTGCAGAGAGACCTGGACAGGCTGGAGCCATGGGCTGAGCCCAACTGGAGGAGTTTCGCAGCGCTACAGGCTTGGGGAGGAGTGGCTGGAGAGCTGCCAGTCGGAGAGGGACCTGGGGGGGTTGATTGACAGCTGGCTGAACAGGAGCCAGCAGTGTGCCCAGGGGGCCAAGAAGGCCAATGGCATCCTGGCTTGTGTCAGCAATAGCGTGACCAGCAGGGACAGGGAAGGGATCTGACCCCTGTACTCAGCACTGGTGAGGCCGCACCTCGATTCCTGTGTTCAGTTTTGGGCCCCTCACTACAAAAAGGACATTGAATGACTCAAGCGTGTCCAGAGAAGGGCAACGGAGCTGGTGCAGGGTCTGGAGCACAGGTCGTACGGGGAGCGGCTGAGGGAACTGGGGGTGTTTAGTCTGGAGAAGAGGAGGCTGAGGGGAGACCTCATCGCCCTCTACAGCTCCCTGAAAGGAGGTTGCAGAGAGCTGGGGATGAGCCTCTTTAACCAAGTAACAAGCGATAGGACAAGAGGTAATGGCCTGTAATGGTTTAGGCTCTGCCGGGACCGGAGAGCACATTGCCGATGCCCCTCCCTCACCCTCAGCTGGTCGGGCTGGCAGTGAGGCACAAACCTGGGCTAAAATAAGAAGAAATTTAATACAACAGTGTGATAAAACAATCTGAACAACAACAGTAGCAATGATAACAACAATAAACAGCAATAACAATTAACAAGACAAACGATATACAGAGAAATACCGCAAAATGGTCACGGAAACAGATTCCCGCCACCAAGCCCACCAAAGAGCAAAGTAAAAAAGGTTCCACCCCTGGACGTGACGTCAGCATGGTATGAATAACCCAGCTGGAGATCCCTTCCCCCTCTCTCTCTGCTAGGGAAACCTAACCCTATCCTAGTTGAACCAGGACATGGCCTCAAGTTGCACCAGGGGAGGTTCAGACTAAATATTAGGAAGCATTTCTTTACAGAACGGGTTGTTAGGCGTTGGAATGGGCTGCTCAGGGAGGTGTTGGAGTCCCCATCCCTGAAGGTGTTTAAGAGTCGGGTTGACATAGCGCTGAGGGATATGGTGTAGTTGGGAACTGTCAATGTTAGGTCATTGGTTGGACTGGATGATCTTCAAGGTCTTTTCCAACCTAGATGATCCTGTGATTATGTCCATTCAATCACTGACTAAAAATTACAGCCAGATTTACCTTAAAAAAACAACCCCCAAACAGGTTTAAAGAAATAATCTTTTCTCTTGGAATATTTTACGAAATATCCTTCTATTTCTTAAATAACCATTTACAAAACCCAACCCACCTCCCACTTCACTCTTTTTTAATTTCTTTCTTCCTCTTCCCAGTCCTTTTCTTTTTTTACTTGTCTGCTGTTCTTCAGGGATAACTGTCACTGATCAAATTCTGCCCTGATTTAAACTTTGGGTGGCCCTGCCACTTTTTAATCAGGATATAGAGCAGGACCATCGCAATTCTACAGAACTTGCAGGGAAAAGCCTGCCCTGTGGAGTGACTTGCACAAAAAACAGATGCTGGGGAAAGGGAGGGGGATGTGCAAAAATCACCCTTCTTTTTCTTCCTGTAGTAAAGGCTACTTTCTTAGATTCTACAGTAAAGATCAGCATCAAATATGTCTTTATGTCCTTTGGTCAGTATGCAGCAAACATTTAGATACCTGCTTAACCTTAAGCACACAATTTTCCAACAGAGTGCTTTACTTAAATTGATTCCTCACTGTCCTACTCTTGCATAAATAATCTTAATTACTTGAGTTGCATTACAAGTGCATGTATCAGTACTGGCTGAGATACCATGTACTTAGCTTTTTGGAAACTGCCATTTCTTACCACAATAATTTTCATGGAAAATTACAAAATTAAACAACTTGCCATTTATATTGCAGCCTATGAATTATTAAACTTTAATTACAGTTGCTTTAGTTTTTTAATCATTCAAGTCAACATTTATAAAGTGTTACATATATTTTGAATATTCATCTATTGATGGTTCAAATTAGCACTAAGCCAGTCTTCCCCAGCACTTTATGAATTTTAGAGCATTCATACCAGAAACAACACAGAGGTCATCACTGTTAAATCCTTTGTGCCTATAACTGAGAAAACAGCATGATGCTTCTTCATGAGGGAAGTTTCAGACAGTTCTCATGTAGGGAAAAGAGGCATAAAATTTTCCATTATTTTTCTCTCTGATGCAGGGACAGAAAAAATCCTGGCTAGAAAATGCTTTTTGCCAGCTTTTGTCAGCGCTGGATTATATACTGAACATGCTTTGATCTTCACAGCAAAATGTCACGTTTGCTTTCCTTCCTAATATGCAGGAAGTAGCACTCTGGCCACCTAGGGAACAAACAACGAAGCTTCTTTTTCTAAGAAAGTCAACTAAAGCTGGTTTTAGACCATACAAGGCTTAAAAATAGTCAGATAAAACAAGAATTTCAAAACCTCAAGCTTAAGTTTCTTCTTGATTCTGGCATTGTGTCAGCTTTATCTGCTAAAACCTGTCCATTTTTGTTGCAAATCCTTATGTTTCATTTGATCCTCACCTCTCTATCCAGCTGGAAGCCAGAGCACCATTTGATCTGGTGTTAGAGAGAGTAGAGCTGCCACAGAGAGCTCTGTTTCCCCAGGTAAAGTCCTGTGTCAAAATTTCAGCTCCAGTAGAAGGTAGGATTTCAACTCTAGCATGACTATCTTCTCCCTTGTTACAGAAGAAATCCTGTATATATTAATGGTTCAATATCTCCAAGTCAATCACCCCCACATCTTAAGTACTTCCCAATACTTCAAGCTGTGTACAAATGTACTTTCTTTACTACCTTTTGTGTAATATTATTTCCAGACAGTGACCAGCAATCTAGATGCACTCAATATGCAAGTTTGCAATATTTAACATACATTGTATTAACACCACACAGTAGGACAAAGGTGTCCTCAAAGGTTAGAACTCTCTCCTCTCTGTTATGAAGCATCCAGAGATATAGCAAGGAATAAAACAGAACAAAAAGATGCTGAATTCAGAGCCTTGGAGAGGAGGTGAGAAGGAGCATTTAATACAAGGAAAGGTTCAGAGATCTTTGTGCTGTGAGCTATGCTGCTCACAAAGGTCTAAGCTACACTCCCTTTGAAACTCAATTATGTGGTCAGTCCTGAAAGCAACTAGTCTGAAAACTGTGATGTTAGTCCAGACAATTTTAGATTTACTAAGCTGAGTGGCTGAGAGTCACAGAGTTTACTTTTCCTAAGATCTCCAGGTCATGGCTCCTCAAGACTGCTAAAGTAAAAGCTGTGGGATTCACCTACTCTTCTCTTGTGCTTTGTTGTGAGAAAAATGAAAGATGCAATATAACACAGAGTCTGGAGCTCCATCTAAAATCCAAGGAAGGACTCAATGTAAATTTTTACAGTCACTTTTCCTTGCCAAAAAACCTCCACTGTAAAACCAGTATTTAAAGTCCTTCCTTGCTGATTCTCAAAAATGGAGCAGTTCATTATCCAAGCTACTGCAGTTGCTTGAGAAAATGTGTTACTTGCTCGGTCCTGACACAACTAGTCCAAGTGGCAGACACTTCACATCCCTGGTGTAGCAGTTGAGACAGGCTGAGTTCAATTGAATAAAATGGTAGCTCCTCTGGTATTAACACTTTAGCTGTGCTTGTGAGGTATGAAATAAATCTAAAGCTGTTTCATCAAACTGTGAACAGAAACAGGACTTCCACGGTTACTGGGACATTGGATTTTTTTCCCACAAAGAAAGTAAGAAATAAGAAAATTCCCAATAAGAAATAAGAAATGCCCAATAAGTAAATTCTTATTACAAAATGAACTGTCTTCTTTCTCTTCAAATATTAACTAAAGACTTCACAAATTATGAGCCTTGATATTAAACTGAATTTATGATTCCCAGGGAATTGAAATCAGTCATAAAATAGATTTGAAGATGACACACTTTAAGCTGAATGCATCCATAGCCATTACAGGCTTGTGAAAAATAACACCATCTTTCTTTCACTTCAGGAAAACACTGAAAAATAAAATATTTGAGACTGTAGGAACACAATTTCCTCAGTTTCAATAGAAAAAATTATAAATTCTACAGATTTAGGAGTTTAAATACTTGTAGAAATGCTTAAAATGTTATTAAAATGGCACTAAAAAGCAAGCAGAAACACTGTAAGACAGAAAAAATCTTCCCCTAAACTCATGCCCTGCTTATATTCAATATCTCTCTAAGCTTCATTCACTAGAATTCCTATTCTTGCACAAAATCCAATGGGAGATAATACCATAACACAAGATGTGAGTGCAGTGTTGTTATCTGTTCAAACTCAGAGATAAGAACATAAAAAGCATAGCAGATCAAGACACAGGCAAGGGCCTTAAGGTTTTCTGATTCATTCCTGCAATGCCCTTACTTATATCATGTAGCTTGAGGTGACAGAGACAGCCCTACTCTGACAATGTTTAATGATATGGGAACCCTTCCAAGAAGGTCAAGTCTCTGTGAAAGGTCAGCAGCTTCCCTCAGTGACTTATGCTTTTGGATCCAGCTGGCTTTTTTTCATATTTTGTGGAAAATGAAACATATTTGATTTACCAAAGAAACTTGCTAAATTTGCACTGAAGTTTGGCCTGAATATTATTTTAAGTTTAGTTCATCTGCCAAGGGATAAACCCAATTATTCATACAGCTTTACTGAAAGCAGTTTTGTTGTCACCCTAATATATGATTAACTCCAAAAATAAAAAAATTGTATTTTTCCCTCAGTCCCAAAGATCAGACATAACCCCCACATTTTATAAGAAATGTGCACATCTTTGATTCATGAGTGATTTCCAGGATAATATATTTCTGTTTTACACAGTGACTAAGTACTTTAAATATAAGTAACTGAAGTAACAGCCAGTTACCAGAAGAACAATTTTCAGACAATAATCACCCCAATTCTGACCTCTCAAATTTTCATTCACCACTTACATAACCCCAAACCCACCCAGACCTCCTGTTACCTATTTTTTTCATGCCTCTGTCTTCTTGTTTCCATCTCAGCACTACCCCTCGATGCTGCTCATGACACAGCCTCCATCATGGAGAAGAGGCTGCACAGCAGAGCAGGACCTTGAACCAGAACTGCAGAACTGGGCTTCCACAGATGTTTACCAGAACCTTTTAAAGAAAATTCTAGGAGAAAAAAATTCTAACTAAATATCACAAAATATTAGAAGGAAAAGTATGTTTTATGCCCATCACATTTTCTTTCACTTCTACTAAACCACCCCCTTCTCTCCCAATCCTAAATTCCTCCTCCTCCCTTTCATTGTATATATGTTTAACACAGTTTGGTCCTACTTAGCTTGGTATTTGGTCACTCTGTGTCATATTAAAAAGAGTTGATATACCTGAAAATCTGTTCAGACTTTTCAAGTAGATCTGTTCATTCAACAATGTCTATCAGATCATCTTACAAATTTCACCTCTTTTACATTATCATTACATTTACATTTTATATTATGTATAAGTTGTAAATAAGAGACAGGGGCAGGAATCAAAAACTTCCTTCTGCCTCCTACTAACCAAGGGAGAGAAGCTTCTCATCTCTTCACACTCTCTGCTTCATAGTAACCAGCTGCAAGGAGCAAGAGACAGCATTTCTCCTGTCACATGTTAAGGATGTTCCTCACAGAAATAGGACACATGCTTTTGAATACCTTCTGACTAGGAGTACATGGACCCCAATTCCCATTTCCAGATGTGTGATCTGATCACAAGGTTGTTACCTATCACTGCCACTACGAGAAGAAGCAGCAAGCACAGTTCGTGACCAGGAAATTTCTAATGGGAGTTTGTCTCCACAGACAGGCTCTTTAAGGGTGAATTTTTCACGGTTCTTTGATATAAGTTCCTCATGTACATGTCAGTTTTGTGGCACGTGCTCAGACTTGTTAAACCTCAGGCTTGCTAAGGGGCCCTCAGCTTCAATCAGGATAAAGGGGCTTGTAAAGCACTCTGTTTATCAAGGTGTAAGTAATGGGAAATCTGTTCCATCCATTCCTGTGTATGTCATAGAATCATAGAATGGCAGAATGGTTTGTGTTGGAAAGGACCTTAAAGACCTCCTAGTTCCAACCCCCCTGCCATGGGCAGGGACACCTTCCACTAGACCAGGTTGCTCACAGCCCCGTCCAACCTGGCCCTGAACACTGCCAGGGAGGGGGCAGCCACAACCTTTGTGGGCAACCTGTTCCAGTGTCTCACCACCCTCACAGTAAACCTTATAACTAATCTAAATCTGCCCTCTTTTTTTAAAACCATTACTCCTTGTCCTATTACTACATTCCTTGATAAAGCACCCCTCCCCATCTTTCCTGTAGGCCCCCTTTAAGTACTGGGTTGCCCCAGAGCCTTCTCTTCTCCAGGCTGAACCACCCCAACTCTTTCAGCCTGTCCTCACAGGGGAGGTGCAACCTTGTGACTCTCCTCTGGACCCGCTCAAGCGGGTCCATGTCCTTCTTATGTTGGGGGCCCAGAGATGGGCACAGTACTGCAGGAGGGTCTCATGAGAGTGGAGCAGAGGGGGAGAATCACCTCCCTCAATCTGCTACTCTCACTTCTCTTGATGCAGCCCATTATATGGTTGGCTTTCTGGGCTGCAAGTGTACATTACTGGCTCATAGTCAACTTTTTTTTTTTACATCTGCTATTACTCTCAAGTCCTCATGGGTGCTCTCAATCCATTCATTGCTCAACCTGTATTTGTGACAGGGATTGCTTGGACCCATATGCAGAACCTTGCACTTGGCTTTGTTGAACTTACGAGTTTTGCACGGACCCACCTCTTAAGCCTGTCCAGGTCCCTCTGGATGGCATCCCTTCCCTCCACCGTGTTGACCATACCACACAGCTTGGTTTTGTCAGCAGATTTGTTGAGGGTGCACTTGGGCAGTATTCTTGTATGTGCAGTCTCACAGTTTGAGCTTCTCAGTGCGATGCTTATTTTCCTGTAAAGCATTTTACTGAGTGTTCATTCATCAGCTGTCTTTGCAACTCATCAACATCTTTCACAAACACACCAGTGACCTTTTTTATTGTAATAAATAGTAGGAAAGTTTTGTTTCTCAGTGAAAAATTGCAAGGGTACATCTTTCTTATGCCTGTTACACTTTCAAGAAGCTATTTACCGATCAGGGCTATCAAGGTGGATTGGTTAAGGGCTTTAGATTACTAATGCTTAAATGAAACACTCAGTTTCAGCCACATAGATTAAATCCAGCTGAATTTGAGACTTCAGAATCATAACCTGTTTTCTTAGGTTTGTTTATATAAATTATAATCTTTATTATAGTCAAAAAGCCATCTATTAATAAATGCACAGAATGCATCCCACAGCAAGTGTGATCTATTATTGGCAATTCTCACAGTCTGAATCACAGGTGTCTCAGTATATGGTGTTCCTCTGAAAGCTGGAGCCCTGGTGTAAGAACTGCTTCCATAAAAACAACGAACAAGTACTGCTTAGCACTCAGAGTTACCAGCTAAACACATAAACACAAACATAAAAAAGATTGCAAATTAACCAAATTCTAAATGAAAAAAAATAGTATTTTATTTTAAACCTCAGTATTTTGGCATTATTCTTCCCTTGTGCTAAGAAATGAAAGAATCATTTGCCTTATTTTTAGCCTGTCCTAATCTGCCATTCTGTAGGATTATGAAAAAGTACATTATTTTAAGCCTTGAAAATCACGCTTATCCAAGCTTAAATTTTCTACTCTAGGTAGTCAAGGACTTCCTACATACCGAAGAGTCACTTCAGGAAATCTGGTGATTTCAAGCTAAAACAGGCTCCAGAAACATTTAACAAATCAAGAAAGGCTGAAAAAAAACGCAGTTCTTCATATATTTTATCCCTATCAATTTCAATTAAAATTTGGGCAAAATGCAAACAACTCTCGATATTTTAAATTTGTAACTGTCTGCTTCTTTCACTATCAAAGCTAGGAGCCCAGGGAGCAATAGACAGTAAAAAGGAAAGAAAGTCTGCTTTCCTGTGTGTATATGTGACTAGATAGCTGGATGAATAAAACTATTCTTTTCTAAATAACCATGTTTAATTGTAATTGAGATATGACCCCACATTTGGGATCACATAAAATGTAAATTCATTAGTGGAAGGACAGCTTTTTGTACTGTGTAGCTGGGTAAGATTCAAACAAAGTAATTGCACAATCTCTATTTCCAAGGATTTGTAAGAGAAACATTTCTAATAGTGAGAATTAAATTATCACACTAAGAATTGCTATCTGGATTCCTATCTCATGATCAGAAAGACTTTGAAAAAAACCAGGCTGCTTAGTTCATGATTGGCAGATGCAAGACTTTGGACTTTATATACAAAAACAAACACTCACATGAGCAAACATAAAACTAAAAACCTGTACAGAACCTTTTTTTCAGTGCTTCTTATAGCTGCTGTTTGTCCACAGCTCTTATCTGACAGAAAGAACAACAGCAAACACACATATAATCCATTGTTTGTTGTGAAAAACCTCGGGTTTGGATTTTATGGTTTTGGTACATGTAGATTTATATAAAGATAACAAAGTACATCAAATACATCCTTTGGAATAATTTCAATTTCCAGCACTGGCATCCAATGTTTTTTGCATTATCATTTGTCTCTCTCATTATTGTGTTGATGCTAGAGAAGGGAAGGGAACTCAGCACTGCATCCTGTGTGCCTGTACAAATGTCACCAGGATGTCAGACATGCTGCAAGCTACAGGATTGTGTAGGGAAGGAGGGGAAATCAGGAGAGGTGCCAGTCTTTTTTCCAATGTTCATGTGATTGCCTCTGCAATTTTTCTGGGAAAGAAGTTACTCAAAAAGATTTTCTTTTTTAGCACTGTAGTGGTAAATCTTTCCTCAAAAAATAAAATCCTCTTTGTAGAACTGAGAAAAGGTGGAGACTTTTTGATAAAAAACACAACTTTTTTAAAAAAAATATTAAGTAATTTCCAAATCTGAAAGATGCAGACCGAATTGGTTGGCTTCTGGGGAGGATGGGAGAGATGAGACAAAGATGGGGATAGGAGATATTAGGAGTGTGGCCTTGATAAAATAAAAGGGGGAGAGGGTGGGAAGTACTTTCACTGAGAAAACTAAATAGCTGTAAAATATAGCATACCTTGAAGTTATAACTTGTATCATGTGTCACATGGCTGTTTCTACGTTTACTCAAGTATTTACAATCATTTTCTGTGAAAAGTAATCAGGCTTCAAAATGCCTTTGAAATACTCTTGAAAAGTAAACAGGCATAAATAGGGCATACAAAATCAGTAGGTAGTTAAAACTCAGTCTGGTATTAATATATAATATATTTAAGAAAGATCCCTATATTCAAATAGTTTAAAGACCAATAATTTATGCTTCAGGTCTTTTTACTGAGGTGGTTATTTCCAAGGCATCTATCAAAGGAAGATAGTTTTAAACAAGACATTACTACAGTGCTAAAACCACTATTCAAAATGCAGGTTTTAAGAATATAGAATATCTGTCCCGAGTTTTTACAGACTAAGCCACTATTCCAGTGAAGTTTAAAAGATAATCACTTGATAACTCCCATAGTCCTGTAACCAAATAAATCTTTAGGGGTTGCTTTTAGTATTATAAATATTAAATTTCTGAATTTTATTATTAATTACCATTAAGCATGCGTAGTGAAATGTATTCACCAAAAGTCCTCAAAAACATCCATGTTTCACAATCTTACCTTCTAAAACTAATTTCAGTGCTGCTAACTCTCATTAAATTACCAGAAGTCTCATAAATATTTTTTTGGATGTGTCTCTTTAGTGCACAGACTTCTTTAGGTATAAGAACATGTAAAGGACAAGCCTGTAAAGTAAGTATTACATCAGAGCTGAGGGTCCCACAAGCACCTCCAAGCTCCCATATTTAGAAAGCACAGCAAAGGTTCAGCCTGTGTCAAGGTGAGACCTGAGGAATAACCCTCCCACCCACTCAGGACATAGTCCTAGTCTCAGATCCAAGGAATCTGTCTTATTCAATGTTTCTTCATTCTTTCAACATCTCAAGGCTGTTTTGCAGACAGGAATGGGAAGGAAAATTCTTCAAAAGAGACTGCAAGTAAAGGTAGATGAAGAGAATGTAAATGTTGCCCTGGCTGAAATAAAGCTGGGATAGTCCAAGTTGGCATCTGTATATTTCAAAAAAGTGCCAGAGTAATCACGAACAATAGTGCTCTTTATTGTGCTTTCTTGAACTTTGAACATCCATCAGTAAAGTATAATTTGTACTGTGTCATGGTTTAACCCCAGCCAGCAAGTAGGCACCATGTAGCCACTCACTGACTCCTCCCCCGATGGTGCAATGGGGAGGAGAATAGAAAAAAAAAAAGTAAAACTTGTGGCTTGAGATAAGACCAGTTCATAATTAAAATTAAATATAAAATATTGAATGATATAATAATAAATATAATAATACCTGCAATGGAAAATAATATAACAAAAAGAGAGAGAAATAAAACCCAGGAAAAGACAAGTGATGCACAGTGCAACTGCTCACAATCTGCTGACTGATGCCTGAGCAGTGATCGGCCCCTCCTGGCCAACTACCCCAGTTTATATACTGACCATGACGTTCTATGGTACGGAATAGCCCTTTGGCTAGTTTGGTCAGCTGTCAGGGACACTCTCCCTTCCATCTTCTTGTGCACCTGCTCACTGTCAGAGCCTGGGAAACTGAAAAATCCTTAATTTAGGATAAGCACTACTTAGTAACTAAAACATCAGTGTGTTATCAACATATTCTCACTCTAAATCCAAAACACAGCACTACCAATTACTACAAAGAAAATTATCCCAGCCAAAATCAGGACACACTGCTACTCCTCCATTTTCTCTTTGTATTATATATTTCTATATATTATAGTGTTGATGGACAGAATAGGGCCTTTGAATTTCCTCTCTTTTTAAAGCATTTGTTTTTCTCATGCTTATGGAATAGTTAAAAGTCCAAAAGTCAGAAGTACTTAATTTTCTCCTATTCTTTGTCTTATACGTTTGCATGTTTCAACTGCCAAAGTATATTTAGCTCTCCCAATCTATCCCCATTCTTTTTTCTCATCAGCATTTTTTTTGCATGTTCTTTCATCAATCCTCCTTTGAGTCATAAATTTGAATATTCTCTATGGTTTAAAATTGCACTGGAAGGGACAGTCTTTCTGTTTACCACCAGCAAATCCTCCAGTTTTTTCTAACTCCTTCTCTGATGTCAAGGAGGCCCTGCTGACATCCTGTTTTATCTTTAACAAATAATTATTCCAGCAGATAATAAAGATTTTTGCTACACTTTACTTTCTCTGTAAAAAGTCATACAGTGGTGGGAAAGAAACTTAACCTTTCTGGTATAAAGAACATTTCTGATAACACAAAAGATGGTCTTTGAGGTGAAAGTGCTGGTGCCAGGAGACAAAGTGATGATAAATAAAAGCTTAGAAGACTGAAAGGTTATTTAATGTGGCTATCCAGGCTCATATTCTTACAACAGCATGCAATATAGAGTGAAGGAAGAGTTTATCAGAGACCACAATGGCTTATGAATCCTATTTACCAAATAAAAACCATGTAGTCAAAGCTGAGACCTGACGGACACACTGAGAATTTGACTTTCCGCATACATCACTCAGGTGTGGGGTTTTTTGTTTGTGTTTTTTTGGTTGTTTTTTTTTTTTTTTTTCTTTGTGTGTCCTATTTGCTGAGGCATTTACAGAATTATTTCAATGCCTGCACATGATGGAAAAAAATTCAGGGCTCATGCTAATGTTTTAGAACTAAAGCATGGGGGCTTGTAATGATGAAAAACATGATGTTAGAAATAATAACAGGTGTAGCACTTTTACTGATGGACCATCAGAAATAAGACTGACAAAATGAATACTTTTTTAAAAAGGAAACTGGAATTCTAGGTGTTATGCCTATATTGCCTGCCAAGCCTGGACCTAACACTGTGTTTGAGGCCCAAATCACCTGCCATGTAGATATGGTCAAGCAGATGCTATTCTCATGTTTGAGTTTCATGTGATCAGTGCAGAGCACTTGGATCTCTTCTGCCTTTGAACATGTGGATGGCACAGGCACATGAATGTTTGAACCAAGTCCACTACTATACATTTACCCCATCAATCCCTGCAGTGGCATCTCAGAGCTAATGCCAGACAGACAGCAGTTCTGCAAAGGGCTTTTTATGAGGGTCAGCTGTCAAAAGCATCACCATCTGCACCTTCAGTGCTTCAGTTCTCAAGCAGGCTGTAAGATAACCAGCAAGCAAGAAGCCTATGCCCATTGATGGGTAGCTGCTTCATGTTATGGCATTTGGAAATTCTGGGCATTTACAACAGTCATGTTGCGAATGAAAATTCAGCATTTCTTGTTATCCCTAAGAGGGACCATATGTATGCCAGATATGCTCACCTGAGACTTATGAATACAACCATAGAAATAAACATTCAAGTAATAATGGAAATTTGCCAAGGTGGATACAAAACAAGATTTGGATGGCATTTTCAAAATATCAAATATTTCCTACACTAGAAAGTACACAGACAGGTGGTCCTTTTTTTTTTTTTTTTTTTTTTTTTTTTTTTTTTCCTTAAGAATAGGAGAGTAGGAGGGTCAAATCCATGCAATTGCTTCAGTCAAAAAAGTAGAATACAATGGACAAAATTAAAAAAAAAAAATAAAATTCACATTTATGATTCAAAAACATTCCAATTTTTTTACTTAGAGTCTTTGTACAAGTAAAGTTACATTTAATCATGAGAAATGAATGAATGCTATCAAAAATTTTCAAAAATAATTAATGTAGTAAAAAAGTATGATTATGTTTTTTCAATGGTTTGATGTATCCAGTAGCCTGGAAAATTAAAACTTTTTAAAATAAAACTGAACTCAAATGTTAAGAAAGCCAACTCCATATCAAACAAATACTTTCTTAATATATTTAATGAAAATATAATAATCTTCTTTAGAAATGTTTGCAGTCTAAAAATAAAGAACGTTCAAAAATTCACTTCATGTTTGCTTACTTTTTGCCTTACTAGTGTAACACAACACCAAAAGCTCTTACAATGTCAAATCTAGAAGACTTACCATGTCCACTAATTTGACTAACATCTCTCTGGGTACTTAGTTTTTACTTAGACAGTTTTTTCTTTGTGCTTCTCATGTGCTTATAAATTTAATAGATGTAGTCCCTCAAAGCAATATTGGTCCACAGCTGTTATAAAGCTGTTTGGGCTGTGCATTCGTTCTACAAATTGTCATAGCCCCTTTTGCTGTCTCTGCCATGCTTAGAAAAGTCTTTGATTCATGGGGAATATTTCATATACTAAATATTAATGAAATGGAAAATGGAATGATCCCAACCAGTCAAAAATATCTGTTGACTATACATAGCAAAGAAGATGCATAAACAACACCTAACATAACAGCAGACCTATTTATTTACAAAACTGATCATAGCATCTGAAACACAAGTCCACTATCCATCTCAGTATAATACTTCCATAAAGTGCCAGCTGCTGTTTTTAATATTGATAGTTTACTGTACATTCTCATCCTATTTCCTAAAAAATAAATAGGTTTTAAAAATATGGACTAGTTATTTTCTGAAAAAGAAACCAACATGCACACATGAAAAACTTGTTTATCATCTACCTTAATCTATCAGTTCCCTCTCACCTACACAGAAATAATTGATTTCACTATAGCATCTCCTATTTTATGACAGTCTAGAAAATTTAGTTGTTTCTTTTGTTCCTGCAATATATCTTAAAGAATTATAATTGCACCTCTATTTGAAACATGATTTTTACCTCATCTAAAGCCCTTCACTGCCCATCCAGCTGGCCTTCAATCATTTGTAATGCTGTAACTAGAGATGAACAAAACAAGAATCAATGTGATAAGAGTTAGCGAAGTGAGCTCTACTCATGGGGTACCCAAGTCAGGTCCAGATATAGATGTCTTCAGATATGGAGCAATGTCCCCCATACGAGATCAAATCCAACAGTAAAGCTTAGTCCATACATAATGACTGGTTCTCTTGTAACACTTAGTACTACTGAGAAATTACACTCTTAAAGGTATACTAAATCCTTTCCATTAAGTTCATAGGGTATAATTAGATTTTTATTAAATAAATCAAATGTCACGTGTTAGCTGTTTCATAAGTAACCTTTTGCACTGCATCAAAGCATACACCAAATATAGGCTGCTTTGATGCCACATATGACTGCGAGTAATAAGGTTCTGAAAGGAATTGAAAAGAAAGCGTCTCACTTACCAGGCAGGCAGGAGTCATTTTGCCGTGGATATCCCTTGTGTTCAGACACCACATTTAGGACACAATAGTTATTTCTCTCTGGTCTTGTCTGCACTAAAGTATTATAGATGGTCATCATGGTGCTGTAAGTGTACCTGTGAAGCACAGCAATTGGGAGTCTCTCCATCAATTAAAGCACAGAAACAGCAGTTGAAGACATTGCTATCATTTCCTAATGTAAATCATCATTATTATTATTATATTATATTATTTTATCTTATTTTATTTTTATTTATTCTGGAGACTTCCCCCAGTCAGGCTAGAGCAAAGAAATGTAGAGAGGCATCATAAGTGATAGTCTTGAAGCAAAGAAAGAATAAGTGACATGTTGCAAATAATCTGCTCTTCCGAGTTTTAATGAGAAGATTACCCAACCCATCTCTTTTCTAAATGTGCTTCTCCCAGGGTAATTTCATCTATATCTGTAAGTCTGGATAGTGCTGGTACAGAGACTTCACTTCTGGAATTGAAAAGTAACACCAAGTCCTGGCGTATCATCTGTCGTCTGTCTACTGAGGCTGCTCAGATTTGGAGTATTTCAGCAGTGTGCATTGACCTTTGAGGAACCAGTATCAGTGACATTTACACAAGTCCGTGCTATAAGTAAAAGGGAATGCAAGAAGTTCAGTTCAGATTTTGCTGGATTTAATTTCTGGTTAAATATTTGGCCTCTATTTTTATTCAGGAGGTTTACCCTTCATTTTGTCTGAAGTTTTATAGCTTTGTCAGTGCCACACACGTGACAGCTGTGAGTCAGATCTCTGAAAATAATGAAAAAAGCTTTAATATCAGGAGAATTTTTGTTCAGAAGAACTGCTTACAAATACTAATGGTAGCTTGTAAACCTCTAGGATGGCCATAGGTGATGTTTCTCAGCTTTTTTCCCTGCAACCACACGAGACAGAAATGTACTTTCTGTGTATAAAGGTGACCTTCCTACTCAGTTCTATGAATCTAGCAGCTGCAGCTTTAAAAGGAATATAAAATACAGAACATTCTGTAGAAAATTTAAAAAATAATCAATACCAACCAAGTACAAAATCTTTATATGTCAGTATTAACTGTACTTACGAGGACACTATGAGTTATTTATTTTACCAATGTTTTTCATTAGGTAGCGCCTGGAGGCTAACTAAAATGAGTTTCCACTGTATTATGCAAAGTAATATAAGAGTTCAGAATCAACAGAAAGAGTTACAAAAGAAGTGATTTTTTTGGATTTCACTCAGTGGATGACAATATCCCAAACTGATGTTCTGCTACCACCTTGAGATGGTTTTCTACTTTTCCTTCCATGCCTCCATAACCCAAGGTAAATGACCATTTACTTTATGTCACACTGAAAAAGTCTTCTTGTGGGCAAAAGGGACTGCACCACCCATGCATATTCAAAATGTGTTGCTAGTCCAGCTAATGTTTTAAGTTTAATAATCCATATTGTCAAATTAACACAGAAAACATCATTAATAATACAGGAAAAATTGTTATAGAAAGAAAATAGCCCTTCCTACTATGTACCCCTTTTCTCTGACATGTGTTTGCCCTTCCCAAGTCCCCTTGGGTCCTATGGTCAATAGTTTTGGTCTTCCTTGAGAGGTACTGGGGCTGTCTCTT
>NW_020799098.1:34055111-34080976 GCF_003259725.1 Athene cunicularia
GGGGGGGGGCAAGGGTGGAGGGGTGTTGTGTGTACAGCAACCATCAGCATCCTCAGTCCTTCACTGGGAGGAGTATGATGTTCATGGTGGGGATCTCAGAGATCCACTTGAAGTTATCTTTTCATGCTTTTTATCACTGCTTCTTTCTCATTACTTCCCAGCTGAAGTTTGAAAGATGCCCCCCCAGCCCTGCTACCCCAGGGGGCTGCACACTGGTGTCCTAGGGCTATTTGGCCTTTACCACACACGGTTTCCCATCTCTCAAGTTAAAATAGGTCAGGCAGCGATCACTGACCACTGCACAACCGTTAAACCAAGCTACAAGCAGTTTAGGCCCAGGCATAGACAAGTGCTAGGTCCCTGCAAGCCAGGTCAGTGCAAAGCCTGGTGCTTTCTCCTGGTAATGGCAAAACTCACATTTACTGAGCTGGCACAACTCACTCATGTCTTTATATTAGCCATGTTTTGGCTTATTTTATCTTCTCATTTTTCTTTATTCCTTCCATTTTATTATGATTTTAAATGGACGAGCTTTCTAAGCAAACAAAACTGTAGGAAAGGAAAATAAATCCATAATAATTCTGTTGTTTGCAGGAGAATGAAAGGACTGAACCAGCTAAAGAATAGGTAAGAAAATCAAACAAATAAATATTATTTTGATGATATTTCCAGTTCAAAAAGCCACACGTACTATAGAAGAAATCCAAACTCATGATCTTGTGTTGCTGGTGGCTATCACGGGCATCACCTGGAAGGAAGATTTTTCAGCCCACCTCCCCTGTGCAAGGCAGGGCATTACACTGCAGTGCAAACTAGTCAAAAATACTTCCAATGATTGAAGTTCCACAATACCCTCAACTGCCCCCTATCCATTGCTTCACTCTCTTTACCCCAGACAGTTTTTCTCAGCATCCTTCTTGCTGTAACTTACAGTCATTTGTTTCTTCTTTAATACACAAATATCTCTAAAACTTTGATTTGTTCACTGATGCCCACAGAGAACATCTCTCTCCTCCTGCCTGCCTGGTGCAAGTTTTACTAAGATCAACAATCACTTTGAAATTATAGATCTGTAGTAGAACAGCAAGATATTATTTACCCTTCTGCTTCTCGAGAACCTCTAGTACCTGGGACATTGTTGTGCATGGTCCCCTTTGGTTGTGTCCAGAGCAAATGCTAGAGACTAACAATTGAGATTTTCATCTCCGCCCAATACTGAGAAATTTATCCATTGAAGACAATCTCATTATAGACTCCTGTAGACATGGAAATCTGACAAAGGAATTTTTAACAGCGAGGTATATTTTTGGTGGTAAAACCCGGTCATATATTATTAAAGTGCAGCCTAATTTTGCTTTAAGATTATAATGCACAGTAGCATGTGAGGGCCAGGCTCACACAGGACTCTCCAACTCTTCCCCAGCTCCCTGACTCAGGGTGAGACAACAGCATTGTGCACAGGCTGGCCTCGAGCCAAGTCCCCCAGAGTGAGCAGATGTGCTTGGGGCCTTGACTGTGACTTTCAATGGTTTTGATGCCTATTTATTAAAATGTGAAATACTATTGGGTTCCACGGGCAGGGACCTGTAGGCAAATAGCTCTTGCTTAGCTTGATTTTGACAGCCTTCGTGTCCTACTGTCTCTTAATGTCCCTGTGCCATACAGAAAAGTGGAGCTAAACACATCCACTGTCTTTGAACTCTCTGAGTTCTACAAATGAAGATGTTAATTTAGTTCTTTAAGATTATTTATCAGCCATAAGGATGAAAATATAATTTTAAGATTTACTAATCATACTTTTGTCAAAGCTACTCAAGAACAAGTTCCTTTTCTCACCATAGCTATTAAACACAAGATAAATTAGAGCAAAAGTGCCACCTAGTGACAAAACCACTGAAAGTTATTTTAGAATATATGAAACCACTTTTTTCCCCTGAAATTTTAGCTGAACATGCAGTGGATGTTAAAGAAATCAGAGGCTTACTGAGAGACATACAAACCTTTCTGTAGATAAGCAGAATACCTTTGCTGTAAAGGAATGTACCACCTCGTCATTCCATAGTTTTTCATGTTTATAGCTATTTCAGAGCTCCCACCAGCCCATTCTGCACACCTTAAAGTTTTAGACTGTTTGAGGTCCAAAGTTTTGGATTATGTGGATTCTTCCAATATGAACCATGTAAATTTTTTATTGTGTTTATTAACTGTTCAGTATAGTTCTTCCAATGAAAGAGTTCTGAAAAGTAGATGCACTCAGTGATTGCCAAAACATGCAAATCCCAGGAAGCCCAAAAGAGAGAAGCAGCCCTAAAGCTGAAATACCTTTGTCTTTCCCTTTCTACACCTTTCCCCTATCCCTGCTCCTCCTGTCACTGCTCCTCCCTCCTCCCCCAGTCACATCAGGTCAGCTCTTGAGTATGTCTTGTTCCCTACTCAATGTGTTGGGCACAAGTTCAAAACTGAAATACCCATGCTTAAAGTTCTTAAATAGTGAAAGATGACAGGAAAAAATGAATCACAGCACAGAAACACAAAAGCTACAGGAGTGCTATACATGGTGCTTCCATAAGAAGCACCTTTCTATAAGCAGCACTGAGCCAATCAGAATGATTGAAAAAGTGATGCTGTACTAGGGTCATGTAATGCAATGACCCTCAGGAAGGCCACATCACCCATTAACAGCCCAGAACAGTGATTTCTCCAGATGTCCTATGATAATTAAAATCTGACTATTCTTCACATCACCATACATGACCCTTGGTGTTAAAAATGAGTAAAGACATAATCTACCAGATGGTAAGATCAGTTGAGAAAAGTATGGAAGTACAGACATGATTTGGGCTGCTACACACATTCAGAGCAGCAAATCACAGCAGAGAGGTGTGTGGCAATAAGCTCAGGTTTCAGTCCAGCACAGTCATGTTAGGGCAGCACTGCACTTCAGCTGACTCTACAACTTCCTGGCACACAAAGAATCAATTTGCCCATTTCTGCACCATACCTCATTAATCTTCAGGTCCTGGGGTACAGTTGCATGGACCTGGAAGAGATGTCCAGGTGCTCCATCATGTTTTCAGTTCCAGGTGCCTAGATGAGTACTTACTGTTTGGGCTGGTCTTTCTTCATCTTGCACCGATTCTTGTTTTGTTTGTTACAACTCTTTTCTCAATAACTTCAGTTTTAGTTCTTATCAGCGCCTTTTAATTTCTTATCAGCTCCTTTTAATCTCTTCTTGCATGCCCTGTGCATATAGTCCTCTTCATTCAGTGTCGTCATCCCTCATTCCTGGTCTTTACAAACAAACCAGTTAACAAAAATGTAGGAACTGACTCAATATTGACTAACATCACATTTTCATGAGAAGTTTCAAATGTATGAAGGATGATGATATCCTGGTTCAGATAGAATAGGTTTAAGTTTCCCCAGCAGTGGGGAGGGAGCTCCAGCCAGGTTATTCCATACCATGCTGACTGACGTCAGGTCCAGGCACCCAAGCACGGGAACGGTTTATCTGTGACTGCTTTTGTCCCTGACGGTACCCGTGACGGGACTGCTGTATCCTCGTGGTTTATCTCTCTATATCTCCTGTCCTGTTCATTGTTATTACTGTTTATTGTTACTGCTATTGATGTCGTTCAGTGCTATTACACTGCTCAGATTTGTTACACTGCTGTATTAAATTTTTCCTTATCTCACCCCGGGGTTTGTGCCTCACTCCCTGCCCCATCCCCTCCGAGGGTGGGGGAGGGACAACGGCAACGTGGTCTCCGGTAGCACAAGAAGTACTAGAATTAAACTGCAGGAAAGATTATTCTAGTCAATGACAAGGAAAAACTGTAGTGGTAAAGATCATTGAGCATTGAAATAGCTTGTACAAGGTGACCTCTGTTGCTAGAGGCTAGAGAAACTCTAGTCATGAATGACATAGGGGTTCCTGATTGTGCATGAGGGCAGGATGGTGCACTAGTTAATTTCTAAAGACCTTCTCCAGTTCTCTTTTCTAGGATCCTATGAAAACTAAGAAATGTTAAGAAGATGCAAAACAACTGTTTTACATCTCCACTGCATAACTCTCATCAAAAAAAACCCTCTTGCAATATACAACACACTACAGTAACTCTAATACATCTGTAAATTTCTATAGAATTATTTACAGCACAACCACAGGAACTACAATTAATTTACTATTCCAGGAAATGCTTGACTAGAAGTATGCAGATATTTCATATCTGCTATTATTGTTCAGAGAGGCAAATTAACATTGCCCTCTATTTGAAATGGAAATGCATATATTTAAGATAATGCACATATTTAATAAACAAAATGAGTTAGCAATAGTTTCCCAAAGAATTCTACATATATATACTGGAAATTAGTCAGAGAATAAGAATCCACATTTTAATTTAACTGATTTCTCCTACTATGATAGACCATCACCATGAATTATTTTCATTTCATCCAGCTCCCTATCTTTCAGCATTACAGCAGAAAAACAATTTTTCACAGAACAAATAAAACCTATATTAAAATCTTAGACCAAATTGTTCCCTTCCCCTCTGCTGGAGAAGCAGAGGAAATGGGCATACTTGGTGATCTCTATACATCTTCACTGTAAGAATTTTTAATTGTCCTAGGCAGAAGAAATGAGAAACTTTATATCATTTTATTCTCAGCTCAGGTCACTTTCAAGAAGACACACTTCAGCCTCAGGCATTAGGCAAAGCACCAGCAGTGATAGAAAACAGGATGCAACTCCCATTTAATGAGAAGCTGGCTTTGTTTGGTTTATAATTCTTTTAAAATTACTACAGACAAGGCTATTACAAACTAAAGAGTCCACTTGAGCAGCATCACGGTATGCCTTCCTTTATGACAAACTAATTGCTCTCCAGACTATCATAGCACATATAAAGAGTTTTGTCTGTGCCTGAATGAGACTGCAAATTTCTGGAATCGGGGACCTTATTTGTACAAAAACTCAGGACAGACTAATGCTGTCATCCAATACATCAACAGTGGTGTTTGCCCCTTGCAAGATTTCTGCCCATGTAGCATAAGTAAAATTATGAGCTTTATTGATTTTCAACATAACTAGAGTTGAATATAAGACACCACCAGAGACACTTGCCATTAATCAAAATAACAATTAAAGCACTGATGTTTATGTTGTGTACTAACATAAACAGAGGCATATTTAAGGTATAAGGCCAGGCTTTTCTTTAATGAGATTGAGATAGGTTTTGTGGTCATTGGGTTTTAAAAATTATTTTTCCCCAGGGAGGTGAAGAAGAAGGGAGAATAAGTAAAGGTCATAAACTGACTCTCATTTAGTTCAACTACCTATTGGTACCAGAAAGGTAAAGCAACATAACAATAACACCAATGTGTTTCTATCTATGAGTCTACACTTCTCAATGAATTACATATTATGCTGGTGTACAAATTCACAGGCCAGATGTTCCCTCATGTAATTATTCTTAAATGAAGTCAGAAGGACTTCATACAACTATTAGGAACTCCTGCATTCTCCACATAATATCTAGTCCTGTTACTTTTACCTATCAGGAATTTGTTATGGATGAACAGACAGCTAATGCAAAACTTTACTGAAGAATATCTGCTCTAGGTGAATATATATTGGAATAAGACACTTTATCTGCTCAACAACTGCTCATGAAGGATGTATGGAGTCACTGAGATCCCTTATCCTTTCCACAAAAACAGCTAAATTTCCCTTGGCATATTGCTGTCACCAGGTATACCTCTGTAAAACAAAACATGAGAGTCCAGAGGTCTACAGAGCACTGCTGAGCGGCCATTCCTCTTCATTACTCCAGTAGCCACAATCTGGAAAGTCTCATAACAGAAAAGAAAGCAAAACACACACATTTAAAAAAACAACAACAACAACAAAAAAAAGCTGATGATAACATTATTATGAGAAAGCATTAGAGGTTATCAGTTTGACAATGCATGTGCTTTTCAGCAAATACATAGCTTGCGTATCGGCAGATGGGTATTTCAGATGGTCTCTTGATTCTTCTTTAGCGAATTTCAGTCTCTGTTTTCATCCTGAAGCAATTTCTATGTTTCCTCAGCAGCTCTTTTCCAGCCATCTCATTCCTTCCCCATGAGGACAGAACCACATTTGAACACCAGGAAACTTTTTTTTTTTTTTTTTGGCTGCATTTTCTATTTTCCCCCGCTCTTTCTCAGTCCCTTACTTAAGTCTCTAGGGTTTTGACAGCATGTCTGAGGTTTGCAGATATTTCAAACCAGTTGTGGATTAAACAGAGCATGAAAAGGGCATCAGACCCCACCTTCATCTCCTATTCTGCTTCTGCAGTGATGACAAAAAGTCCCAGCACAGCAATATGCCTTCCCCCTCCCCCTTGACCCACTCCCCCCACCGAAAGCCAGTTGGCTCTCCAAACTTCTACAGCCAGCATGGGGATTCCCAAAGCAGGAGACCTTAAGCACTGTGCACCACCAGTGACACAAGCCCCTGGCACTGAGAGCCCACCGTGGAGCAGAGGGAAGGCAGCACCATTCTTTCCTAAGACCTGCAGCAGCACCATTTCTTCTCTCCTCCTGTTACATTTGGACTCTTTCCATCCTTCATTTGAATTTTGATTCTTTAAAAACAACCAACAAAACAAAACTCCCAGCCTTTGAATACATCTTTGAAATTTTTTGTATGTTGGCTATGGTCAGCTTAGCACTGCAACCCCAAGAAGCACTCTGACCCCAGAGATTCTTTGAACATAGGCACAAATACAACTGGTTGTAAGCTTGTAGTTATGGAATTACATTTTCCCTCACTGTTATTTGCAAATAAAGTATCAAAAAAATAAACCCAGAAGTCATTTTCAGCAGCCTGATTGTTTTCTCCCATAAATTTGACATGTTTAATTTCTAATTTTTACAACCTCAATTACTTGTAAAGTCACTCCTGCTGTTTACCTCCACAACATATCCAGTGTGGGTGTGTGGCAATTATGAGGAGCTCAAACATATTTTCAACAATTAAGGTAATGTAGATGATTAGGAAACAAGCTCATGAATTTTGGCAAAGACAGTGCTAAATCCTACACCTTCCTTTCTGATTCAGTAAGAAATGCAGACTCTTGCTGTGGGAAAGTAATAAATTTTTGACTGCTGTTTCTCACATGAATGATAATTTTCGCCATAAAACATATTTGCTACCTGACACAAAATAAGGAGAAAGGATAAGGAGCTGACTGAGTGCTTATGAGTCAAGATTAAAGGAAAGGCAGGGACAGGAGATATTATAGTGGATGCCTACTACAGGCTACTCGACCAGGAAGACTGAGCAGATGAGGCCCTCTATAGAGAGACAGAAGCACTCACGTTCACAAGCCCTAGTCCTCATGGGGGACTTCATTTGACACTGTCCCACACAACAACCTTGTCTCTAAAATGGAGACATGGATTTGACAAATGGACCACCTGGTGGATAAGGAACTGGCTAGATGGTCACACTCAAAGAGTTGTGGTGAATGGTTCAATGTCCAAGTGGAGAGCAGTGATAAGTGATGTTCCTCAGGGGTCAGTATTGGGAGTCTATTTAACATCTTTGTCAGCGACATGAACAGTGAGTGCACCCTCAGCAAGTTTGCCGATGACACCAAGCTGTGTGGTGAGGTCAACACGCTGGAGGAAGGGATGTCATCCTGAGGGACCTGGACAGGCTTGAGAGGTGGGACTGTGCAAACCTCGTGAAGTTCAACAAGGCCAAGTGCAAGGTCCTGCACACAGGTCAAAGCAATCCCAAGCACAAATACAGTCTGGGTGATGAGTGGATTGAGAGCAGCCCTGTGAAGGAGGACTTGGGAGTAATAGTGGATAGAAAACTCTGAGTCAGCAATGTATGCTTGCAGCCCAGAAAGCCAACCTTATCCTGGGCTGCATCATGAGAAGTGTGGCCAGCAGGTCGAGGGAGGGGATTCTTCCCCTCTACTCCTCTTGTGAGACCCTACCTGCAGTGCTGTGCCCAGCTCTGGGGCCCCCAACATAAGGACTTATAGACATGTTAGAGCAAGTCCAGAGGAGGGACATGAAGATGATCAGGGGGCTGGAGCACGTCCTGTTTGAGAACAGGCTGTGAGAGTTGGGGTTGTTCAGCCTGGAGAAGAGAAGGATCCAAGGAGACCTTATAGTGGCCTTCCAGTACTGAAAGGGGGCCTACAGGAAAGATGGGGAGGAACTCTTTAACAGGGAGTGTAGTGATGGGACGAGGGGTAACATTTTTAAACTGAAAGATGGTAGATTTAGATTACACAGAAAGAAGACATTCTTTACTGTGAGGGTGGTGAGATACTGGCACAGGTTGCCCAGAGAAGCTGTGGCTGCCCCCTCCCTGGCAGTGTTCAAGGCCAGGCTGGACGGGGCTTTGAGCAACCTGGTCTAGTGGAAGGTGTCCCTGACCATGGCAGGGGGGGTGGAACTAGGAGGTCTTTAAGGTCCTTTCCAACACAAACCATTCTGCCATTCTATGATTCTATGACAACTGGAAAAAAAAAAAAAAAAAAAAAAAAAAAAAAAACTTCTTTAATCAATGAGAGCTAGGGATCTCAAACATAATATATTGTACTAAAGACCAGTGCCATATGATGTTTCTAAAGGAGATGATTGTTTTATTGACTTTCTGGATATTCTGTTTCAAGCGAAATAGACCCACATTATCATTCTCAACACAAAACTTTCCACAGAAATTAGAATAATTTAACTGAAAGACAGAACTGTTATCATACTTGCAAAATTGTTACTGAAGAGCTTGCCAAGGCCTCTGGTTTTGTTTTCTCAGTACTGCCACTTTTTTGGCTAATTCCCTAAGGAAACAAGGTTTATACAACTGTATAGACTTCTCCTCTGCCTCAGCAACCTTCCCCAGCCCCTTAGTAAGTTTGTAACTGGTCGGTCCATTTCAACCAAATTTGAACAAGGGAGGGAAATCTCCATTGCTGTGTCCAAACCTCAGAATTCAAAAGCCCCATTTCATGCTACCAAGGACAGAAGAAATCAATGGTTCAGACATAGTCTATTTTTCTGCCAAATCAGTGACCACAGAGCTTATTTTTATTACTGCTTTTTTATTTAATAATGACAAAAGATCATTAATTCCTGCTGTTCTACCTTTATAATCAAGTCTTTTACATTCCAGACTAACAAGAAACACCATTTAAAAAACACTAATACACTCCATCTCATTGCTTCTAGGGTTATTTTTCCATGAAATCACTTTGAGCCACTAGGTAACTCTCATGCTACGTAGTTTTCTCTAGAATCCAGTCTGAATACTCAGCAACTTTTGTGTAGACACCCGGCTGTCTGGGACGAGCGCAGCCTTCACCCCAGCTGGTGATGCCCACCAGATACCACACTTCCTCGTGCTTGCATGACAACGGCCCTCCTGAATCTCCCTGTCACAGGAGAAAGACAGAGCATGCAAGGAACACCTCTTGTCAGTATTTCTCTCTCAAAGAAAGCCTAGATTAAAATCAGCATCATTCAGCATTAAGACCAGCGTAACTTTTGTTTTAGACTAATTACCAGAGTACTGAAGCAGGTTTCCTGTTTTTCCATTAAACTGACTTCTAAATAGTTTCTAGTCATTGCAAATAATTTCTACTTCTTGTTAAAGTTCAAAACTACTGTGTTTTGTTTTGGTTTATCTACAGACACATTGTTTGAAACCCAGTGAAGACTACATGTGCAAGTGAGAAAATAGTAAATTTACCAATGTTTTCTCTCATGACCTTGGTTTTAGTATGTAAGCCTCATTTCTCTTCATGGCTTATCTTGTTTGAGTGACACTGTCCTCCCTTGGATAAAACACATCTCTGTTTTATTTTCCTATTTCTAACTGATCTTTCTGAACAGAAGGTCATGAGTTGTTGAGACAATAGCAAGTGTGTTATTTTTATAAAACAGCATCTCCATGTTCTGGTACACTGTACCACATAAAGAAAGCTTAATAGCAATAAAGAAAAAATTACTTCCCAGCTCCAAGAATTTTTATTCTTAATTACTCTATACTGACCACAGTAGCAATAACATTTTAACATAAGAATGTTAACTGTTAAATGTTAAAAGTGAAAATACTGTATTTGGTAGAGAATGTAATCTTACTATTCTTCCATAAATTAACTCAGAATCTTTAAATTAATGTAAGTGCGTGAGTTTACACTCAATCAGAGAATTTGGCTCACTGAACTCACGCTGTTGTGACATTTTAAATTCTAATCATGAACAGACCAGTCTGCTCAGGTTGTCTTTAGCCTTCCATTTCCATGCACTATTGCTAGCATCCTCCCTTCTGGTTTGTACACAGTGAATGTTTTAAAATAAACTTTCACGTAGTGTATTTCTTGTCAGAAAATAAAAACATCACATAGGAAATCTGCTTTTATTGGAGAAATGCTTTGAGATACTATACTTGCTCTCTTTGGATTTCTGATACTCCAGAGGGATACTGTTTTATTCCCTAAACTGATGACATATGTATACACACACACACACAGTCAGAGTTTCTTATCCATGGAATCTACCCTAAAATTTCAATGTCACATAAGAAATGTTTTGTATATATCTTGATTTTCAGTGCTTTTGACATGCAAAAGTGACAAATTGATCAACAACTCTATTGATAACTGTATTTCTCTAATGGCTATTAAAAATAGTTGCAGTATTCAATTACATATTTCAACAAATGGTTGGAATTTATGACTATATACTACTTCTTTTCATTACCTTACAAGCGTCCCTTCCACCTTGATCATAGCCAGCACAGATCACTTTGTCACCTATTCTGCGCTTCCGGTACCTTGCCTGGCATTCCTCTTTTGACATGAGGGGAACAGTAGCCTTCTGAAGAATATCTTCTACACGACCTATTTAATAGGTGGTACGAACAGAGAAATGTTTGCTTCTAGTAAAATAAAAAAATTAAACTCTAGAAATCCCCATACAGTGATATTACAAAATTGAAGGCTTTTAGAGTGCTGTCGGATGTTCATTACACTGATTTTCCCTTTTTTGTGTTAGTAAACAATGTGAATTGTCTGCTAATTTGAATAATTTTATAATGCCATTTTATATGTCATGACTGGACAAGCTTCAGAACTCCCTCACGACTTGCAATGAAACCTCACATGAGTACAGCTCTCAGGACATTGGTCCTTGGAACCTGCCCTCCTATTAAGAGCATTGCTTTGTGTTATTAACAATTATTTCTTACCAATGTGTTACAATAGGTTTGGCATCTCCCAGTTGCCAACTATGTTCTGCTCCATACCCTAGTAGTTTACAGGATGGAGAAAATTGCACATAGAGTAAATAATGGTATTTGAGAGCAGCCTTTTCTTAGAAATGAACAGAAGAAATTAGCCTATACAGTATCTGCCTAAAATTGTTAGATATCACATTGAATTCTAACCTTCAAATAGGAAGATGTATAAAGGAAAGGACACTGTTTAAATATGTCTATATATACATATATATACACACACTTAAATATTACATATTTAAAAAAATAAATAAATACATGTAAAAACAGACTTTGTTAATTACCAGCTATTTTGGCCTACCTCCATATAAAATTAGAGGATTTCAAATGCCATCTACTATCAAAACACAAAAGTCATTGTCATTGTTTATAATCAACCTTCAGAATCATAAAAGCAACATACTTAAATCTTCAATTTTAAAAGTCATATGGCTACACCCACATAAAAAAACCCACCCTGGGTTATGTGTAGACTGTAATTCAAAATCTCACAGTTCAGTGATAAGTCTGGCTTTTTTACAGCTGGGAGAGTGAAAAGGTGTCTGCATTCCAGATATATTTGGGTTTTGGCAGTAGATTAAGCTAGAATCTATGTAAAAGTATTTGAGGTCTGTACAGGATATATTTGAGGTTGCATTCTTGTATATTTCAAATTATTTAAATTAATTTAATATTTGTGTAAAAGCATGGAATTATTTAATGATAATTTCATACATCTTTCATATATGTTTTATGGTGTCTTAAAAGAAGGAGATTATAATTAAGAATTATATTACAGTGCTGGCCAGACAGCAATAATGGTAACCAAGAACACAGTAGAATTTTCTTTTTAAAAATAATGGATTTTTCTTTCAAGGAAAAAAAAAAAAAAAAAACAGGGGAAGGGTTTTTTTTAAATCACATGAATTTTGCAAATACAAGAATTCACTGTTTAAATATTTATCTGTACCTTTTTCTTTTCTGTAACCCCATCCAATTACCCAACAGTCAGTATAAAGTACGTTAGCATCTTCTTTTGCTGGCAGGCAAATAGGTAGTTGAAGATCTAAAATATGATTAAAATATTAGGTTGACCAACAGAGACAACTGGAGCATTAAGGTTTTGTGGGCACCTACACAACCCCTGAGGATAGCCTCCATGTTACACTTTGTCCCTTACACTACATATATGATTCCAGCCACATAAATAAAAGCCACCCATTTTCTTTCCAAAGCCAACAGAATGAGATTCTCCTCAAACCCAATTGCTTATTAAAGGAAGCCAGCCCAGGTGTCATGCACTGTCATACCAATGCCAGCCCTGTGTCATTCTGCACATTTTCTCTGAAATACACTACATACCAGTAAAATTCATAGGTTTATCAAGTTTCAATAAAGCAATGTCATATCCAGTCTGTGCGTATTTATACTGAGGGTGAACAATAATCTCTTCCACTCTGAAGAAGGGCGTATCCTCATTTATTTCTGATTGTTTTAAAATACCAGCATAAACACGCCAAATGTTGGGATTCTCAAGACTGAGGGAAAAAGACAAACAGTCAGTCTGTGGCAAAAAATTTGCACTGATTTAGAGTTTGTGTGCAGATGCCAACATCTTCCATTACTCCTGAGTGTTCAGTGAACAGCACTGAGGTCTGTCTTTCCATTTGTTATTTTCACACTCTCTAAACTACAAAACTACCAGAGTATTGTCCATTTCCTCCACTTCTCCTTCCTTCTGTTACTTTCCCTATCCATATTTTCATCCTTATGTCAGTTTTCTCGCTCCTTTATGTTCAGACTCTATTGTCCTGATCCTTCTTCTTCATCCTTCTTCCCCCTCTGCCTTCTTTTATTTTCTCTTTATGTTTTCAACTTTACTTTTAGTAAGCTTAAGGGATATTTCATTGTGATATTCTGCCATTAAAGCAACCTAGAAGTTTTGGTACATGCAAAGAAGAAGATAGGAACTTTTCTTAAATAAACTTTCCAAAAATTTTGAAGATTAATTCATAAATATGTTAGGTTTAATAATTTCCAATTAACATATTTAAAAATTTTTATTTTGCAAGTGTATCTTCTAATTCTGCCATTTATAGTACTGATAACTTCTACACTGGGTAGCAGATAGAGAATGATAATATAGCAGTTTTTAGAGAGTTTAACCACTTTTATAAAATTTGCCATTGGAGGCAAAATATTAGCAACACTATTCCACACAAAAACAATAATGGGTAATGTACTACACTGAGTGAGTAAAAATGCCTGATTTTGGACAGTGTTTCTAGGTCTTGAAGCATCACCTTTCTTGAAGCATTTTATCTGTTTACCTGTTGTCCCTTTTCAGATTGCATGATAGCCTCACACTTTTCATTCCGTAAATAAGAGGATAACCTACTTTACAGGTGATGACAATCTAACAATGGAAATGAATCGTCTTCATGACAATTATATCAGCTCTTCACAACACAAGTAATTTCATAATCCAAATCAGATGGCAATTTTATTAACAATAAAGGCTATATGCGTCAGTGCAAATTAGCAATGTCTTAGGTATTGCCCACTTTAAATTTTTTTCTTACAGCTGAAAAATGTGTTAAAAATAGGGTGTTGACTGACTAATTGATAGAATTTGGGAAATAAACCCCAAAGAAACAAAAAACAAAACACAAAACCAAACAAACAAAACCCAAACCTGTTAAAGGAAAACCAGGACAACCGGGACAATTGGGATCTGGATGTTTCATGTAATGCAGAGAGAGATAGCTCAGGTGCCCACAGAGATTTACTTTGTGTTCTCATCAAATAAGTTCACTTGCTGAGCACCCTGTTGCTGAAGCTATCAGATTAGTACCATTTCTTAAGTTCCACAGAGAAATCTCTGAGATAAGTAATTTGAAGTTTATGAAATGTAATAACCTAGCAACAGATTTTCCTTGATCAATGATATGGTATCACAGTAAAGAAAAGATTATATTGCATGAGAATGTCTAAGTTTCTGTAGGTATCTGGAGTCTGCTTTGAATTTCATCTTCTAGATGCATTAAAATAATTTATCATCAGTACTAAAATACCGTGTTACAAAGGGACAAAGTACGGAGTTCCAGTTACATTAAAGATATGAATAGTCTACCTTAGAAGTTCACCTTCTGTTTACATTAAACCAATTTGGTTTATTCTAGTCCTCACTTTTATTTTTCTGAAAAGTAGGTCTCAATTTATCTCACACACTGGATGAAATTTTTTTATTTGTACTTTTATATTTAGGCCTCACCTCATAACACAGTGAGCAGCTGTAAGAATCCACCTGTTGCTGATGATAGAGCCCCCACAGAGGTGTCTCTGACGAGACAACTTCACATGCAAGCTGACTTGCCACGGCCATTCACCAGGGGAAGAGTCTGTCCCTCCAACGATCCTAATATTTCTTGCAGAATGCTGCATACAAACTATAGAAATAGTTTTAAACTGTGCTTAAAGATAATTTGCACTCATCAATGAAAAATTAAGACTACTGCCGATCCCTTAATAGGGACCAACCTATTGTAAAGACAGTGATACATGATACATTCTAATCCCTTTATGATTTACGATCATAAAGTCTATTAAAACCAAGTTCACAGTGCTACTGTTGGTGTTTACAATGTGTAGATGTGGCCAACTTCACTTTTTCAGACATCAAACACATCCCACTGGGACAATACAACCAATTCAAAACAACCAATTGAAAAAACAAAAACAAAAAGACCTTTTGGCTTCCTGTACTGAAATCAGTTAAGCACTGTCTCTTTTAAATGAAAGAAGTTTACTTACCAGTACTGGCTTTTTTTTTACACAATCTTAATGAGTATCCAGAGATCCTTCCTGGCCCATGTATTATTTCCACTGGAGATCCATTTGAGGACATTCTCAGGTGACACTCACATTTTCTGCCAATGAATTAATGCAAAGATTCAGTTTTAAATTTTTTTATGCAGACCACATAAATTACCCACTCACCAAGACTACAGAATGATTATTTCAGCAGTCTTTGAGCATTTAAAAAATATATCTCACCCTTCCTCATTGCATGATTCTTGGAGGGGAAAGTAGGTAAAAAACTGGCAGCGGATCACGTCTGTGCAAACCTGCTGGCAGGCTCTGTGTCCTTTAGTATAAGTGACATTGAGTTCATCTCCCAAAAAATTCATATGCATGTAAGTACGAGAATTGCAGGCTGTAAGAATGAGTGCATTTCAAGCATTAGAAAGTCTATTAATTTGCTAAATTCAAAATTAGTATTTTTATTGTAATTTATTGCTTACCAGGAAAGGATCTTCTGCAATTTAGGAGACCAAAGCCCGATACAGCATTTTCTCGTGATATAAGTGCCTCTGGTATCCCACTTGTTGATGTCTTCAGAAGGCAAAGATTTCTAAAATGAAAAAAATTTTACAGTAATTAAAGCAGTTCTCACTTTGAGAGATTGATTGTTTAGGCACTGGTAAGGGAAGGTTCTTTCTTAAATGCATTTTTTTCTCCCAGGTGTCTATCTGTAAAAGTATTTCATATAGAGTGCATTCACTAAGCTCACTAGTTCACACTATATTGAGGGAGTTTTTTTAGTTCTGTGGAATAGCGTGACTGTACTACTAAAGGTTGCACAGTATTTATACATACATAGAAGAGGTTACTTTGGATGAAATATGCCATTTCAGCTTTGCGTTTCCCTGAAATTCCTTTCAAACTTTATTGTTCTGTTTTGTCTGGAATGTAGATTTTTAACTATTCTCACTACTATGTATGAAAAAAAAGGAAACTCAATAGATATATTTTTAAACCTGTTAATTTTATCAAAAATTTTTCAAGTAAATAACGTAATACTACTAGGAAAACAGATAACTCTACAGACAATTTCACAAAATTAAGTTTTAAGTCATTGAAGCAATCTGGAGGATCACTGTATCTTTAATGTGTATAACTTTCTTCTCATTAACATCAGATACGCAACTGCAATACAAAACCCTTATCACACTGGAGAAGAGATGAAATGCTCATGAGAAATTATAAACTTATGAATAAAAAACACAAAAAGGTGTGCTTTGCTGAAAGTAACCTTTTAACAAAAATTTCTGAAGTATAAGAAAATAGTGGTTAAAAGAACCACTGTGTGCTTTTTAAAATATCTAGTTAGAGAATTGAAGTCGGTTGTCATATTCACCTTTGGGATTCTATTTGCCATTCCCTGGTAAAGAATGTGAAGAACAAACACTTTGGAAAATATGTACAAATAGTTTGGCAGACAGAGATATCGGGAGTGAAAAAACTTGTAATATTCATTCCTGAAAATTCCTGATCTTCAAAAATGTCCATTTGACAATCTGTAAAAAATGATAACAAAATATCAAAATTCCAAATATTTTATTACGTCATCAGAATATTAAAGTTTACAGATTATTCAGTTCTATCCTTATGCACATTTTCCTTAATTTGTGACTGATAAACTGGAAAGATAACACCACATTTTAACCAAAAACTATTTCTCAAGAACATTTTTGAGTGTGTAAACTCATGGGGAGGAGTACTGAACAGGGATATAGTTTATATAGAGAAGAGAAGAAATTAACATTAGAATACAGATTTGATAATCTAATAGGGAATGCTTTAATTTAGGAACAGTGGAAATCAGTGTACAAATCCACAGTTAGGAACAAATCATGGTAATCTAGGCAAAGTCTAAAATAATTAAGATAATGTGTATATATCTAAGAGGATCATGGGGAGACTAGAAGATAAATAATGGGATGATCGTTTTAACACTTTATTAAATGATATTTGAAAATAGGCAGAAAATAAGCAGAAGTAATGTATAGTCTGCCCTCTAACACAACCAAAATAACATAACAGAGGCTTGGCAGGATAATTCACACAACCAGACTATGGCTATAGAAGTCACAGAAAGTACTAGCATGTTTAGAGAAAGAAAAATGAGTTGCCTTCTCCAAAGATACACTTGAAGTCCTAATTGGAATACCAGTGCAACAATGAAAAATGGAGAAAAATGAAGCACCAGCATGGAGGATGTTTCTTGAAACTACCAAGCTGTAAAGACAGTAAAAATAGTAAAATGATCCAAAACACAGGACTTGGTGGCAGCAGAGAACTTCAGATGTTGAGAAAGTACGTCAGTCAAGTCGACTCTACCCAACGAGTTATAGAAACATGATGGGAACATCTTACTACAGAAAGGGAAAACCAGTAAAAGGGAGAGGTATAGCTTAATGTGACTCCTGTTAATTTGACGAGGTTTTCAAAAAACATAAATGTGAAAGAACAGCATCACCGGACAGTGATTATACAATAAGAAAATGAAAAAAAAATTGGGACACTAGAAAATAAGGGTCAATTAAATCTGACAATTAGTAGGTAAAATCCCACGTTAAGGGAAAACAGAGAATGGATAGTTTTTAAAGAAAATTGTATTTAAAGCATAAATGTGGATCCGGCAGTTTAGGGAAGCTAACCCATGATCTCACTGATCATGTTCAGTGATCATTTGTTTAATATTCAGTGTCCTCAAGGCACATACTTTGAAAAGGGCAGAAGTACAGACAAATTACTGTGGATGTGTCATAAGGTGTGCATAAGGACAAAACCAGATAGGCAAAGGCACAAAATGAAAGGTCAAATAGGAAGGAACTAACTCTTGAAAGAAAAATATGTGGTACCATTCAATTAGCACTAAGAAAGGAACTCAGGTTCTGCTCAGTGGAGAACGAAAGCTAATGGCAAAGGACACAAGAAAGGCTTAAGTACTACTTTTTTTTTTTTTTCTCCGCTCTATTCTTCTTAAAAACAAACCGCAGTTAGATAGTCAACATTATTATCATTACTGAGCAGAGGGAAGAGGGCATGGTAAAAGAGAAAACAAAGAAATCCCATAATATTTATGATTTCAGTGGTCTTAGAATCTGACTGAAGCAATCTCAAAGTTTCTTCGTACAATTTAGCTTTTGGTGTCCACGGAGGGTTGCTGTGATTCCAAAAGCTTTGAAAGAGGAAGCATCTATTTTTAAAATGATGACACTGGACCATATACAGTGTAAGACTAGTCAGCCTAAATATAGTCAGAAAAAAATGAGAACAAATATTCAAATACACCCATTTCAGATATTTACTACAAAAGAAGGCAGAAGGTAGTACTGAGATTTTATCACTATATTGGACAAATCTGTCTGGACAGGAGTAGCTGCTCTGTCTTGGATTAGGACAGATGACCTCTTGATCCAGTAGTACCGTATAGACTTCTATGATCCCATGATTTATTGCTTCTCTCTCTTGCCTTTCTTGCAAGACACAGAAAGCAAGGAAGTAAGGTAAGAACAAGATTGACCTTCACATGCTTTCAGAAATTCTGATTTGTGATGAATCATCACTGCCATGTCATTACTGTCATAAACCATAAATGTCTTTAATAAAGTCTCAAATGGCTTTTGATTTTTTTTTTTTTAGCTTCAAATCATATTGTTTGTGCATATGTTACAGTCCTTTAATTTTTCTTAAAGTCTGTGAGCAGGACCCTCCTGAGTACTGTGATTTTTCTTTTAAGCATGAAATGTGTCTCTTTCTAATATATCTTAATGCAAGAGTTTGTAAAAAAATCTTTCCTCCATTCTCTGTCATACACATAGTGAGGGAATAGCTAAATTATTCTCTTCTGTTCAAGAAAGCTTTTCTCCCTTTTATTCTTCTTCACACCTAATTTTTCTTTTAAATGTCTTCATTATTAAGATCTGAACAAAACTACTTTTTCAATATTTTCCAAAGAATTTTCCTACAGTAGGACTAGCAGAGTCTGAAAGAAGTGTATTTATATCAAAAAAAGAAGATGCAGAGTCTCTATAAAATGTGATTTCTATGGGAAAACTAGATTAGCTGTGATCTAAAATAAGGTTATATGGAAGAAGAGGAACATCACCATTAAGAAGGGAAAATAGCACAGATAGGACATGGTGGAGGTAGATTTCAAAAAAAGAAAAAAGAAAAAAAGTGAAAGACGTGTCAATTGAGAATAAGAAGGTATAATACACAATTTGATCTTGCACTCTTGAGAGTTTTGCCTGAGTAATGATGGCAGGAACAAGCACTGACACTGCTTCATCACAAATCACCCACAAAACACAGAATACATCCCTTCATATTAGACAGTTGTATTAGAAAGCTGCAGGTCATCAAAAATTTTGAACTGCACACATGGTATACAAACAGAATTTAGAAAGCTTTATATTCCTCCTGATCTTTGACTTTGATGAGATTTTATCTTTCATTTTTGTATCCATTGTACAAAGATAACATGCAATTTCATCAAGCTAATCTTTTAATTAGATCTTCAAAGCAGGCAACTATTTTTGTAAGACAAATGACAAAATGATGAAATGATAAAGGAAAACTTAAAAATACCTGAACCTTCTTTGTGCCTGAGACTAAATATATTTTCAAGAATAAGTTTATATTAGAATTATTTTACAAAATTAAACATTTATACATGTCAGAGATAGACTGCACCTCATCATCCATAACCCTTAAAACTAAACTGAATCAGAGATTTTAAATAGTTACCTATTTCAGAAAGCTGGCATGGCTTTAAAGAGAATCCAGACACAACCTCATCAAGCACCTTTATGCTGGTTGGAGTTCCTACACTGCTTTGTTTCAAGAAGCACTTTTTACTGAGTGACAAAGAATAAAGAAAGTGGTAAGACAACAGGCCATATTCTTTGGTCTACACCATCCTTCTGGCCCCATAATTCCTACCATGATGCATGTTCCGGCCACAGGCCAGACCAATCTCCAATCTCCAGAACAATTGCCAAATCAAGAACAGAGTTAGCTGAACAATGTTTAACTTGTAAAATGGAGCAGATTACCAGCTCCAAAATAGGCATCATCTCTGATGATGCTATTTTCAGAGCAATAAGCACAGTAAGATTTAACAAAGCAATAATGCTGCATACCTACCAATATAATTTGCATTTCAATATATCTAGAGAATTTCAATTCCTTTTCAGTGCTCTGATAATCAAGTTTGTCTTTCTCACTGATGGACAAATGAAAGCTAGTTTATTACAGAAATTTTCCTATCTGTAAATTTGAATAAACATTGCAAGGATGACAAGTCAAGGAAAAATTATTTCCTTGAATAAATTCTTGCACCTTAAACTGCTCTGAGATTTATTCTACTGAAGCACAGCACTGTCCAAGGAAAGAGGTCAAACCTGTATTTACCGAAAGCTTGCATTGTGAAATGTTTCTGAGGCATATGTAAAAAAATGACAATGGTTGTCATTGGTGCATCTTTTCTGACACTGTTGATAGCTATCAGCCATAGCAACATCATAAATTTTCCCTTCCATATCCAGTCCTGTGTGGACGTGTGGGCTGCAAGCTGTCAAAAAAAGAGAGAACAAGTTCTGAAAACATGCTTCCAATTTTTTCCCTGGCCCACACTCTAAACTGCCCAAAAGATAGCAGATCATATGCCAGAGACCTCATAATCCAGATTCTATATCCCATGCTCACTTGAGTTACATCATACATCAAATATACTTCTAGTAACAAAATCAAAAGTGGAAAAAATGGCAGATTTTGAAAATGCCTCTGCCCACATGAGAGGAGCTCTAACCACTATGGCTGAGATGATGATGACATTAACCAAAGCAAGAACTCAAGATTAATACTAAAACATACTTTCCCATTTCCAAATTCATAGAGCAGTTTAAAAGGCAAATTCTGTCCTGATAAGAAACAGACATCTCCATTTGAGTCAGAAGAATTAATTTACACTCCACAGAGGGAGAATTGGGGCTGTGAGGTTTGAAATAACTTTCCCACAGGCAGAATCCAGGTTTTACCTAAAGCACTTTTAAAAGTCCCGACTGTTCTGAAAGGCATGTGGCAAGCAAAAGCAAGCACAACTGATTTGTCAATAGCTGCAATGGAGAACTTGCATAAAGATTCATGTAGCCCTGGCATGTTGACGTGGTATACCAATAAAACTTAAAGAATTAACCTGATATCTGTAAGACACTATTTGGCCTCAAAATAAATATAAATAAATAAATAAATGTGTTCTTGCTTATTCTGTTTTCCTGCAGCACCTTGCTATGCTTAAAGATGATCTCTTAATGACATCATTATGATGGTACAATTTTAAAACATATTTAAACCAACACTTTTAATAGGCTTTAAATATGCCTGCTGAAAACACACAGCTATGGCATGCTGACATTAAGACTGTGCACAGCATACACTAAAGGATGGAGCTGCTAGTAAATTATTACACAGAGTCATGAAGGTAGCAACATCACTTGTGACTATGCACTTCGCTTTGCTGGACATCTGTTCTACAAAGTAATAGAGCAGGGTCACACACACCATATGAGCAGCTTGCTGGAGTGGAATTGTAGGAGTAAATTAATCTTCAGAACTGGAGCTCCCAGTTAAAGCATGTGCTTCCATCTGCCTCTAGCAAAAGAAACAGTGACTGCAGGAACACGATTTCTCCATGACCTCATCTGGGGACCCGCAGTAGTAGATAGTTGTGGCTGAAGGGTGAAACCAGTGGAAGATTTTGTAAGTTCTGTTTGAGAGAGGTCTGGCAAAGAACATACAAATCACTGCTTCAGTGCTTCCCTGATTCTATTCCTGGTTTTGAAATGCTAATTTTCTAATATCTGCTACATGATACAGAGCATAAAATGTAAATATGCAAATAACCATATCTTACCACTAATTTGGACGTTACACTGTTTTAAAGAATGTCCAGAGATAGCTCCTTCCATGTCCACTTTTGGCAGCATTTCTGTATCACTGTCTTTTAAGTAGCAGGAAAACCTGTGTTTTAAAATGCAGCAATTCACAGCTTTTGCAGTACAACGCAGACTTTCATAATTGTTTCTCAGGTGAAATGCAGGCTATACAATATCCCTCAACATTAAAATTTAGACAAGTGCTATTTGGAGAATGATAGGATAGAGCTGCATCTGCTTTGTTGGCACTGGCACCAAATAAAACTTCTCAGTCTATGTGGGAGCTCCAAAGGTCTCATTAAGGGGAGAAGCAGAGCCCAGGATTTGGAGGACAGAAATGCACTGCGCATAGAGAGAGAGGACAACCTCATCCTCTCAGTCTACTGAAGTTCTTAATTTTGAGAAAAATGTGTTAAAGAGAGAGGGTGGGGGACAGAAGAGGGGACCACTAAAGATATGAAATTGCTCACACTGTGCCTCAACAATAAAAATGTGGCACAGAGGAGGGAGTGCACAGTCAGTTCTGTTTTCTTGAAAGGGTTGATATGCAAGTGTGTAAGATTGGAAATTGTCAAATTTAATCTTCTGAATTTAAGCAAATACTCTTTTAGATCACCAGTTTTAAAGATATATGACATTGTTTTCCATGGCAACCCCATAGCTTTCCTTGTGTGCCTGTGTTTTGTCAGAATTTTACCAAGTTACTAAAATTATCACAGGAGACCAGCAACTGCCAAGTAAGTATGAACATTTTACCTTTTCGTGGGATCTTCAGTCCATGCAGCTGGCAAATAGGTGAAGAGCAGACAGGTAGGATGGTAAGTACACACTACTTGGCAGTAATTGGCACTTGGTGTAAAAACCGTAGCAAGGTCTCCTCCTTGGAAGTATGTATTTTCATAGATCTGAGTCACACATTCTGATATGGAATAGCAAAATTCATATATTAGAGATGGGAGCACACAGAGTTCACCAGGAGATTGTGAAGCCACTCCTCCTCTTTGTCATTGCCTCACTTTTAACAGTCATTGGGTGCGGGAGAGCTGAGCACACACACGACCAATGTGATCAAGCAATGCCTGTTTATTATAACTGAGAAAGCCCTTTTATAATGTTCTCCTGCACACGTGAGTAACATTGCAGTACAAGTCCTCAAGATTGGACAGTTAACTTAGCCCGCGCTTTAAACCTCCGTATGATTGGATAAAAAGTGCCCCATCAGCCTTGCCAGGCTCCCTGCCTTATGGAACTTCCTCTTCCATCCCAGCCCCTTCCGGGGGTTGTTTGTCTCCTCGAGTTTCTCCCCCCTCATTCAGGGTCACATCCTTATCGCATTCTTGCTCAGGCTGAGGCTCTTATCAGTCTTGTTCTCAGGCAGGATTGCTCACATGTCCATTCTCTCGCAGAAATCCCTCTAGAATCCCAACAATTGGGCAGAAGAGGGTGAGGGGGGTGAGTAGCACAGTTCCTCTGAGAGTCTCGTGTTTGCTCTCCAGCAGAAATAAAACTCTCCAGGGTGTCTCCCCCTGTTCCCTGTCTCGTACTGGATGCTGGAGCAGGGCAGCTTGAGCCAAGGCAAAAGGCTGAGAAGCACGATGGGCCATAAGGGAGATCTGCACAGCAGAGAGGGAAGGACCTTCTCAGAGCAGGTCTCAGGAGTGGCAGAAGCCTCATCTGAGAGAGACCAGTATGGAGGACCATTAAGAGGAAAACCAGGAAAAGGAAGTGCAGGGACCAAAAGGAGTTAGAAAGTTGTATGTAAAGCATGTGGATTCTCTGAGGCCAGTAACACATGGTGCCACTGTGCACAGCTTCAGTGGCACCCAGCATTTTATAAACCTTCATCTCCCTCACGTTCCACCTTGAACTCCCTCTAACTTGCTTTACAATGAAGAAAATATTGTTACAGAAGTAGTGTCTCAGGAACTGTTGAGAATAAAAATGAGGCCAACTACCACCCTGCATCTGCAAGTTTTCATCATGAATCCCATACTGGACTCTATAATGAAACCCACTCACGCTGCAGAGACATGCAATGAAGATACCTAAGCAGCAACATGTTCCCATCTTTCAAAATGAAGGCATTTGTAAGGTTCTGTGTTAAACCACACGAGAAGGCTGGCTTTGCAGAGAAGCCCACCATCTTCTTGTATTTTTCCCTCCTAAGGGGTAGCAATTATGTATCACTCCTGAATCTAAAGTGCTTTTCTTGGCTAAAAGAGAAAATACTGCATTTTTACAGAATGGAAGGAAACACAACTGAAAACGTTTTACCTAGCTGCTTAATCTGTTACTACAGAGCTATCATACTGTATCAAAAGCTATTTAAAATGAAAACAAATTGAACTATCATATTGGATCTTACAGTTTTATATAATGTGATTATAAACTATACTTAGGTAACTCTATGTTTCTTGAACATGGGTAAAATAGAAAACTTACCCCCAAAAAAAGGAAACAGTAAAGAATTATTAAACATGTGCAATATATGCCAGTATCTTTTAAAGGTTAATTTTTTGTTAATACAAAATTTCTACTTTATAAACACACAAATATTCTCATACGTACACTTTCAAGATGTTTCTTTAAAAGCTGGTATTTATTATACTTGGGAGAGTTTCTATGTTTAATTTTGTCATTAACAGAAAAGCATTTTCTATTACCTAGAACACTCTTAAGTGAATTCTAAAGTCAAAAGAAAATAATATTGCAATTAGTTGCTGTATCAGACATTTTGGATCTTATTTATCTTTTGCTAGAGTAAATTAACACACACACAAAAAAATTTATGCTGTAAAGCCATGTACCACAAACTATGACAGTTCTGAATATATTAATTCAATAAAAATATGTTTTCCAGGCCTTGGAAATGTGCCAAGATTTTAGTTTCGCTGAGATATCAATTCATGTAAAACATTTCCTTAAATAATACTACATTTACAAACAGATTTTGCTAAAAAGTTGAGTTACCCAATTGTCCTCTGGGAAAACAGTTAATACATTACTGAACATAAACCTGTGTTAAGTCTTAGTTATAATTTATCAGCACAGGGAACTTCAGGGAAAGGCAATGTAATTTTTGACTCTTGCTAACTGAAAAGGGTAAATCATTAACACGGACTGACATTGAAAAATGTACACAATCACTAATATTCCAGTGTATCACAAGAATTCTAAAAAATAATTTATGATAAAACAATTGGTCCTGGAGTTATTCACACTTACTTTAATAGCCTTTCAAGCATGATGGTGTGTTACACAGACACTTTTGGAATCGGTAATGTCACGCAAAGACAGTGTGTAATTAAGACTGTTGGGGGGTTTGCTTATTTAAAAGAAATTAAGAAAGGATGTTGGCTCAGAAGCCCAGCTGCTGTCCCCCAGCCAGGCTGCTGGGCTGAGTGGCTCCTACCCCACAGCCAGCATCTGGGGAAAGGGCCGAGGCCCCTCTGCAGCCGGTAAGAGGCAGCCAGCTCACACCCCAGCACTGCTGGACCGAGCCTCCTGCAGCCAGCACCCATCACTGCAAACTTTCGAGAGCTCTAATTTGTGCTGGGGAGAACCAGGTTAGAGCAAAGTCAACTGAGAAGCACAGGGTGTCACTCCACCTCCTCCACTCCACACGGACCACAAAAGGCTCCCTCCCTTCCCAAACTGCTGCTAAAGCGGCTAACCTTGCTGGTGGGCCTAAGGCGCCAAACATCACACTGATTTCACAGTTACAAGCTGGTTGCAGCCTCAGTCCAATAGAGAAAACTGCCCGTAGCATTGTGCTGTGCACCTGTCTCTTA